>NC_081408.1:762750172-763112672 GCF_030272615.1 Cryptomeria japonica
GTGAATTTTATGTTTCATTATCAGTCAACATAATTAGTCAAAGTTGTATCATGTTGTCTCCTAACAACTCTGTCTCTCTCTATCATGAGTGTTTGTACCTATGCTCTAAGTTGATCTATCTATGCTCTGAGACTACCCAAGGTCTCCTACTTTGGCACATCCTGCTAGGGAACATGACACTCAATCCCCTCATCTCCACCTCCCTGTTCACTTGCTAGAATCTCAACCTGAGTAGCAATCAAAACCTGTCTTCTAATAAGTGGAACATGATCCTCTAGATCCTCATCCTCTCCACAATGAGCTGCAATAACCATAGGGTCTGGCTAAATCTAACCAAAATCAATGCCTCTCCCGCAACCCCCATCCAATCCTGGAATCCTACCTCCTCCTATAGAAGGTAACCCTCTCACTGATCGCATCCCTGCCCTACCAATATCCCTCCCAATTCATCCTACCTATTTCCCACCCATAGGATGTGGTCTCCCAATCCTTCCAACCGATTCAAACGGTCCTACATGGACTCTCAATTGACCTCCTCTCCATTTGGGTCTCCTACCACCTCTGCCTCCATCTCCTCCCTCATCTCCATCACCTTCAGCCTCTTGAGTATCTCTAAGATCTCATCTCCATCTTTGTCTCCTAATAATGGGATCATCTCAATCGTCATCCTCATCTCCTAAGCTGGGAGGAGGATCTATTGGATCGGTAATACAAGGAAACAGGTGTGCAAGCATGTACTGAGCATAATCTACTGTAACACTAGGATCTAGAATTTGTAATCTCAAATCATAAGCCACCCTAGAAGAAGCCAGAAACTCTGCACGTGTTATCTCAAAAGACAAAGATGGTCCCCAATATCGCTTATCCCTATACCGTCATGCATATATCATGACACCAGTAGGCATGTGTTGAATGATACCAAACTGTCTCAAAATGCAACTAATCAACTCCCACTCCATAATGTATGGAGTCTGACCAATGAGATATCTACTCTGCATAATAAATAGTAATGTATGTGCATCATCCATCTATGGCTCACAATCGATATACGGTCTCCAAATAACACTATCAAATGAATCAAGAACCCAATGCCAATACTCCATCTTACCCAACTTATGTTGAGTAAGGATACTTGCATATAAATACACATATGGTTGCCTCTCACCATAAACTCTATGATGGATAGGCCGAGTAATAGCAATGTGCTCCCAGTACCAGATCTCTAAAAGCATGCATCTTGTCAACAGACTAGCACTCTCATCGAAAACAACCTGATGAAGATCATGATAAAAATGAGTGAGCATACAAACACCCCAAGCATATCAAGTTTGATGTTGCATCATGCTCTGAAGAATTTTACCCCAACCAACAACAAAACCTCGAGATCTCTTGTCTCGACAGATGAATCCCCCAATCAAACCTCCAAGAATCATGAGGAGAGTCTCATAATACATAATCATATCCTCCCATCGGATCTCTCCTCTCGAAATGCTCTCATCACCAAATATGGATTTGAAAGCCTCTGTCCCTCCACGATCCTAAAAATCATACTAGACTAGCTCACCAATCACAAGGATGTGGAGAATCATGTAGACATCCTCGAGTGTCACACTAATCCCATCAGTATGAAAGTGGAAAGTGTTATGCTCACTATGCCATCTCTCTGCTAAGACAGTCAACAATCCCCTACTATGGGTAATATCAAGTATATATAACAAGTGGTGTACTCCACAGGCATCTATGTGTCTAATCTTAGCCTGTGTAAGCTTTGGTACTAAGTGGCACATGGCCGGGAATTTCTCTCGACACTGGAGAACATCGAGGTACTCCTATTTAACAACATAATTTGATCTTTATCAATCATCACTCGTCTATCTATAAAATCAAAGAGATCGCTAATCTATTACATCAATAATTGGTACATCTTTTCAAAATGAAGCAAATTAGGTTATCAAATCAGCCTAAAACTATCAATCATGGTTTTCTATCAATCAATAAGTTCAATCAAACTTTGTTATGCTCTTCATCAGAAACTAAATCGGTTTCTTTGAGCTAATCTATCAATCTATCAAATCAAATAAAATAAAATCAATAAATCATTTATCCTATCAATCAACATTATCAAGATTATATCAATCAAGACGTCAATCGAATACATATCAATTATAATTGCATATGAAAATGCCTAAATCTAATCATCAAAGTGAATTTTAACATGAACAACATCAAACACATTCATCTGAAGCATAAGTGCTAATCTTTCTAATGAAAGCGTTATTCTATTGAACAAATGTGCTAACATACATCTTAAAAGCGTGAACAAAACAAACACATGCGCTAAAACTCACAAAAGTGCTAACATCAATTGCAAAAGCGCTAAAATACAAAAACAAACGCGCTAAAATAAAGCCAAAAATCGAATAAAATTCAAAATAGCCACACACGGACTAAAAAACATGGAAAATTGTACGACAAGTTGCAAAACAACTTGGGATAAGGTACATACCGGATATCCATACTTAGGAGGTCGTTGATATCGTCGAATGCGCTTAAATCGATGGTTCTTGAACGGGATCACCATTTCACCACCTCACTAAAGATAATTCTCTTCACAAGCTCACAAGGATGCAAATGAAACTAAAATTGCCTTTGGTTAATTTTATATTTACCATTTGGAAGGGTAATTAATGCTATTAAAATGGGGCAATTGTATTTATTTTTCACAAATGAATTTGTCGAAGAACCTTTTCAATTATCGTGAGATCAATCGCTTATCTTATTTTTTTCAACAAACTTCACGATCAATCTCCCGAAGGGGGCACACAATCAGGATTTTTTATCTTCATCAGGCGCACTATCAATACTTGATTTAATCTTTGAAACATTGTTGTCTCGACATCATTTCAAAGAGGGGCAAAATGTATACACATAAAAATAGCTATGAGCAATTAAATAAATATTTAATATTTATTTAATAATTATTCTTCTATTAAATAGTTAATTTGAAAAGATTAATTTATTTCATTCATTTCATGTCTTTTTATTAATTAATTTAATTGAAATATTTTATTAATTAATTTCTTTATCCCATTCTTCTAATCAATAATTAAGTATCTAATATTTAATTATTCCTTCAATCATTTAAATATCTAATATTTAATGGTTATTCTTTTATCCTATAGTCTCAATTATTAAATGATTTCTAAATTATTTAATTTCATTTCCAACTCATTGTTTCATCTCCACTTCATCTTCCCTTTGCCAACTCATCCATCATGTGGCTAAATTAATTCAACAAAATTAAAATAAATAAATCATTTATTAGCCACTTATCTTCAACCTCCAAAATAAATGAAATATTGTGTACATACAAATATTTCATAACCTTCTTCTATATTCTCTCCAACATCCCTACATCTTAGGAAGGACTTGAGTCCAGTTGTCCTCTCATGCCTAAATCTCCTCCAACCATCCTTGGATTCCCTCAGTCAGCAACCCAGTCAAGGTGAGATGAGTGACACTTGTCTTCTCCTTCCCCCTTTCTCTCAACCTTCACCTTTGTTCACAATCATCCAAATCTGCAGATCTGATCATGACCATTGATCTAGGACACATCATCTTATCCTCTCAAAGTCTATAAATGTGGGAGTTTGAGTTGAGAAAGAGTTAGTCTTCAAGTGAGTTTTCAAGTTAACTATTTGTGAAAACTTATGCATCTATGAGTTTTAATCTTGAAGCAATTAGCATTTTAGCATAATCATTTAGCTTTAAATCATTTACATTGAATATCATATATCAATTATCAGTCCATTCTACATATACCATCTTGGAATCTATCAGTGCTTGTTTGAGAGCACATCATGTGCAACTAGGAACAGTGGAGTTAGGACATAATGAGACTCAAATCATGAAGGTAATAATATGGTTTTTATTTTAATATTCATTTCATGTAGTTTCATTGGCTGAGTTTGGATTTTTTGTAACATTTCCTTTGTATTTTGTGAAATTAATATGTTGCAGGTAGTATTCTGAAGATGAAATTCAAGTCGACGCACCAAAATGTGTCGACTTGAATTTCATCTTCAGAATACTACCTACAACATATTAATTTCGCAAAATACAAAGGAAATGCTATAGAAAATACAAACTCAACCAATGGAACTACATGAAATGAATATTAAAATAAAAACCATATTTTTACCTTCATGATTTAAGTCTCATTGTGTCCTAACTCCATTGTTCCTAGTTGCAGATGATGTGCTCTCAGACAAGCACTGATAGCTTCCAAGATGACATATGAAGAATGGACTGATAACTGATAGTTAATTGATACTATGATATGCAATGCAAATTATTTAAATCTAAATGATTATGCTATTTGCTTCAAGATTAAAACTCACGAATGCATAAGTTTTCACAGATGGTTAACTTGAAAACTCACTTGAAGACTAAGTCTTTCTCAACTCAAACTCCACTATTCCTTATGAGGGACAAGAGATCACTATAATTGTAGACTCAAGCCAATATTGCAATAATCTGAAGTCAACACAAGATACAAGAGTTCCACATAACAAAGAATCAGTATCTCCTACCAAAGAAATTCAAGAAAAGTTATGGGAAACCTTCAAGAAAAAGCTCAAATTAAATGATGAAGGAATGGGAAAATATTATTTCCATGATTTTCCACTTTCACCTAAATCATATGGAAAGCCTACAAATATCCAACCACAGATCTTATACAAAAAAATAACATTTGAAAATCTTGGGAAAGATCTTTGATAGGCTTGAAAGATATCAGTTAAGGTTAAACCCAAAGAATGTGCATTTGGAGTAACCTCTAGAAATCTTCTTGGGTAATTATATCAGCTCGTGGAATTGAAGTAGATCTAGAAAAGGTCAAAGCTATCATGGAAATGGAGTCACCTAGGAACATAAGTCAATTGCGTTCTCTACAAGGAAGATTGCAATCAATCAGAAGATTTGTCTCTCAATTAGCAAATAGATGTCATATAGGCTACGATTTCCATGCACAAACAATACTGCAAAATATGAAGCATTGACTATTGGGCTCAAAATGGCTATTGAATGAAATATCAAAGAATTACATGTCTATGGTGATTTAGAGTTTATCATCAACTAAATAAATGATGATTATCAAACTAAGGATGACAAGCTCATGCCCTACAAATAGTTGGTAGAAGAGTTTAAAGAATACTTTGAAGAAGTATCATTCACTCAGAACCCAAGAAATGAGAATAAAGCAGCAGATACAATGGCTACAATAGCATCTCTCTTGCAAAATCAGGAGAATCAACAACGTTATGAATTCTTGGTGGAAGATATCTTAACCCCTACCATTCAATCCCAGCATACCTACATGATTTGTAAGATATCTGGAACCAAACAATCCTTATATGACCAAACTTATTAGTACTTAAAAGAGAATATCCTTCCTCCTGACCTATCCCGCAATCAGAGAAGAAATTTTATCTGGCAGTCATCCCGCTATACAATTATTGTTGATACCTTATATAGGTGAGGTCTAGATAGCACTTTATTGAGATGTCTCGACCAAGAAGAATTTGAAAAAGTTCTTAACGTAGTTCACATAGGTATTTGCGGCACACACTGAAGTGAATTAACACTAGCTAAGAAACTTCTTCGTATGGGTTATTATTGGCCTACTATGGAGAGAGATTCATTCACATATACCAATAAATGCAAACAATACCAAATTCATAGGAATCTCATTCATGCACCAACACAAGAATTGTATCCTATGGCAGGATCATGGCCATTTTCTCAATGGAACCTTGATTTGGTAGGTAAGATAAATCCTTCATCCTCTAATGGACATAAGTTCATTCTTACTACTACTAAATATTTTACTAAATGGATTGAAGCAATACCTTTGACAAAAGTGACAGGAAAACAAATATCATCATTCATCTTGAATTGTATAATCTGTCACTATGGATTTCCTATGACCACTATCACTGATAATGGATGACCATTAAAGAATCAAGATGTGAAGGAATTATGTGGGAAATTCCATATCCAGCATAGGTTTTCTACTCCATATTATCCACAAGGAAATGGGCATCAAACAAGACTATCTTAAAAATCTTGAAGAAAATAGTCATTGAAGCTAGAAAAGATTGCCACATTCGGCTAAATCCTGCTCTTTGGGCATACTAGACCAACACCAATGGGGAAAACTTCATATTGCTTAGTCTATGGATCAGAAGCCATATTACTAATAGAAGTGGAGATACCTTCTCTATGAGTTTCCTTGAAAGGCCTTATACCATAAGAAGAAGAATGAGTCTCTAGACTTCAAGAACTTGAGCTGATCTAGGAACGTTGCTAAAATGCAATAGATCATTTGAAGGTATATCAACAAATAATGGCAAGAAGCTATAATCATAGAGTCAAGCCACAAATTTTTCAGATTAGAGATGTACTTCCAAGGGAAAATCCGATAAATCAGCAAGACCGAGAAAAGAAGGGTAAATTTGAACCAAATTGGCTAGGTCCTTTTGTCATAGTAGTAGTATATGGCTCATGAGCATACAAGTTATCTACCCCTAAAGGTGATTGGTTTGATGAACCTATCAATTCTATCCATCTCAAGAAATTCTATTCTTGAGATATAAAGTCCTAGAAAAATCAATAAAAAGCATATAAAGTCTTGAAGAAATCAGTAAAAATCAAAAGAGTAGAAAATCCCTAAAAAGCATAAAACAACAACAACAACAAAAATTAGACAGTGAAAACCATGTAAACAGGAACTATCTAAAAACTGAGTTATTTCATCTATGAGATCGCTTTGTGCACCTATCTAACCATCCTTTCGCATCTATCACTTCCATCTATCCTAGCTCATCCATTTCATCTTTTGCATCCATTGCTTTGAACCATTTAGCACAAAATATGCAGCTTACCAATAGTTATAAATCTTTGACACACTTGTCGTAGTCATTGTCTTAGATTTTATCAAAATCAATCAATCTGCATTTCTATCCCACCATGGTTTGGATCTTGATCAATTTGCACATCCATAATAAATTTTTGTTTCGATTATGGGAAAAATACTAATTCCTTTCGCTAAGGTGATCTTTTGAATCTTTGAAAAATCCAAAACATTCAGAAAACTTAGAAAAAACAAAAACACCTAGGATTTTGAAATAGATAACGACCAACAAAGCAGCGAAGATCAAGGCATTTTTATAACAATTGAATCGTGAACCTCAAGATATAAAGATTCAACCAACAAGTAATAAAAGATTATCAATGACCATTCATCAAGATTATTATATTAGTTAATGACCATGAGAACATGTGAATGGCATACAAGATACAGTGTTTATATCTTGATTTTATTGCTAATCATGTACTCTATGTGACTCAAGGATGTCCATGACTAGAGAAGCTATGATGGGGCATGATTAGATTATTTTCTTTGATTGTTGTATGTGGTTCATCTCTTATTAAGGTATGTACTTTTATAAGGATATTATCGACAAATGATCAGGCAAGACATTCTGAGTCATGCATGAAAGGGGATAATCTTTGTTTGTTCTGCAAGAAATACTCAGGTCAGCTTGATTCATTATATCAAGTTGCTTGTATAACCTTGCTATATCAAAATCCATGTAAGAAATACTTAGGTCATCTTGGATCATTATGTCAAGTTGCTTGTATTTTCCTACAACATTTTAACGCTCAATGATGAAATCAAGCACTGTTACAAGACAACATATGAAGAATGGCAGTATCATTTTTAGTCAGATCATTTTAGATTAGCTCATTATTCAACTGAATTATAAGAATTCATTGTTAGTTGCATTATAAGCATTTCATTTCATTCAGAGATAAATGGTCATAAATAAAGATTAAGTATACTTGGACAAACAAAAATAATTTGCATTTGATCATTGTAGGTGCATTAATTTTTAGAATCATTTTAATCATCATCCATTTCATTTAGTTGCATTTTAATCATTGCATTAGTTTGAATTCCATTAAGTGCATTTTATTTAATCATGTAGTATATCATCATTATTTGCATTATCATTGAAGTTCATTAAGATAATTTAGTTGCATTTTTGCACTTAGATTCATAATCATTGGAAGAATTACATATAAAAATAAAAAACATATCATGTAGATCATTTTCATTTGCATTTTCAAAATCAAGAATCAAAAGCATTCATCATTGCATCATATAAAACATCATCATGAAAATAAAAGAAAAGAAAATATCATCATCCATGTAATCAATGCATATAGATCATCATCATATAGAGTAACATTCATAATAAAAGATAATCATATAGAGTTAATGTCTACATATAGATCATCATAAAACAATAAAAAGTCCAAGTATACAATGATATCAGATCAAAATACAAGTGCCTCATCAATATAAATCAAGTCAAGGTTGCCCTGTGCCACTACCACTTGACTTTGTCTGTCTCTATGGTTGTGGGCAAGAAGATCCTCTTGATGCCTGTCTCACACGATCACCACTCCTCTGAGGAGGTCCCATGACTCCACCGCTGCTAGTATCCATCCTCACAGTGGTATGATAGCTACCTGCCCTCTAGCTCTTTGAGACTAAATCCTCATATAATTGTTTCCAGTGTGATGGCTCCTTTCGGGTCAGAAATAGTGCTCTAACGGTATCAGCCGAGAGAGTGACTAATCCAGCATGTTGAATATGATCAAGGAGACTCTAAGTATCTCGTTGTCTCCTAACAGCGATGTCTCTCTCTATCATGAGTGTTTGTACTTGTGCTCTAAGTTGATCTATCTGTGCTCTGAGAATATCCAAGGTCTCCTGCTTTGGCACATCCTCTGAGGAATGTGACCCTCAATCCCCTCATCTCCACCTCCCTGTCCACCTGCTGGAATCTCAGCCTGAGTAGCTCTCAGAACCTGTCGTCTAATAGGCGGAACATGATCCTCTAGATCCTCATCCTCTACACCATGAGCTGTAATTACCCTAGGGTCTGGTTGAATCTGATCAAAATCAATGCCTCTCCTACAACCCCCATCCAATCTAGTAATACTGCCTCCTTCTGTAGAGGGTAACCCTCTCACTGATCTCATCCCTGAGTATCATGTTGTCTCCTCAAAGCCATGTCTCTCTCTGTCATGAGTGTTTGTACCTGTGTTCTAGGTTGATCTATCTATGTTCTGAGACTGTCCAAGGTCTCCTGCTCTGGCACATCCTGCTAAGGAACATGACCCTCAATCCCCTCATCTCCACCTCCCTGTCCACCTATTAGAATCTCAGCCCGAGTAGCTCTCAGCACCCATCTTTTACTAAGTGGAACATGATCCTCTAGATCCTCATCCTCTCCACCATGAGCTGCAATAACCCTAGGGTCTGGCTGACTCTGACCTGTTAGTTAACAGATTGGTTTTCCCAAAATTTATTAACAAATACTCATGTTCACCCAATAGGAAACCAATGAAAACCAACAGTTGGGTAAATAATGTTAATCTACCCTCTGCATAAGGGTACAACTTCCCATATGATATTCAATGAATTTTAATCAAATTTTATCATATAATTCACTTTTAACCAAAAAGCAAGGAAAGGCTTTAACATTCACTTGTCGACACAAAATGAATGCCTCACAAAGATTATTGGAATGCATAACAAAACATTAAACTTCAAATAATGATTAACCTATATGAAGTGATCAAAATATTTGAACTCTGATTGATACTCGCTCATGCCTCACAGGACAAAGGGAATCAGAATATTCAAATGTTTTCAGCTAATTTCATTCATCAGATTGATTCATAGACTTAATATTTGATAAAATCAGAGAAGAGAATCTAATACATGAACATATAAACATCCCAACAGAAATCTTTTATATATTCAAATGCACAGGTTTCAAAAGTTGTATTAGACATTCCATTCCATTCAAAGATGGATTTGTAGACACCTAAAAATGGTCAACGCTTGCGGGATCATACTTTAACATTTGCGCATTGCCTCATTTCAGGTTTTTGCATCGCATTTTCTCCTATGTCACACACTTGGTTTTTATCATTTGCGAGCATCGAGTCATTCTTCTACATTCTTCATTCGTCTCGCTCTGAAATTTGGTCTTGTCGACAACACTATCCAGTTATGATTTTGATCAATTTTATCCTATCATATCAATGTGCGTGCTCATTTGTCATCATTTTGGACATCGTCAATCCTAATTAGGGTTTGTCCTCTTATCAATCTTATCATCTGGCGATCGATTTGTCATCGATCGTTGTTATGTTCGATCTTGTCATTTTGCAATCAATTTGTCATTGATCGTTGTCATTTTCAATCTTGTCGTCTTGCAATCTATTTTATCATCGATTCTTGTCCTCTTGTCAATTTTGTCATTTTGCGATCGATTTGTCATCGATCGTTGTTTGTCTCAATTATGTCAATTTGGATCAATTTGTCATTGTTCCTCATCAATTGGCACATTTATCAATTAAATCATTTATCACATTGGTCCTTTGTTAATCAGAATCAAATCGATATCAATTATCTTTCATCAAGACTTAATTGTCATCTTTGCATTGCTAATTCATCTTCTAGGGTTTTGTGATTTAATCATTTAACCTTGTTTGTCATTTCTCCCTTTAGGATTAATAAATTATTTATTTATCCTAAGTCTTCTCATCGCAATTAAATGTTCATTTAATTGGCTAATTATTCCTCTTTTTGTGAATTAATTAATAAATGACAAATTATTAATTAATTTACCTAATTCCTAATTTCCTAATTTCCATCAATTTCTAATTTCTAAATTCCTAATTTTTCAATTTTCTAATTTTCTATTTTCTAAATTCCTAATTTCATTTCTCTCCTATTTTTCTCCTAACTTCATGGGAATGACATAGAAATTTGTCATAATTTGTCATAATTGACAATCAATCAATCCTTGCATAGCAATTTGTCATAAATTGTCATAAATCCTTGCATAGCAATTTGTCATACACATGTCATAATTTTTCTATTCTTGATTTGAATTTCCATTCGAATCATTATCATGCTAATTTGATCTTTTTCTCCAATTTCTCTATAAATTGGATGAATTTCTTCAATCCCAACTAATGAGAATGAGAATAATCACTTTTTTGAGTCAATCACGCTTCGAGTACTCTTGTGCCAATGTCAATCTTGCTTTCACATTAGATTTATGCACTTGAAGGTGAGATCCACAAACAAAGGCTATTTGGAGAAGAAAGAAGGACAATGGAGCCGCATGAAGGAAGCATTTAGATCTACATTTGGTTTGCATAGTCTTTAGTTTTGAATGCTTCATTTTCATGTCTTTATTGAGTGTGTTTAGGATAGATCATTGCATTTTAGTTTTCGTGATTGAGCTAGATTAGTATTTTGATAATGCTTTGATGATTTCCAGATTCCTAGCTACAGGAGTATTTCACTGAAATTAACAAGTAAACTGTCTGCTATCTTAATTTTTCAAAATTTTATCCCCCCCCCGCCAAAACATCCATTCTTCATATTTATAGTCTTTAGGCCAACCTTAACTAAACACAAAGCTTCAAGAAATAACCGTTCATAACTAAAATTAACTAAACCGGCCAAGAGCCGTAAACGAAGCTATAATTGCAGAACAAGAAATGGTTTTTGATTCGTCCTATTGGTGAGTCATGCTATGTATATTTCGCCATTCCATATAAGCTGCTGAAATGTTGTGAACAACCTGATAATGTGGGAGCCCAATGTGTAAGATGCATTCCTTCTAGACTTCTTTATCCATACTCACTTCCATAACTTTAGTTTTGTGCATTTCCAAGTGATCAGAACAGACAACCAACATATATTCAATTCTGGCAATTCTGGAGAAGTCATCTTTGGTTAAAGATTTTGATTCTTTAACCAGGTTCATCTTTCCTTTGAAATTCTCCACCATATCCATTGTCTGCTCGATGGTTTGTCTGTCTTCCTTGAGAAGCTATACATCAATGCACTTCAAATCTTTTTGCATTACAGCAATGAGTTCTTTCAATTGTTTCAACAACTTAATGGATTCTTCGTGGCCTTTCTTAATGATTGAATTTCTCCATTCAATATTTTCTTTTGCCACATACAATATTTTGTCATCCAAATCTTTAACCACCTTTTCCGCGAGAAATTTCATGACACCATATTTTTGCACATCTTTCATTTGAATCAGCACTGTTGCCCATTTGTTCCTTTCTTTTTCCCACGCTATCACCTCCGTTTCAAGCTCCTGAGTTACAGTTACAACATCCTCGTATACCCTAATCAGATTAGCAATATATCCTACTCCCTGTTGAATTATGGATTCAAGCCACTCATCAAAGGTTTCCACCATCATACGATTCCTCTGAACCTTATCCAACAGATTTTGGTTCATTGGCGATTTAGGATCAAAGCATAGAGAAATTTGTGACAGGGGTTGCGGGCTAGGATGGTGTATGGCATTGATGTATTCTGCCATCTGTTTAACAACTTGTTTCAGTTCCTGCTTGTCCTTCTCATCCTTCCATGTTCTAGATAACATCCATTTAGTGGAAGACTCTAAATGTTTTGCGTCAGCAGCCCCGGAAGCAGTTCCTAAATCAATCTTTTCAATGGTAAAGTCCTTCTCAGTAGCATTTTCTGGATCTTTATCTAAAATTGGTTTGGACATTTCAGCTACCCAATGCCCTGTATTCTCATCCACCTCCAGCATGGCCTCTTCTTTTAGCCTCTTAGACTTAGACGTCTTTCCAAGGCATCTACTCACCATATCTTCTATTGGAACGCTGATAGGAACCACATTTCGTTTCTTGCTGATGGAGGCTCCCAACCATCCGGAAACATTTGGAGATTCCTTCGCTGGTGGTGTCTGATAGTTTGATGAATCCATGATAGCCAAAGTGGTCGCCTGATTGGGGTTATCCTCAGGTTGTTCTTTTTGTTTATCTACATCTTGAGTTGCAGGGATATCTACTACTGGTTCACCCATAATTACTTGTGCTTCTTCACTATCAAGAATTATGATAGCTTCTTCTCCTGTAGGTTCTTTACTTTTCTTCTTATTTCTGGAACAGGTGACTCAAACTGATGAGGAGCCAAATAGTGATTCCTTGAACCTCTTAGTTTGAACCTTCTCACTCTGCATATCAGTAGCACCTGCAATATCAACAATTATGTCAGAGGAAGAAATGAGTGTCTGTGCAACAGTATGGGGTTGCTCAACTAATTTCTCAACTGAGGTAGTGGTCAGTTTCATTCCAGATTTATGGTTTCTTAACCACTTTTCTGTTCTCCTTATAACATTAAAGGTTCTAGATTGGATATTTTCTTCTTCTCTCCTATCCCAGTCAATTTCAGCAATAAGTTGCTTATGAATTCTTTTATTGAACTCCGGATCCAATACATCTTCACCTTCCTCTTCATGTACTCCTGCTATGTTCATTGATAATTTCATAGTAATGATTTGCCGCAAAGTGAACCTTGACCATAATCTTCTTCGGACTTCAAACTCATCACAACAATCTTCTTAGTAGTCTTCTAACTGGGGTATATGTGAAAAGTTAACATCAACATTCAGGTGTTTTATTGTGTGTCCTTTACTGTCAAACCCCTGCCGAGCAACATAAGGCTGTAGCTTCATTTTCTTGAGTTCCACTTCTAAATTCAATGCATCTGACGTAGTTTGGTAGCTTTAATATCCAAGTTCAATTGGGAAAATTTCTCCAGACTCACTTTTCATCCCTAATTTCTTATCAACATCAGCTAACTATCCGCAAACTTCCAGGAGTACGTAACTATCAAGAGTATATCTAGGCAATTTGAAAGGTTCATCTTCAAAGCCTCCAATTCTAATATAAGTGAACCTAGGAAATTGAATAAAATAACTCCCATAAGTACTAATCAATTTTAATGCTTCGGATGACATTCTCTTATTCATGTTTCCCTGCAGTTCAAAAGTTAACCTTCCTGCAAAGACATCACTCCATCTCAAGAAGTTTTCTGTATACCTTTGTCTCTGCAAGTGTGGATAGAACTCATAGACTTGCATTCCATCAACCCATGGTTCTTGATATAATCCTGGCCATTCTTTGATGCAGGCTAAAATATAAAACAGGTAGGAAGACATATGAAAACTGACTATTCCAACAGAATTACTCAAACCCTCATGCAATCTCTCTGCAATTACTTGCGCCCAATCAAGGTATTTCTCACCAGATAATAACACTTGAATGTAAAAATACATCCAGTCTTCCCAACAGAAGGCATGTGAATTCCCTTTGAGCCTGTTCAAAAGAATTATAATATCCCTCACTTCTATAATAAAATGCTCCCTTGTCAAAGGTTTAGGTAACCTAGAACCTCCCTTCTGCATTTTAAGGGGCCAATTTCTAGCAATGACACTCTGATAAACACTTTTCTTCTCAGAGAAAAATGCATATGAGGTTCCTATGGACCAATCTTCGTACGGCTCTTTGTGAGGGATCCCAATTGCAGCCATTACTATTTCTCTGTCAATTCACACTAAAATGTCTCCATCACTGGCCCTAATACACCTGTTACTAGCATCATATTTGCTCATGCATGCATACACTAATTATGGGCAAGGGGCAGTGATTGGGAAAGCAGCGGCTTCAACCAGTCCGCTGTGAACTATCTTTTCCATCATGGAATTAGCCTCTGGATTCTTAGCCCTTTCTAGAAAATTCTCTAACTCATCCTGAACTAAAGTTGTATCATCTAATTCTGGAAGGGTACTAATTAAGCATGATGTTCGACCCAAGTTCAGAAGAATTGGTCTCATGTTTGCTTAAAATTGCATCAATCAGACAACATTCAACCCCGAGGCAAAGAATTACACTGACCAATTTTAGAGCTAAAACAGAGCAAGGGAGGTTAGTGATTAAACTCGCCTGTCTTCACCATCAAACTATGTAACCCTTGGAAAAACTAAGCTAAATTACCTTCCGTGTCCTTATTCTTTGCCAGCAACAACAATGATTTTCTTATCTAAGAAGCATCATATTTAAGGACGGAAAACACTGAAAAGTACCAAAGCATGGTTCGCCCCAGCTCATTTATCCATGTAAAACTTCCCATGATTTGATATAGTTCTGACATGCTCATTAATTAAAAATCAATTCCACATGGTCGACATGCTTTCTCATGATTGCTTTCCATAATTGCAGTTTGAAAACACGGAAAATGAGGAATATTATATTCCCATCGCGCCGCCTTTATCTCCTAAACACCATCGGGCTGATTTGAAACAACACTTTGAACCTTGAACTATTTCAAAATAATTTCATTGGTTCAAAGTTCAAAGATAAAAGATCAACACTTGCAGCAAGGAAGAAGGAAACAAAAGAAAATTTCAATGACGCGAAAATGAACCTTGAACCTTGAACCATTCCAAGAGTGGTTCAATGGTTCAAGTTCAAGATGACCACAAGGACTGACGTTAAAAGGGACAGCCGCAATACATAAGACAAAAGACCGATTGAACCTTGAACCTTGAACTCGAAAGGTTCAAAGTTCAAGTTCAACGACTATGCTAATGAAGAATTAGAACTTAATAGACCACATTTTCTTTGAACCAGAATTTTGAACTTTATAAAGGGTTCAACGGATGAGTACGAAACTCAAATTGATGTAGACTTAAGATTTGCAAAACTTAATAAAATAATACCCCTAATTTATAAGCTATAAGCGAATAAATAAGGGGTAACAATGGCTCTGATTGGGGACCAGGACTGTGAAGGAATAGGAAGGAACTTAGAATCTCTGGTTTCACATTAAAACAAAGATGAGGGTCCAAAACAGACACAGCCAAAAAACAACAAAAACTTGACACAACAAAACTATCACAACAAAATTGAGTTATGTACAGAAAATGCAGGGGATACCTGCTTACAATTTGTAAAGCTTGAGATCCTGCCCATTATAGGGCAGGGGAAGAACAGTACCATCCACATAGGCCAGCTTGAAGGAATTTGGTCCCTTTACTTCATGAATAAAAAATGGACCCTTCCACAATGACTCAAATTTTCCATGTGCTCCCTTCGGCTCCCTCCGTTTGTCCCAGAGTAGGACTTGGTCTCCTTGCATAAATTTCCTCAGCCTGGCTTTGTGATCAAAAATATTTTTAACCCGTTGTTGATGCTCTGTAATGTGATCGACCAGCTTCTCCCTTTCTTCTTCTATTCTGACTAAATACATAATTCTCTTTTCCAATGCATTTTGAAAATTCATATCTTCAATGATTGTTTGCAATTTAGAAGCTACCAATTCAAGAGGAAGTGAGAGTTGAGCCCCAACTCCATACACAAGTTCAAAAGGTGACATACCAATTGCTCATTTTGGTGAAGTCTTGTCTGCCCACAAAGCTTCATATAGCCTTTTGTGCCAATCTTTAGCATTTTCACTGACCAATTTCTTCATGATATTTATTAGATTTTTGTTACTGGATTCTGCCTGACCATTACCCTACAGATAATAGTCAGAGGAATGCACCAAAGAAATGCCATGATCATTAAAAAACATGGATATTTCATAGGAGGAAAAATTTGCAGCATTATCAGTCACTATCTTCAATGGTACCCCAAAGAGAACCACAATATTTTCCTTTATGAACTGACATACTACTTCTGAGGTTGTTCTCCTAACAGGTACTGCTTCTACCCACTTAGTAAAATAGTTTGTGACCATGAGAATATGTGTATGTCCAACGCTAGAGGGGGGTGTCAATGGACCAATGAAATCTAATCCCCACTGCTTGAAAGGTTCTTCCACGATTACTGGTCTGAGAGGTAAAGCAGCTAGTTGCAGTTTTCCTATAAAGAATCTACATTTGTCACACTTAGCAACCTAGGTATATGCATCTTTAAACATGCCAGGCCAATAATAGTAGTTCCTTAATATCTTGTAAGCAGTGACTGTAGAAGAGAAATGCCCACCGCAAGCATCATCATGAAATGATTTCAACAAGGCCTCACGTTGTGCTTTATCCACACACCTTAAGAAAGTTCCATCTAAACCTTTCTTATATAATATGTCATCAAAAATAACATACTTAGCTGCTTTTAACTTTAAGTTTCTTTTCTCTCTAGGAGACAAATGCGTAGGACATTCTCCATATGTTAAATAAAAGGATACATTGGTGAATCATTCATCCTGCAGGCTAACAAATAGAGATAATGACAAACTTTCTTCTTCTTCTTTATTTTCTGCCATTAGGCGACATAATCACTGTCCACGAACTAACTTTGTCGGCCTGATATCCAAGTCAAATTCTTGAACCTTTGAAACCCAAGTTGCTCTATTATTCATTCCCACTTCTTGCTGAGTCAAGATACTTTTAACAACAGAATTTGGTACAAAAACAATTGAATGAGAATGCAATATATAATACTTGAAATGCTTAACAGCTTTAACAACTGCGAAAGCCTACTTCTCATTTAGCGAATAGTTTAATTCATGCTTTTTAAGCGGGATGCTCATAAATGCAATAGGAAACTCTTCACCGAGTTCATTCTTCTGTAGGAGAATACCAGACACTGTATGCTCTAAGGCGTAACAATAAATGATAAAGTTTTTCTTGAAATCAGGATTAATTAATGTTGGAGCATGAGCAATGGCCTTTTTAACCTCTTCAAAAGCTTTCTTTGCTTCCTCCTTCCATTTAAAGATCTGTTTTTCACTCATCATTCCTACAATATGTTTAGTGATTTCAGCAAAATCTGGCACAAATCTCCTGAGAAAGCTTACCTAACAAAAGAATGATTTGACACCACTCCTGTCTGACGGCAAACTTAGTTGTTGGATAGCTCTAACATGATTAGGATCGATCTTGATACCATCTTGTGAAACTATATGTCCTAAAAGCTTTCCTTTAGTAACACAGAAAACTGATTTCTTTGGTTTAAGAGAAATACCATGATCTCGACATCTTTGCAACATAGTTTCTAAATCCTTGAAATGATTTTTCCTTTCCTTAAAAAAGACTGTCAAATCATCTAGATACACAACAATGGTCTTACCAATCAGGTGACCAAATGAAAGGTTCATTGCTCTTTGGAAAGTGGCTCCAGTGTTTATCAGACCGAAAGGCATGTGATTATAGGCAAAAGTTCCCCATGGTGTTGTAAAGGTCATTTTGTGTTGATCTTCTTTTGCCACACTTACCTGATTATATCCAGAGAAACCATCAAGCATTGACATCATTTCGGATCCAGCAACAGCTTGGAGAATGTGATCCATCGCTGGTAAAGGATAATTGTCTTTCAAGCTAGCTTGATTTAGATTTCGAAAATCAACACAAATTCTTATTTCTCCATTTTTCTTACAAACCGGAACAATATTAGCCACCCATGTGGAATGATGAATTGGATAGATAATCCTTGCCTGAAGCATTTTATCTATTTCTCTGAAAATAGCATCTACAACTTTGGGGTTGTAATTCCTTAGTTTTTGTCTGAAAGGTGCCACTCCTATTTTAAGGGGAATATGATGTTGAAATTGGCCATTTCGAAAATCTTTCAAATCTTCATAGGACCAGGAAAAAACATCAAAAAAACTTTGCAACATTTCAACGAACAAATACCTTTCTTTAGGAGTGCAACATTTACCTAAATTGACCATTTTTGGATCATTTTCATCACCAATATTAACTTTCTCATATTCACCTGATGTATAAACATTTTGGGAATCAATTCTTTTTACATACTTGTCATTGCAGTCAAACAGGCTCTCTAAGGTTACTAACCCCTTTGGAATTCGATTCCCTTTAAGCTGAACCACTCCTTCTCTGAAGCTTCCCTTCTCATCTGGACAAAACTCATTGCATTGATTTTCAGAACCTTCAAAATAAGATGAAGCAAACATTGCAGTATTTTGTAAGAACCTATCAATATGTTTATCATCTTCAAACACTTGCCAGAAATCTAAATTATTAGGAACATTAGGATGATATATTACTTCAATTCTGTAAACATCAGTACCAAATTTTGGATGTGGAAGTAATAAAGATGCTGATACTGCCAAAGAATCCGCGCGGGAATTTTGACTCCTAGGAATAGCTTCTATTGAAAATGCATCAAAATACTCAATTCATCCCAGACTCTATTTCTATAATGTTTAAGCCTCTCATTTTTCACAGAAAAATGGCTATGAACCTGATTTACAATCAATTCTGCATCACCCTTAGCGCACAACAGTCTAATTCCTCTTTTTTTGGCTTGTTCAATTCCTAGCAATAATGCTTCATATTCTGCGGTGTTATTCATATTTTTAAACTCCAGTTTAAATAAGAAAGGAATCTTCTCACCTTGTGGAGAAATAAGTACCACTCCAGTGCCAGAACCAGCAGATGCACAGCTTCCATCAAATTCCATTGCCCACAACTCTGCAGCGTGATCAACCACGTCTTCTGACATACCCTTTTTATCATCAGAGAAAAGCAAATAGTTACCAATTTCATATTCCTGATACAATATTTGTGACTTTGGATCATCAGAAGGGAAAATCGTATATTTGGATTTTGGTTTAGGTATGAGAGTAATTTTTTGTTTACCTACCTGAATCACCACTTCAGACCAGTCCATTTTAATTTCACCACCTAAATCCTCACAAAAGGTCCTGCTTAAGAGCATTCCATAACTTGCGGGGATATCAGCAACTAATATAGTTAGCTTTACTCTTTTATTCGGATGAACTGCCAGAGCAACTTGAGCATCTTTAATCTGGTCAAGCAAGGGCACCTGTTTTGAATCCATTGAATAACACTTCCCAAAGGTTTTAGTGAGTGCAAGACCTAATGCTTTGGCAAATGTAGAAGGCATTATATTATTTGAGGCTCCTGAGTCAATGATACAATTATTGAGCTTATATCCATTGATAAATAAAGACACATAAAATGACTCAGGTTTCAGATCAAACATGTGCGATGATTCAACTGGTTCATCAATAGATGTCTTAGATGTAGAAGCAGCAGACAATTCCATAGTCTTAACTTCCTCATTATATTGTGAGGGTTCAAGATTGATCAATGGTAAACTTGAGGGCTTTAGTTGAGAATTTCCTTCCTGCACATACTTAATTAGCTTTTCTAATTCTTTAGGATTCAACTTAAGGTATTCAACAGGCGAGATTGAATCCTTGATGATTTACAAAACTCCATGATATCAAAAGAAGTATCAGACTCAGAATGCTTGAACATTTGAACTTCTTGAACCTTTGAACCATTCTCATAATTTCGGTTCATGATTTCTTTATTCTTAGTTAAAGTTTCAAGAGAAGTAGGGGTATTTGTATATTTAAAAGGACGCTGACTCCTAGTAAGAACAACACAAGAGGAATCTTCAAGGGTCACCAATATATCACCTCCTCTATCTGAATCTGATTCATATTCAAGGAAGTGTATTCCAGAGTCGCCAGGCTTCCCATGAACTTCTCCTTCTGAACCAAGATGTCGTACCATTTCAGGGCATGAACTACCATCATGATCATCCGTTAAATGAAAAAAACACATGTTTCCTCTATGTGGTGGTGGTTCAATGGCTAGTCTTTGTTGAACTGGAGGAAGTTGTAGAGTTTTATTCCCAATCCCTGTAGGTTGATTACTAATTCTTCTTGGAACATCTTGATAAGGCTGAGGATAGGGAGTACTAGCCTTAGGTAGCTCCCTTTTGAGAGAAATTACATCATTCATCAGTCTCTGGATTACAGGGTCAGATGAAGTTGATGACTGCGAAGTAGCAGTTTGAATTTCTCTCTTCCACTTACCCGCATTAATTAAGTCATCCTCTAACTCTACTACAAAAGTTTTGGCAGTGGCTAAATCTTGCACTCTTTGCCTATGAATAAAGAAACTTATTTCTGCAGGCATTGCATTAATAAAGAAACACTTCAAATTATCATCAGAAGGCCTTCGATTAACTGGAATCTTATGAACAATTTTATCAAATTTCGCCACAAAATCTCTCATTGTTTCGGGAATCTCTTTTTTTAATTGGGCTAACTGGGCTATGAGGGAATGCTCATCTTCTGCTACTTTGAACCTAGCCTCAAACCTAGTTTTCAAATCTTGCCAATTTGTTATTACACCATTCGGCAAATGATAAAACCAATCAGCTGCTCCATCAGTTAATGTCTGTACAAACAATCTTATTGCTACATCTTCATGTTGAACAGCTAAAACCCCACATGCAACATTAAATGCATTTAAATGTTCATCAACTATCACTCTTCCATCACCATTGAACCTAGGCAAGTGTTCTCTAGACCCTTTAGGCAAAGAATGCAGATTAGAACCAAGAGCAAGTGGTCCTATAGATGGACCCCACGGATTATTCCCAGCCATGGGAAGTACAATATTCAAAGGAGTAGGATTAATTATAGAAGGAAGGGTAACACCATGCAAGGTTAAGGCGTGACAAACAGAAGTTTAGGGAAAAATAGGGGAAGGACTTGGGGGTCTACTTCTTGCTCTTCTTCTGGGTGTAAAGGAAGGGAAAAAGTTCAAATTTTGCAAGTCTTGAAAAACTGGATCAAATATCCCTTCACGCCTTTGAGACCTAGTGTACCTTCTTGGCTCCAGTGTGCTCATGATTCACAAGTTCAAGCAAACTGGCAACTGATCATTAATATTGCTTGTGGCTATGTAACTAGTCTTATTATTCGACTCCCCAATAGAGTCGCCAAAAATCTGTTAGTTAATAGATTGGTTTTCCCAAAATTTATTAACAAATACTCATGTTTGCCTAGTAGGAAACCAATGAAAACCAACAGTTGGGTAAATAATGTTAATCTACCCTCTGCATAAGAGTACAACTTCCCATATGATATTCAATGAATTTTGACCAAATTTTATCATATAATTCACTTTTAACTAGAAAGCAAGGAAAGGCTTTAACATTCACTTCTCAACACAAAATGAATGCCTCACAAAGATTATTGGAATGCATAACAAAACATTAAACTTCAAATAATGATTAACCTATATGAAGTGATCAAAATATTTGAACTCTGATTGATACTCGCTCATGCCTCATAGGACAAAGGGAATCAGAATATTCAAATGTTTTCAGCTAATTTCATTCATCAGATTGATTCACATACTTAATATTTGATAAAATCAGAGAAGAGAATCTAATACATGAACATATAAACATCCCAACAAAAATCTTTTATAAATTCAAACGCACAGCTTTCAAAAGTTGTATTAGACATTCCATTCCATTCAAAGATGGAGTATTCCACTGAAATTAACAAGTAAACCATCTGCTATCTTAATTTTTCAAAATTTTATCCCCCTCCCCGCCAAAACATCCATTCTTCATATTTATACTCATCAGGCCAACCTTAACTAAACACAAAGCTTCAAGAAACAACCGTTCGTAACTAAAATTAACTAAAATGGCCAAGAGCCGTAAACAAAGCTATAATTGCAGAATAGGAAACAGTTTTTGATTCGTCCTATTGGTGAGTCGTGCCATGTATATTTCGCCATTCCATATGAGCCGCTGAAAAGTTGTGAACAACCTGATAATGTGGGAGCCCAATGTGCAAGATGCATTCCTTCCAGACTTCTTTATCCATACTCACTTCCATAACTTTAGTTTTGTACGTTTCCAAGTGATCATAACAAACAACTAACATAGATTCAATTCTGGCAATTCTGGAGAAGTCATCTTTGGTTAAAGATTTTGATTCTTTAACCAGGTTCATCTTTCCTTTGAAATTCTCCACCATATCCACTGTCTGCTTGATGATTTGTCTGTCTTCCTTGAGAAGTTGTACATCAATGCACTTCAAATCTTTTTGCATTATAGCAATGAGTTCTTTCAATTGTTTCAACAACTTAATGGATTCTTCGTGGCCTTGCTTAATGATTGAATTTCTCCATTCAATATTTTATTTTGCCACATACAATATTTTGTCATCCAAATTTTTAACCACCTTTTCCATGAGAAATTTCATGACACCATATTTTTGCACATCTTTCATCTGAATCAACACTGCTGCCCATTTGTTCCTTTCTTTTTCCCACGCTATCACCTCTGTTTCAAGCTCCTGAGTTATAGTTGTAGACGTGTGTGGACTAGTATTCTAACATATTTTCACATATTGAGTTTTATTCGCCCACTTTTCCTGCATACAATAGTTACAACATCCTCATATACCTTGATTAGATTAGCAATATATCTTGTCCCTGTTCAATTATGGATTCAAGCCACTCATCGAAGGTTTCCACCATCATACGATTCCTCTGAACCTTATCCAATAGATTTTGGTTCATTGGCGATTTAGGATCAAAACACAGAGAAATTTGTGACAGGGGTTGCGGGCTAGGATGGTGTATGGCATTGATGTATTCTGCCATCTGTTTAACAACTTGTTTCAGTTTCTGCTTATCCTTCTCATCCTTCCATGTTCTAGATAACATCCTTTTAGTGGAAGACTCTAAATGTTTTGCATTAGCAGCCTTGGAAGCAGTTCCTAAATCAATCTTTTCAATGGTAAAGTCCTTCTCAATAGCATTTTTTGGATCTTTATCTGAAATTGGTTTGGACATTTCAGCTACCCAATGCCCTGTATTCTCATCCACCTCCAGCATGGCCTCTTCTTTTAGCCTCTTAGACTTAGACGTCTTTCCAAGGCATCTACTCACCATATCTTCTATTGGAACGCTGATAGGAACCACATTTTGTTTCTTGCTGATTGAGGATCCCAACCATCTGGAAACATTTGGAGATTCCTTCGCTGGTGGCATTTGATAGTCTGATGAATCCATGATAGCCAAAGTGGTCGCCTAATTGGGGTTATCCTCAGGTTGTTCTTTCTGTTTATCTGCATCTTGAGTTGCAGGGATATCTGCTACTGGTTCACCCATAATTACTCGTGCTTCTTCACTATCGAGAATTATGATAGCTTCTTCTCTTGTAGGTTCTTTACTTTTCTTCTTATTTCTGGAACGGGGTGACTTGAACTGATGAGGAGCCAAATAGTGATTCCTTGAACCTCTTAGTTTGAACCTTCTCACTCTGCATATCAGTAGCACCTGCAATATCAACAATTATGTCAGAGGAAGAAATGATTGTTTGTGCAGCAATATGGGGTTGCTCAACTGATTTCTCAACTGAGGTAGTGGTCAGTTTCATTCCAGATTTACGGTTTCTTAACCACTTTTCTATTCTCCTAATAACATTAAAGGTTCTGGATTGGATATTTTCTTCTTCTCTCCTATCCCAGTCAATTTCAGGAATAGGTTGCTTATGAATTCTTTTATTGAACTCCAGATCCAATACATCTTCACCTTCCTCTTCATGTACTCCTGCTATGTTCATTGCTAATTTCATAGTAATGATTTGCCGCAAAGTGAACCTTGACCATAATCTTCTTCGGAGTTCAAAATCATCACAACAATCTTCCCAGTAGTCTTCTAACTGGGGTATATGTGAAAAGTTAACATCAACATTCAGGTGTTTTACTGTGTATCCTTTACTGTCAAACCCCTGCTGAGCAACATAAGGCTGCAGCTTCGTTTTCTTGAGTTCCACTTCTAAATTCAATGCATCTGAGGTAGTTTGGCAGCTATAATATCCAAGTTCAATTGGGAAAATTGCTCCAGACTCACTTTTCATCCCTAATTTCTTATCAACATGAGCTAACTGTCGGCAGACTTCCAGGAGTACATAACTGTAGACACCCAAAATTGTCCAGTCTAATTAAATAAATATTTTATTTATTTAATTACTTTAGCCTAATTCTTCTATTAATTAAATAAATCTTTATTTATTTAATTAATTCATTTATCTTCTTCTAGCCTTATTTCTCATTTAAATAAATACATTTATTTATTTAAATTATCCTTTTCCTAAATTAAATAAATATTTTTATTTATTTAACTATCCCACTTCTTCTATTAATTAAATAAATCTTTATTTATTTAATTAATTCATTAGTCTTTTCTACCCATGACACATGTCATTCATCTCTTAATTCATACACTACCTACCCCTTTCATTATTTTATTATTTCTTTTACCTACCCTCTAATCATAGCCGACCTCCTTTTACACCTCTCAATCTTATCCCTCCATTTCATATTGTGTCTTCTATATAAAGAGATGTTTTCTTCATTATCAAACCCTAATGACTTGATCAATTAACTACACTACGATCCTACTTGCAACCACATTTCGTTCTTTGTTGAGCTCTTGTGCACATAAAATCTGAGAGCAAATATATCAAGCAAGATCAATGGAGATAAGAAGAATGGAGATCCAAACCCTATTGGACATGTGATGGTATAATCTTTGTGATTTCGTTTGATTTGCATTGTCTTAGGTAATCTTCATATGTTATGGTGGATCTTTGTTGTTGTTAGGCTAGGGTTTTGTGGTTGAATTCATTTAGCCTTTCAATATTGTTATTATTGTTATCCATTTTCACTATATACATTTTGGCACGCCCGGTGGGACTCTTGTCCCTTTTTGCATTTAAAATCTTGTTGCAGATTTTGTATTTTGAAGTTGCAGATCTGACGTTTTCGGCAACATTTTGATATTTTTGCGTCTGCGCACTTTCAGATAGCGTTTTTGATTTTCTGGCGCGTCTGCGACCTCTGGAATCACATCTGTGTTATTGGCAATATTTTATTTTGCAAGTTCCAGGAAAGCGCATCTGTGTTGTAAAGTCGTGTCTGCGTTGTTTTAACCCGTGTCTGTGACCAGGAAGTGCGTCTGAGTTTTGTAGTCACGTCTGTGTCACCCAGTCACGTCTATGTTGAGGGTAATCGCGTCTGTGTTTACCAATTTTAAATTTTGGATTTTTATTGATTCAGTTTTTGGATTTTGCATTTAGGGTTTCAGATCTAGTTTATTTTGAGCTAACATTTTCAGATCTAGCTAACAAAATTGGTGCAGCTTGCCTTGGAAGCTAAATCGTTTGGTTGAAGGCCCCTATTTTCACAAAGTCTTTTGGGTTTAAAATTTACCTAACTTGTGTGCTTGCAGGAAGGGGTGATTATTTGAAACAACCCAAACTACTAACAACTCTTTGTTGCAGGTCCTTGGCAAGGGTTTTTGGATTTTTATTGTGTGCCTTGTTTTCATAGACTAGCAAACACTTCCATTGGTGCACTAAAATTGAATCATTGTCTTTTGTGTCTTGAGCAATAGGCTCCTTTTGTTTAATCTTTAGAAGGCCTGTCTTCTCGTGTGGTCATTAGGACTACTAGTGAGAAGAGAATGACCCAAGTGGTAGCGAGGAAAACCCACCTCTTTCGAACCACTATAAACAAATGTATTCATGGTGAAAACTATGAATAACATGTGCTGATTAGTTCATACCGACACTATGTCTCCCCATAAACCCATTTGATCAAATTTATTTGATCAGTTGTAGGGCGTAACCCCTACTAGCTGGGAGCCTTCTGTATTTATAGAGCTGAAAGTGCCACATGTATGGCCACACGAGCATATGCCCTTACTAGCACCTTTTTGTTTTAGAAGCCCAAATCCTTCTAGTTGTTGGGGCAGGAGGTCGGACCTCTGGTAGTGGCCCACACACATATGGTTCTTAGTAGAGATACAAAGTTCACCACGGGGAGTTTTCATGGGGACTGATGCTTGGCTGACCCGAGAAGTGAGTGCCGAGGGTGGACCCAGTGAGGTCAAGCATCTAAGTATGCGCTCTGAATAGCGTAGCCTCGGGGGTAAAACCCCATGTGGGATCAACAACTATTGTCTTGGCCAACCATAAGAATTGTGCTTGACTTATGTTAAACATTCAGAACATTCAAGACCAAACAACAAAACATTGTGTCTTTTGTGTCTTCAAGTGTATGCAAAACATTTTTACATCAAACAACACACTTTTCTTGGAGTCATTTTGAGTCTAGACACTTGCAAACATTGAGTCCTCATCAACATTGTGTCCTCTTGTCACAAACATTCAAACAGTCAAATTTGGTCACAACAAAACAACTTCACAGATTGGAAAAATTGCACAAAATTTGCAGAAACGCGTCTATGTCGGGCATAATAGCGTCTGTGTTGTCTAGCTGCGTCTGTGAAGGGCAGAAACGTGTCTGTGTCCACAAAAATCAACATTACACTTTGCAAAAAAAATCTCAGAAGCGTGTCTGTGTCGGGAAACCGCGTCTGTGAAGTATACAGGTGCATCTGTGTTCAAAATTGAAAAACTGTTGCAGTCCAGCAAACAAACACAGTCAGTTTCGAAATTCTTGAGCTTCCTAAGTCGTCT
Organism: Cryptomeria japonica; assembly: GCF_030272615.1. Lineage (NCBI taxonomy): Eukaryota > Viridiplantae > Streptophyta > Pinopsida > Cupressales > Cupressaceae > Cryptomeria > Cryptomeria japonica. Next base: position 762,777,461 of record NC_081408.1, read on the forward strand.
CTCCAGGGTTCATCTAGCATTCAACCTGTCTTTGGGTCTTACAAAGTCCATCATTGCTTTATATCTCTCATTACATTCACATTTGTCTAAACTTGAGTCAAAAGGTCACTTGCTTGTCCTCATCATACTTTGTCAACACACTACATACAACAACACTTTGCTAAGTGGTCCCTCATCAAGGTTTCTTAGCTTTGGGTCTCATTTGGTCTTACTTAGAGTCAAAGGTCAACTTACCTCATCAAGAGAAACTATCCTCTCTTTGGAAGTCACACCTACTCTACTACATACATACTTGGTCTTACACTTTGGACATTGCAAGTACACTTCAGATTCATTTACATTTCATCCAACTCTTGGTCTTCCATACTTTTTCCATTTTTCATCTAGTCTCACACAACTTGGTCAATACCTAGTTCATGGTTGAAACCCGTCTTCAAAAATCTAGGAGAGAAACTAAAGAGGCTCAAGAGTCTACAAACATGAGTTCTTATGAGTATGACAATGATATCTTTTTCAATTCTGATCATACTACATTACCTAACATGGATGCCTATAGAAACATTCCAAATGTTGAGAACATGGACACTATAAACAACAATGCTACACACAATGACAATGTGGACAACTTTTCAGTACATTCAGCAGATGTGGAAGAATCCATTATGAATCCCCATTTCAATCGATTGGTTGAGGAAATAATGAGGAGGGATAGACAATACTTCTTACAAATGATGGCACAAAGTGGAGCCGAGATACCTCATGATTTTGACATGACTCAAATAATGGAAAATCGACCTTTGCAACAACCTCACTCCAGCATGGATCAAAGGAGACCTAATAGTGGAGGAAATAGAGGACCACATATGGTACCTGAATCACCATCAGCTTTGCTTCAAAAACCAGAGGTCCCACATACACATGGTCAAACATATGATACTTACCTTCGTAGACCATTATGGAAGTCTTATGCAAACAAATATGCTCAATCACATACCAATGCTAAGGATCAACCACCAAAGCAATGGGATATTCAAAGGCATGCTCAAAATTTGGACACAAGGAAACCCCATGTCAAATTTGGGGGCAATACAATAGAACATGACATGCCTGTAGAGTATGGTATACATGCGCAAAATAGATATGGTTTTCCTCAACATGAGTCTATACCAAGTGGTTCATATACGGAGCATCATTATAGACCTCCTCCATATGAACATGTGTATGATCAATATCATCCATATATGCAACATGCTCCTCCTCCAATGGGTACCTCAAACATAGGATATGGTCCAAGAAGTCGATCTCCACCTAAGAATAGTTTGGAACAACAAATCAGGGACTTACAAAAGAAAATGGAGGACATAAATACACCAAAGCCAACATACACAATGAGAGACATATGTCCTTATCCATTTGACAAGAGCATTCCAATGCCTCCTTTTCCTACACACTTTGTGACGCCTAAATTTGATAAGTATAGAGGAAAAGGGGATCCTAAGGCACACATAAGATAGTTTTTCACAGCTTGCATTGAGGTAGTAGCAGAAGAGACATATTTGATGAGATTATTCCCACAAAGCTTAGGTGATCAAGCTATGGAATGGTTCTCTCAACTCCCACCTAGAATTAAGTCATGGGGTGACTTAGCAGAGGCATTTATCCAACATTTCTCCTACAACATAGAGATAGACATATCAGTCACTACTATGTGCAACACCAAGCAAAAAGAGGGAGAATCTTTTGCATCATTTTTACAAAGATGGAGAAATCTAGCCAGCAGATGCTCTTGTGAAATTCCACAAAAACAAATGGTAGAGATGTTCACACAAAATGTTAACAAAGACATTGGCTATGACCTGAGGAAAGCTTGTTTGTCCACCTTCAAGGACGTTATTGAAAAAGGCTTAGCAACAGAGAAGGTCCTACTTGAACAAGGAGTCATTAAGATATTCAAGGAAAACAAAGATGACTTTAAAGGAAAAGACAAGCCAAGATTCTGGAATAAAAACAAGAACACAGTCAATGATGGTGTTGTCGATGCCAACACAGTGCGACCCAAAGTCATCTTTTCCAGATCAAGTTCTACAAACAATCAGGTGAATACTCAAACAACTTTCAGATCACGAAGGAAGTACACTCCATTGGGAGAACCACTTGAGTCAGTTTTCAAGAGGCTAGTGGCAAACAAAGTAATCACTATTCCAGATTTTCCTCCATATGAACCAAAGGTTAAACCAAATTGGTGGAATGATGATGAATATTGTGAATTTCATAAGAGCAAGGGTCATAAGACAGGAAATTGTTATCGACTGAAGAACATCATACAAGATCTCATTGATAGAGGTAGCATTGAGATTGAGGGACATTCATCTAATCAAGAACATGAAATGTTTAAGGAAGCATTCCCAAAACATGACAAGGGAAAAGCTAAAGCCACAGATGACCAAACCAATTATACCAGAGCATCTTACAACTATGATTCAACCATCAATCACATCTTGATGGACAATTATGTCTCTACCATTATCATCAAGGACAAAGTGTCTGAAAATTCTACTCAGAGACCCAAGATTGTCCTAAAAGGTGTTGGATCTTCTTCCGAACCTACCGCCGAATGTCATGTTACAACCCATCGGGGTAAAATCACTTTGCAAGGTGCTCCAACTAAAAACACCACTTCTTTATCAACCAAACCTGAGTATGACCTTGTAGAACAACTAGGGAAGACACCCGCGCTCATCTCCATCCTTGAGCTATTACGCATATCTCTCGCACATAAAGCCATTCTTGACAAAATCTATAGAGATGCTATTGTTCCTACTGATCTGAACGTGGACCAGTTTCAAGCCATGGTGGGATACCTTTCCGTTCCACACTCCCTTACTTTCACAAAAGTCGATGACGCCTCCGTAAGTCAGCCACATAATGCACCATTACACATTGAAGCCTTCATACACAAACATCGAATAAAAAGAGTCTTGATAGATGGAGGAGCAGGTCTAAACATTTGCACATTAAGCATTATCACACAATTGGGATATTCTGATAAAGCTGTGAATTCTACAAACAAAATCACCATTAAAGCATATGATGACGAAGAGCGTTCATCCAAGGGCACAGTCACCTTACCTCTCAGAGTTGGGCCAGTTACAAAGGATGTGGTTTGTCAAGTCCTAGATTTAAATCTCACTTATAACATATTGCTAGGACGTCCTTGGATTCATGAAATGAGGGCAGTCCCATCCACATATCACCAATGCATTAAGTTTCCTCATAATGGAGTGGAAGTAACAGTTAACGGTGATCCTAATCCATTCATATACTGCAATAACCTGAAATCAAAGACCGAGACTATCATTCCCAGTGATCGTGAGGCTGTTCTTTCGTCGGCATACATTGATCCTGAGTCATTAAAACCTTCGACATCAAAACAAGGTGAGCTTAAAGGCAAGTTTCAGGACAAAGGCATGGGAGAATATACTTTCAATCAGACCATGTACTTACGACAAGTCATGAGTTCCCCAAAAGAATATGGAAGACCACATCCTAACAAACAAATCTCCATTATGATGCTCAAATGGGACCCTACCCCCTTTCAAAGATGGGGTGAACTAGAAGAGGAAGATTTATACTGCAATAACCTGAAATCAAAGACCGAGACTATCATTCCCAGTGATCGTGAGGTTGTTCTTTCGTCGGCATACATTGATCCTGAGTCATTAAAACCTTCGACATCAAAACAAGGTGAGCTTAAAGGCAAGTTTCAGGACAAAGGCATGGGAGAATATACTTTCAATCAGACCATGTACTTACGACAAGTCATGAGTTCCCCAAAAGAATATGGAAGACCACATCCTAACAAACAAATCTCCATTATGATGCTCAAATGGGACCCTACTACCTTTCAAAGATGGGGTGAACTAGAAGAGGAAGATTTATACCAAATGCTTTTCAGGGACAATGAAGAGGAAACACAAGACCACATCACTCTACCATGTGAGAAATATGGCAAAGGCTTCAAAATTCTACAAAAATTCGGGTATGATGGAAAAAGCGCTCTGGGGTTACGAAAGGAAGGTATCATTGAACCTTTACAACCTGAATTGACTTTCAAGAAGGAACGCTCGAAAGGACTTGGTTTCTTAACTTCCAAGGTCCACACCAAAAGGACATAAGAAGCCTTACAAATCAAAGCTGCCAAAATGCAACAAGAGGATCGATATTCCACAAATTCTAACAAATGGGAATGGGGTTCAGACAAGTCTTCCAGTGACTATGAGCTCACCAAGATATTCAGAGAGCCAGATGAACCCACAGAAGAAGAGGAATTTTATAACAAGTTCAGAGTTGGTCAAGAAACAACCCATGAGGATTCCACACAGTCCTTGTCTCAAGGTTCTAGGTTGAAATCACATAGGATGAGAACACCTGTCCCAGAATGCGCTACTAGTGATGATAATGTGGATTCGTTCGTGATCGAGACTGATGAGGAGAGTGCCATCGACGACCTCAATAATTACCTTGACATACCCGAATATAACCACATCTTCACTCTTAGCCTCGCTAACTTCGAAGACATTAATGGCCTTCCCCTTGTTCACCGCCAACTCATTGATTGGGATCAAGAAGGACCTGCACAGTTTGATACATTCCAAAATGATGAAGCTTTTATTGACTATCTAGGCATAAGAGATGATCTTCCCCCTGGAGACCATAAAGCGGGATACACCATAGAACTCAATAGCGTGGCATATTTTGGTGAGGGTGTCGGACCTTCCAGTCGCAAAAATGTGAAAATAAGAACAAATCAAGGGTCTTATGGCGAAAACCACACTGTGGCACTGTCTGACCCCAAAAAAGTAAAAAGAAAGGACGTATCTGAGGGCAAAAACCTCTCTGAGGCACCTGAAGATGGAAGGCTCGACATCCTCCCAGCATCATATGAGGAAAAGTCATCCATGTTGGTAGAGGAGACTATCAAAACAAACATTGGCACAGAGGAGGTTCCACACAACATATTCTTAGCTCAATCATTGACAGCGTCTGAAAGGTCAAAATTCATAAGTTTCTTCAAAGAGCGACAAATCAACTTTGCCTGGTCATACGCTGATATGCCTGGATTGGATCCGGATTTGGTAATGCATCACCTGACAGTTAAACCAGGGGCAAAACTAGTGAAACAGAAATTAAGAAAAATGCATCCACAAGTGGCATTGCTAGTCAAAGCGGAACTTGAGAAGTTATTGGATGTTGGATTCATACGCCCAATTGATTATCCCAAATGGATCTCCAACTTGGTACCTGTTAGCAAACCAGATCGCAGCATCAGAATATGTACAGATTTCAGAGACATCAACAAAGCTTGTCCAAAAGATGACTTCCCATTACCAAATATTGACTTGATTGTTGATCTCACAGCAAGTCATGAAATGTTATCATTGATGGATGTATTCTCTGGTTATAATCAAATAAGGATAGCGCCTGAGGATCAACACAAAACATCATTTACTTGTCCGTGGGGAACTTTCTGCTGGAATGTCATGCCTTTCGGGCTAAAGAATGCAGGTGCTACATATCAAAGAGCCATGACTACTATCTTTCATGATCTCATGCACGTCACCGTGGAAGATTATGTTGATGACCTCCTGGGCAAATCAATAGACAGAAATACACATTTGGACATACTTTCAGTCGTCTTTGATCGGTTGGAAAAATACAAAGTAAGATTAAACCCCAAAAAATGTGTCTTTGGAGTAACCTCCGGGAAGCTCCTAGGATTCATTGTGTCCAAAAGAGGAATTGAAGCTGATCCAGCAAAAGTCAAGGCCATCTTGGAAATGTGACCACCAAGAAATATTAGTCAACTTCGATCCTTACAAGGCAGACTCCAGTCCATTTGAAGATTCATAGCACAACTGGTAGATAAGTGTAATCCTTTTTAGCACCTGCTACATAAAAACATCAAATTCAACTAAGATGACAACTGTCAACAGGCGTTCCATACACTCAAAGATTATCTTCTAAATCTGCCAGTTTTGATGCCACCAGTTCCAGATCAGCCTCTGTTACTATACATATAAGCTACTCCAACAGCACTGGGGGCACTCTTAGCACAACAAATTGCTGAGGGCAAGGAAAAAGCAGTATACTATATCAGTCGCACACTGGTGGGATATGAGCTAAACTACACACCAATCGAGCGTGCATGTCTCGCCGTGGTCTTTGTTTTGCAGAAATTACGACATTACATGCTCACTCATAAGACTAAGTTAGTTGCAAGGATAGACCCATTGAAATACCTTCTCAATAAAGCCACACTTACTGGGCGACTAGCCAAATGGGTAATGATCCTGAGTGAATTTGACATCGAGTATGTGGACATAAAAGCAATAAAAGGACAAGCCATCGTAGATCAATTAGCAGATGCTTCCATGATAGATGATGTTCCTCTAAGTTTAGAATTCCCAGATGAATCCATTGTTGACAATGTCACATGCAAAGCCATGGCAATTGTACTTCGATGACTCATACACACAGCATGGGGCAGGAGCTGGCATCCTTTTTATAACTCCTCAAGGAGATTCTATACCAAAATCATACCGCTTATCATTTCCTTGCACTAACAATATAGTGGAATATGAGGCATTAACAATAGGATTACGAATTGCAGTTCAATGGAAGATCCAGGAGCTTCGTGTTTTTGGGGACTCCCAACTTGTCATCTGTCAAGCAACTGATGATTACCAAACAAAAGATGAAAAGTTAACACCTTATAAACAAATGGTGGATGATCTAAAACAACACTTCACAAAGATAGACTTTGAGCAGATACCAAGAGAGCAGAATCGCGGCACAGATGCCATGGCTACAATTGCTTCACTGATTGATCTACCTCCAAACGAGACCCGCTATGAGTTCTTGGTGGATAACCTTTTGGTCCCTTCATATGAGATCATGCCTACTGAGACGCTATGTGTTGTCAGTCCCGAATCCCAGTTATATGGTTCCGTTTTCACATACCTACGTGACAATACGTTACCTCCTGATCTATCAAATAACCAACGTCACACTTTCATTCGCCAATCCTCTCGATATGTCATTTTAGCTGATATCCTATACCGGCGAGGTCTAGATGACACTCTTCTTAGATGTTTAGAAAGCGATGAAGCTCAGATTGCGTTACGAGAAGTGCATGAAGGGATATGTGGTCTGCATGCTAGTGGTCCTACCTTGGCCAAGAAACTCATCAGGACTGGATATTACTGGCCCAATATGGAGAAAGACTCATATCAGTTTGTCAAGAAATGTAAGCAATGCCAAATTCATGGAGACCTCATACATGCGCCAGCACAAGAACTTCAACCACTTGCGTCTCCTTGGCCCTTTTGTCAGTGGGGACTCGATCTCATAGGCAAGATTCATCCTTCTTCTTCCAATGGTCATAAATTCATTATCACTGCCACAGAGTATTTTACAAAATGGTTTGAAGCCATGCCTCTCACGCAAGTTACTGGAAAACAGATTGCTACATTCATCCTTAACTATATCATTTGCCGATACGGTATTCCTGTTTCCATTATCACTAATAACGGGCGTCCCTTCAAAAATCAGGATGTTCGTGAACTCTGTAACTGCTTCCATATTTCCCATCGTTTCTCCACACCATATTACCCCCAAGGTAATGGCCAAGCTGAGGCGTCTAACAAAACAATCCTTAAAATCCTAAAGAAGATAGTCGACGATGCTAGTCGTAATTGGCATATCCAACTTAATCCTGCACTTTGGGCCTATCGCACAAGTGTCCGCACACCTACAGGAGCTACACCCTATTCACTTGTCTTTGGCACTGAAGCTATCTTGCCTATTGAGGTCGAGCTACCCTCTTTACGGGTTTCTTTGCAAAACATCATCATTGACGAAGACTATAGGGTCTCTCGCTTGCAAGAGCTAGAACTATTGGATGAACGAAGACAAACTACTTTTAATCATCTCAAGGCTTACCAACAACGAATGAGTCGCAGTTACAATCACAAGGTCAAGCCTCACACATTTGAGGTAGGTGACCTGGTTCTCAGAGAAAATCCTAAAAATCAACAAGACAAAGAGAAGAAGGGCAAGTTTGAACCAAACTGGCTTGGTCCCTACATTATTACAGCAGCATATGGATCTGGTGCATATCATCTCTCAACTACAGAAGGTGAACCTTTGGAGGATCCTATCAACAGCATGCATCTTCGTAGGTTCTACACATAGCTCTTCAGAGTATCCTAATTCAAAAATACAAAAAAATCAAAAAATTTTCAAAAATACAAAAAAAATTATAAAAATAAAAAATCGTTACTTGGCGAAAACCTGGCAAACAGGCGCCTTGTGACACAAAAAACATTGAAAATTTGAAAAAAGTAAAGAGAAATAATTTCATCCAACGGTGAAAACCACTTCGGTGGTGCCCTGGGCAAGTACCATGGTGAAAACTGGGTCACCAGCGCCATGTGTAGAGAAATTGCTCCTCCCTCCTTCAAGATTCTCTTTCATCACTTCACTTTGCACACACTCACAACCTATTCGTTCATAATAAACTTACCCATTCCCATCATGGCTTGTTATTGATCTACCCAAGATTGGTTAGCCATTCCTAATAAACCTCCCTTTCCATCCATAATAAATCAGATCCTATCTATGGCTAAGGAAAATCCTACGTCTAGTGATGGGTGTGGAACTGAGAACATCACATGTTTTGAGGAGTATAGTTTCTTCCAGCTTCCTTCAGTCTATCTGCACACAATCCGCAATAAAGAAACATTTGCATCATAGATCCGCAATAAAGTTTCAACTTCTCCACAATAAAGTATCAGTTTCATGGATTCAATCAGTTTCAGATGAGACACAGCAGCAACAATGGGCTTCAACAAATCAAATCTTTCAACAGACTCAGACAACATATGGTTCAGTGCTATCTATCCTTTTTGTGAAAGTAAACGTTGTGACCACAATCAAATAAGACTTATACAAGTGACAAGAGACACTAAACTTGAGGACTACAGTGGATGTTGTGTCGAGTCTTAGTTTTCTTTTGATTTTATCTTTTGGTGACATGTCTTTTAGCTTTTCCAGGATGTCTTTGACTAGAGATTCTATCTCCAAGATGTCTTTGACTAGAAAAGCGAGGATGGGGTATCGTTACCTATTTGTATTTGTTGTCTGTGGATTGTCTCTTAGTAATACTATGACTTGTCCAAGGATATGAGGACACTGTGAGCCTAGTATGAACTGGGGCATTCTTTGTTTGTGACTGTCTTATCTCCATGCAAACAGGTACAATGACTTTCTGGGTCGAACATATGCCTCGATGGTCATAACCTACGTGCCATAATAAAGCTCAATGATGATAACGCACAAGAAGCTCTTTCACTTTCATATCTTCTGTCTTCCATTCCCCTTTCTTGATTGACTTCCATCGTCCTTCTCGAGTCCGCGTAGCCTGCTATCACATGACTGAGTATAATGACACACCAAAAACATTTGCATTTCATGTAGTTGCACCTGCATTACCACATATAAGCATTTCATACATACATATAGATATCACAATTGCATCACATCCTGCACACAACACATGTTAGAACATTTTATATTTTTATCATGTAAATAGTTATTTGCATTATCACATTCATCTGCACTTCATACATTCACATTTGCATCATGCATACACATATAAAAACATAAAAGAAAAATACTGCATTACATCATATAAATATTTGCATCCATAGTATAAAACATACATCACATAAGAATATCTCATCACATAGGTACACATGCATATAGCTGCCGCAAAAATGAATCATCTCATATATATAATCAAAAAGTGTCATGATACAATGATGTCAACATCATATGGCTACAAAAAAAAGCACCCGCAGGTGTCTACAATACAAAAATGGTATGGTACTGATACCAAGGGAGCCCTCTACGGCTACGATGAACTCCCTCCCTCGAAGTTGCCTGGCCTCGGTGGAATCTGAGCCCCTGAAGGACCCACCCCAGGATCATCCTGCCTATCCCCTCTATCTAGTGGTGGTGGAGGACCCATAACCCCACCACTCGATGCCTGTCTCCTTTGGCTCCCTCCCGCAGCTGTCGCTGTATGTGACGGTCTATGGAAGCTCATCGCCCACTGATCTGCTGGCACTGCACCATAGTAGAGGTCTCTCCAGTAGGCTATCTCCTCCCCTGCCCGTAGGACATAAGCATATCCTGCCCCTGTATCCTTCGTTGCCTGTCTCCCAGCCCTTAGTGTTGTCTCAACCTCTGTATAGCGTTGGATAGCCTGATCTCGTTCCCGCTCAATATCCCTGAGCCTCATCCTGAGCCTCTCCCTCTCCCTCTCCCTCTCCCTCTCCCTCTCCCTCTCCCTCTCCAGCTCCTGGATCTCATCTGCCTGGCCCTGGCAGATCTCCCTCAGCTCTAGCAGCTCATCCTCCACTGGGTCAGCCCCCTCTACCTCTGCCTGTGGCTCCCCCTCTACCTGTGCCTGTACCTGTACTAGTGCCTGTACTGGTACCGGTCTCTGTCCCTGTCCCTGTATCTATACCTGCCTGGGACCCTGTGCTGCTGGCACCTGTAGCGGCAATCCACCGCGACCCCTCACCACCCGAGCCTGCCTCTCCTCGCCACCCTCCCTCCGAGGTGCAACCCGCCTCTCTCCAACTGCTCCCCTCCTCCTCCGTCAGCCTCGACCCCCATCTCCATCCAATGCCTCTCTTGGATCCGTCAAGCGTGGGAAGGGATGCTCTGCCCAATAGGCTGTGTACTCAGCATCCATGTCAGCGTCCTCGATCTCTGGCCACATGTCCCAGGGTAGGGGCATCATCTCTACCAGCTATGTCACTGCCTGATCATATGACAGCAAGGGCCCAAACTATGCCTGATCTCTAACTGTACGAGCATACATGCCTGAGCCCCGGGGCATCCTTTGAATCCGGCCAAATTGTCAGCCAACCCTGTCCACAAGCTGTCTCTCTAGCACATAGGGTGTCCACCCAATTAGGTACCTGCTCCAGAAGGTGTAAGGCATCTCAACTGCATCATCCTCCCACTGCTCGCAGCCCAGGTATGGTCTCCATATGACCACATCAATATCGTCTATCACTCGCCGCCAATGCTCTAGCCTGCCAATCTGTGGCTGCGATGTGATCATATCATACAAATGAACAAAGTTGCGTCCATGACCCCTGCCCCTGAAGTGTATCGATCGGGTAACTGGCAGATGCTCATAGCCCATACCTGCAGCAGTGTCACTTCGCAGCCCAATCCTACTGATCCCTGATAAACAAACTGATGAAGCTCATAATACAAATGGGTCAGCACACATGGTCCCCAGGCATATCTGGTGTGCTAGTCACCAACATCTCCAGTGCTCCTCCCTAGCCCATAGCCAACCCCCATGTCGCCCTTTCCGGACACAGGAATCCACTGATAGCTCCTCCTATCACTGTCGGCAATGCTAACCCTGTGGTTGTCATGGTATCCCATGCCACATGTCCTGCCCTCATCTCCAGTCCTGGGTCCTAGAACACCCATCTCAGGGCCTCTCTGTCGCCATCTTGATCGTATGGGATCAGCTCCCCATCGATCGGTACCCGCAGTATCCTGTAGACATCCTCCAGGGTGACTGTCATCTCACCCATCGGTAAATCGAACGTGCACGTCTCAGAGTGCCATCTCTCAGCTAATGCAGTCAGCAAACCCATGTTTTCCCGAAACTCAGGCACATATAGCACATGTCCCAATCCCATCTCCTCGATGGCAGCTCTGTCCTCGAAAGACAACTTAGGTCGCAACCTCTGAGTAAACGAGAATCTCTCCCATGACTCTAGCATCGGCAAATACTCCTGCGGTCAAGCAAATCAATCATGTCAGTCATTGTGGCATTCCTTGTTTATCACAGAATGCTACTTTTTATCTAAATGCATCTGGCTATCTACCCTAGTGACACTCACTGTTCATCACAAAGTATTGCTTATATCCTAGTGGTACTCCCTGTTCATCACAAACTACTATGTGTGTGACACTCACTGTTCATCACAAAGTGTTACTCACATTCGCACTCACTGTTCATCACAAAGTGCTGCTCATACTCTAGTACTCCCTATTCATCACAAAGTACTCTATCTTGGTACTCATTGTTCATCACAAAGTGCCTTGATCTATCCTAGTCTTCCTAGAGGACCTGCTTGAGTGTATCCTCTCAGCAGCTTATCCAATCGATAGTGTATGTTCATCACAGAACTGCCGATTTAACCTAGAAGATGCAAATTCACACTTTTTCAAACGCAAACGCGCTTATCTGACATAAACGCGCTTACAGACCGCACAGACGCGCTTGAAAAACGCAGACGCACCTGATTGACACAGACGTGCCTATGCTCTGCACAGACGCGCCTGGGCGACACAGACGTGCCTTCTTGGCACAAACGCGCCTGCACATCACAGACGCGGCTGCAATTGACACAGACGCGGGTTCAAACGTAGACGCGCCTGGCACAAACACAGACGCACCTCGCGAACACAAACGCACCTGGCACCAACGCAGACGCGCCTGGACATTTTTGACACTTTTTGGACCCTAGTCTAAGCACATTTATGACCCTATCTAGCATGCATTAATGACAAAATTAAATGCGTCAAAGTACGAGGAGGTTTGGTAGTACTTACCGACTCTCCTGCCTCTGCTGGCCTCTGAAATCGGCGAACGCGGTCGAATCTGTGAATGAAGGCCATCGCTGCTGACTGCTGCTGCTCTGTTTTCGCTCTGCAATATGCTCTCGTGGATGTGTTGATGACAATGAAGATGTATTTTCCCCCGTGGTCTATCTTATAGCCTAGTCTACCCTAGCCCTCACCTTCGTTTCCCGAGTCAGTCTGCTTTATCCCGTGACTCTGTCACTTTATCCGGTCAGTCCATTCTACCCTCTCTTTCTTATCGAGAGATTGTCTGCAATCTTTTCAAACATTTTTTCATCCAATCTCTCGAGGGGGCATATCATTCCTATCCTGGGGCAACTTTGTATCAATTCATCTTATCTTCTTTGAAACAACGCGACAAGCCACATTGTCTCAAAGAGGGGCAAAATGTAGACACCCAAAATTGTCCAGTCTAATTAAATAAATATTTTATTTATTTAATTACTTTAGCCTAATTCTTCTATTAATTAAATAAATCTTTATTTATTTAATTAATTCATTTATCTTCTTCTAGCCTTATTTCTCATTTAAATAAATACATTTATTTATTTAAATTATCCTTTTCCTAAATTAAATAAATATTTTTATTTATTTAACTATCCCACTTCTTCTATTAATTAAATAAATCTTTATTTATTTAATTAATTCATTGATCTTTTCTACCCATGACACATGTCATTCATCTCTTAATTCATACACTACCTGCCCCTTTCATTATTTTATTATTTCTTTTACCTACCCTCTAATCATAGCCAACCTCCTTTTACACCTCTCAATCTTATCCCTCCATTTCATATTGTGTCTTCTATATAAGGAGACATTTTCTTCATTATCAAACCCTAATGACTTGATCAATTGACTACACTACGATCCTACTTGCAACCACATTTCGTTCTTTATTGAGCTCTTGTGCACATAAAATCTGAGAGCAAATATATCAAGCAAGATCAATGGAGATAGGAAGAATGGAGATCCAAACCCTATTGGACATGTGATGGTATAATCTTTGTGATTTCGTTTGATTTGCATTGTCTTAGGTAATCTTCATATGTTATGGTGGATCTTTGTTGTTGTTAGGCTAGGGTTTTGTGGTTGAATTCATTTAGCCTTTCAATATTGTTATTATTGTTATCCATTTTTGTGGTTGAATTCATTTAGCCTTTCAATATTGTTATTATTGTTATTAAGGTTCTGGATTGGATATTTTCTTCTTCTCTCCTATCCCAGTCAATTTCAGGAATAGGTTGCTTATGAATTCTTTTATTGAACTTTGGATCCAATACATCTTCACCTTCCTCTTCATGTACTCCTGCTATGTTCATTGCTAATTTCATAGTAATGATTTGCCGCAAAGTGAACCTTGACCATAATCTTCTTCGGACTTCAAAATCATCACAACAATCTTCCAAGTAGTCTTCTAACTGGGGTATATGTGAAAAGTTAACATCAACATTCAGGTGTTTTACTGCGTATCCTCTACTATCAAACCCCTGCTGAGCAACATAAGGCTGCAGCTTCGTTTTCTTGAGTTCCACTTCTAAATTCAATGCATCTGAGGTAGTTTGGCAGCTGTAATATCCAAGTTCAATTGGGAAAATTGCTCCAGACTCACTTTTCATCCCTAATTTCTTATCAACATCAGCTAACTGTCGGCAGACTTCCAGGAGTACATAACTATCAAGAGTATATCTGGGCAGTTTGAAAGGTTCATCTTCAAAGCCTCCAATCCTAATATAAGTGAACCTAGGAAATTGAATAAAATAACTCCCATAAGTACTAATCAATTTTAATGCTTCGGATGACATTCTCTTATTCATGTTTCCCTACAGTTCAAAAGTTAACCTTCCTGCAAAGACATCACTCCATCTCAAGAAGTTTTCTGTATACCTCTGTCTCTGCAAGTGTGGATAGAACTCATAGAGTTTCATTCCATCAACCCATGGTTCTTGATATAATCCTGGCCACTCTCTGATGCAAGCTAAAATATGAAACATGTAGGAAGACATATGAAAACTGGCTATTCCAATAGAATTACTCAAACCCTCATGCAATCTCTCTACAATTACTTGCACCCAATCAAGGTATTTCTCACCAGATAATAACACTTGAATGTAAAAATACATCCAGTCTTCCCGATAGAAGGCATGTGAATTCCCTTTGAGCCTGTTTAAAAGAATTACAATATCCCTCACTTCTGTAATAAAATGCTCCCTTGTCAAAGGTTTAGGTAACCTAGAACCTCCCTTCTGCATTTTAAGGACCCAATTTCTAGCAATGACACTCCGATAAACACTTTTCTTCTCAGAGAAAAATGCATATGAGGTTCCTATGGACCAATCTTCGTACGACTCTTTGTGAGGGATCCCAATTGTAGCCATTACTGTTTCTCTGTCATTCCGCACTAAAATGTCTCCATCACTAGCCCTAATACACCTATTACTAGCATCATATTTGCTCATGCATGCATACACTAATTATGGGCAAGGGGCAGCGATTGGGAAAGCAACGGCTTCAACTAGTCCACTGTGAACTATCTTTTCCATCATGGAATTGGTCTCTGGATTCTTAGCCCTTTCTAGAAAATTCTCTAACTCATCCTGAACTAAAGTTGTATCATCTAATTCTGGAAGGGTACTAATTAAGCATGATGTTCAACCCAAGTTCAAAAGAATTGGTCTCATGTTTGCTTAAAATTGCATCAATCAGATAGCATTCAACCCCGAGGCAAAGAATTACACTGACCAATTTTAGAGCTAAAACAGAGCAGGGGAGGTTAGTGATTAAACTCGCCTGTCTTCACCATCAAACTATGTAACCCTTGGAAAAACTAAGCTAAATTACCTTCCACGTCCTTATTCTTTGCCAGCAACAACAATGATTTTCTTATCTAAGAAGCATCATATTTAAGGACGGAAAACACTGAAAAGTACCAAAGCATGGTTCGCCCCAGCTCATTTATCCATGTAAAACTTCCCATGATTTGATATAGTTCTGACATGCTCATTAATTAAAAATCAATTCCACATGGTCGACATGCTTTCTCATGATTGCTTTCCATAATTACAGTTTGAAAACATGGAAAACGAGGAATATTATATTCCCATCGTGTCGCCTTTATCTCCTAAACACCATCGGGCTGATTTGAAACAACGCTTTGAACCTTGAACTATTTCAAAAGAAGTTCATTGGTTCAAAGTTCAAAGACAAATGATCAACACTTGCAGCAAGGAAGAAGGAAACAAAAGAAAATTTCAATGACACGAAAATGAACCTTCAACCTTGAACCATTCAAAGAGTGGTTCAACGGTTCAAGTTCAAGACGATCGCAAGGACTGATTTTAAAAGGGACGGTCGCAATACATAAGACAAAAGACCGATTCAACCTTGAACCTTGAACCCGAAACGTTCAAAGTTCAAGTTCAACGACTATGTTAATGAAGACTTAGAACTTAATAGACCACATTTCCTTTGAACTAGAATTTTGAACGTTATAAAGGGTTCAATGGACGAGTATGAAACTCAAATTGATGAAGAATTAAGCTTTGCAAAACTTAATAAAATAATACCCCCTAATTTATAAGCTATAAGCGAATAAATAAGGGGTAACATGACCAAAATCAATGCCTCTCCCGCAACCCCCATCCAGTCCAATAATCATGCCTCCTCCTATAGAGGGTAACCCTCTCACTGATCTCATCCCTACCCTGCCAATATCCCTCCCAATCCGTCCTACCTCTCTCCCACCCATAGGAAGTGGTCTCCCAACCCTGCCAACCGGTCCAAAAGGTCCTCCACACACTCTCAATCGAGCTCCTCTCCGTCTGGGTTTCCTATCACCTCCGCCTCCATCTACTCCATCATCTCCATCACCTTTGGCTTCCTGAGAATCTCTAAGCTCTCATCTTCATCTTCGTCTCCTAATAACGGGATCATCTCAATTGTCATCCTCATCTCCTAAGCTGGGAGGTGAATCTGTTGGATCAATAATACGAGGAAATGGGTGTGAAAGCATGTACTACACATAATCTACAGTAACACCAGGATCTAGAATGTGTAATCTCAAATCATAAGCCACCCTAGGAGTAGCTTGAAACTTTGCGCGTGCTATCTCAAAAGACAAAGACGGTCCCCAATATCGCCTATCCCTATACCATCATGCATATATTGTGAGACCAATAGGCATGTGTTGAATGATACCAAACTGTCTCAGAATGCAACTAATCAACTATCGCTCCATAATGTATGGAGTCTGACCAATGAGATATCTACTCTGCATAATAAATGATAATGTATGTGCACCATCCATCCATGGCTCACAATTGATATATGGTCTCTAAATAACACAATCCAATGATTCAATAACCCAACGCCAATACTCCATCTTACCCAGCTTATGCTGAGTAAGGATACCTGCATATAAATACACATATGGATGCCTCTCACGATGGATAGGTCGAGTAATAGCAATATGCTCCCAGCACCAGATCTGTAAAAGTGTGCATCTTGTCGACAAACTAGCACTCTCATTTAAAACAACCTAATGAAGATCATGACACAAATGAGTGAGCATACAAACATACCAAGCATATCGAGTTCGATGTTGCATCATGCTATGAAGAATCTCACCCCAACCAACATCAAAACCTTGAGATCTGATGTCTCGACAGATGAATCCCCCAATCAAACCTACAAGAATCAAGGGGAGAGTCTCGTAATACATAATCATATCCTCCCATCGGATCTCTCCTCTCGAAATTCTCTCATCACCAAATACAGCTCTGCAATCCTTTATCCCTCCACGATCCTAAAAAACATACTAGACTAATTCACCAGCCACGGGGATGTGGAGAATCCTGTAGACATCCTCGAGTGTCACACTAACCTCACCAGTAGGCAGCTGGAAAGTGTTATGCTTGCTATGCCATCTCTTTGCTAAGGCAGTCAACAATCCCCTGTTATGGGTAATATCAGGCATATATAACAAGTGGTGTAATCCATAGGCATCTATGTGTCTAATCTCAGCCTGTGTAAGCTCTGGCACTAAGTGGTGCATGGTTGGGAATTTCTCCTAACACTCAAGAACATCAAGTTCTCCTATTTAACAAGAGAATTTGATCTTTATCAATCATCACTCATCTATCTATCAAATCAAAGAGATCGCTAATCTATCACATCAATAATTGGTACATCTATCAAATCAACCTAAAACTATCAATCATGGTTTTCTTTCAATCAATTAGTTCAATCAAACTCTGTTATGCTCTTCATCAGAAAATAAATCAATTTCTTCGAGCTAATCTATCAAATCAAATCAAATTAAATCAATGCATCATTTATCCTATCAATCAACATTATCAAATTTCTATCAATCAAGACATCAATCGAATACCTATCAATCATAATTGCGCATTAAAATGCATCAATCACATCATCAAAATGAATTTTATCATGAACAACATCAAACAAATTCATGTGAAGCATAAGCACTAATCTTTCTAATGAAAACAGTATTCTATTGAACACAGGCATTGAAACACACATATGTGTGAACCTTTTTTTGCAAAAGCGTTAACCCTTGGAATATAGGCGTGAAACAGTCATTAGCGCTACCCTTTTTCACATATGTGCAAACACTCAAAGCATAAGCGCTGACATAACAAATGCGCTAACATACATCTTAAAAGTGTGAACAAAAAAAACACATGCTCTAAAACTCGCAAAAGCGCTAACATACAAAAACAAACGAGCTAACATAAAGCCGAAAATCAAATAAAATTCCAAATAGCCACACGCACCGAAAAAACATGGAAAATCATATGACAAGTTGCAAAATAGCTTGAGATAAGGTACATACCAGATACCCATACTCAGGAGGTCATTGATATCATCGAACGTGCTCAAATCAATGGTTCTCGAACGGGATCACCATTTCGCCACCTCACCAAAGACAATTCTCTTCACAAGCTGACAAGGTTGCGAATGATATAAAAATTACCTTTGGTTAATTTTATATTTGGACAGGTAATTAATGCTATTAAAATGGGGTAATTTTATTTATTTTTCACAAATGAATTTAATTAAAGGATCTTTTCAATTATCGTGAGATCAATCGCTTATCCATTTTTTTTCAACAAATTTCACTATCAATCTCCCGAGGGGGCACACAATCAAGATTTTTTATCTTCATCAGGTGCACTATCAATACTTGATTTAATCTTTGAAACAATGTTGTCTCGACATCATTTCAAAGAGGGGCAAAATGTATACACGTAAAAATGGCTATGAGCGATTAAATAAATATTTAATATTTATTTAATAATTATTCTTCTATTAAATAGCTAATTTGAAAAGATTAATTTATTTAATTCATTTCATGTCTTTCTATTAATTAATTTAATTGAAACATTTTATTAATTAATTCATTTGTCCTATTCTTCTAATCAATTAATTAAATATCTAATATTTAATGGTTATACTTATATCCTATAGTCTCAATTATTAAATGATTTCTAAATTATTTAATTTCATTTCCAACTCATTGTTCCATCTCCACTTCATCTTTCCTTTGCCAACTCATCCACCATGTGGCTAAATTAATTCAACAAAATTAAAATAAATAAATCATTTGTTAGGCACTTATCTTCAACCTGCAAAATAAATAAAATATTGTGTACGTACACATATTTCTTAACCTTTTTCTATATTCTCTCCAACATCCCTGCATCTTAGGAAGGACTTGAGTCCACTTGTCCTCTCATGCCTAAATCTTCTCCAACCATCCCTAGATTTCTTCAGTCAGCAACCCAGTCAAGGTGACATTAGTGACACTTGTCTTCTCCTTACCCCTTTCTCTCAACCTTCACCTTTGTTCACAACCATCCAAATCTGCAAATATGATCATGACCGTTGCTCTAGGACACATCATCTTATCCTCTCAGGGTCTATAAATATGGGAGTTTGAGTTGAGAAAGAGTTATTCTTCAAGTGAGTTTTCAAGTTAACCATTTGTGAAAACTTATGCATTTGTGAGTTTTAATCTTGAAGCATTTAGCATTTTAGCATAATCATTTAGCTTTAAATCATTTGCATTGCATATCATAGTATCAGTTATATGTCTATTTTTCATACGCCATCTCGGAAGCTATCAATGCTTGTCTGAGAGCACATCATCTACAACCAGGAACGGGGAGTTAGGACACAATGAGACTTAAATCATGAAGGTAATTATATGGTTTTTATTTTAATATTCATTTCATGTAGTTTCATTGGCTGAGTTTGGATTTTTTGTAGCATTTCCTTTGTATTTTGTGAAATTAATATGTTGCAGGTAGTATTCTGAAGATGAAATTCAAGTCGACGCACCAAAATGTGCTGACTTGAATTTCATCTTCAGAATACTACCTACAACATATTAGTTTCACAAAATACAAAGGAAATGCTATAGAAAATCAAAACTCAACCAATGGAACTACATGAAATGAATATTAATATAAAAACCATATTATTAACTTCATGATTTAAGTCTCATTGTGTCCTAACTCCATTGTTCCTAGTTGCAGATGATGTGCTCTCAGACAAGCATAGATAGCTTCCAAGATGGCATATGAAGAATGGACTGATAACTGATAGTTAACTGATACTATGATATGCAATGCAAATTATTTAAATCTAAATGATTATGCTATTTGCTTTAAGATTAAAACTCATGGATGCATAAGTTTTCACAAGTGGTTAACTTGAAAACTTACTTGAAGACTAACTCTTTTTCAACTCAAACTCCACTATTCCTTATGAGGGACAAGAGGTCACTATAATTGAAGACTCAAGCCAATATTGCAATACTCTGAAGCCAACAAAAGATACAAGAGTTCCACATAACAAAGAATCAGTATATCCTACCAAAGAAATTCAAGAAAAGTTATGGGAAACCTTCGAGAAAAAGCTCAAATTAAATGATGAAGGAATGGGAAAATATTATTTCCATGATTTTCCACTTTCACCTAAATCATATGGAAAGCCTACAAATATCCAACCATGGATCTCATGCAAGAAAATAACATTTGAACATCTTGGGAAAGATCTTTGATAGGCTTGAAAGATATCAATTAAGGTTAAACCCAAAGAAATGTGCATTTGGAGTAACCTCTGGAAAACTTCTTGGGTAATTATATCATCTCGTGGAATTGAAGTAGATCCAGAAAAGGTCAAAGCTATCATGGAAATGGAGTCACCTAGGAACATAAGTCAATTGTGTTCTCTACAAGGAAGATTGCAATTGTAGACACATAAAAATTTCCATTAATTTGTCTGCATTTAATTTCAATTTTCTCTTAACATTGGATGAGTAATTCTTACACTATTATTTCTCCATAATTCATCATTCATAATTTCCATCTTTTATTATATTATTATTAATATCTCATCAATTATCTATTAAATTGATTAGATAAAACATTTATCATATTCATTTATACGCCTTCATGCATTCACCTTATATATATTTCTCTCTTTTAATAAAATCCTTAAATATCCCCTCCTACCACTTACCATTTCCCACTTACCATTTCCCATTTACCACTCATCTTCCCTATACCACTCATTTTGCATTATCCCATATTCATCCCACAACATGAACTCGCCCGGAGAAAATCTATTTAAACAAAGCCCCCTCTCTTATTTGGGCATCTCATCTTTATGCGTCGAACTTATGTCAGTTTGCATTCTTCATCATCTTTGCATTTCATTTTATTTAGCTTCCTTTGCATCAATCATCTTGAATCTCCAAAAAACCATAGCTTCTTGTGTGTGCTTCTGAGAGCAATATTATCTACATAAGATCTTGGTTTAAGGAGTGCAATGGAGTGGATTATGTAACATGCATCTGTGTTCTTAGTTTAGATTTTAAGTTGCATGTGTTTTTTGACATGAAAAACTTCATTGTTGGATGTTGGAAGATTGAATCTTGTGTTCAAACCCATTTCCTCCATCTACAATTGGCACGCCCGATGGGACTTGCACCTGTCCCTTTAATATTTTGGTTTTCGCTTGATAGAGGTGTAATATTCTGAAACAGATTTAATTGCAGGTTGTGAAAGCATTTTGTTAATCAGTCAATCAAAGGGGTTTCATAATGTGCACGCTAATGGAAAATATTCTGCTTTCTTTTCAACATTTATTTCTTTGCATGCCTTGTTTTGGATGTTAACATTCTTGCATTCTCTGTTATTCTTCATGCATTTGTTGTTGTTCTCTGTGTGCATTATCTGCAAATTGTAAATATGGATCAAAATGGATTTATATTTCAAAAATGATTTTATATCTTTTGTTTTATGGCGGATTTGAAATAGTTTTGAATGCTTCCTAATGCCTTACTTTTGCCTGAAGATCTCTGCAGACACTAAACATACCATGCAACACATTTTGTATGCATTCTTACCAGCCCTCGTGCATTTCCTGCAATCGTTACATTCCACGCGATAAAGTTTGTATGAGGCGTTACTTTGAAAGTTCACATCGCAGTGTTTATGCTTCCCATTTTACATGCAAATATCCATAACTCATACGCCTTATTTAGCCTCCTCCTGCCTTGTTTTCAGCAACCATTGCAGGCTTGTCTCTGTCCACGTAATGCTACTTTATTTTTGGCTTTATCGCTTTGAATCAAAAACAAAGAATATGGTCCTCACGTTTTGCATGCTTTTATAATTATTAAGTGGGGTAATAGTTTTTGTGGGGTAATAGTTTCAGAAAAAGTTTTTGTTTAGTTTTTCGTTTTAGTGGGTTAATGGTTTTTAAAGTAGTTTTGTTTTGAATGTGATTTTTTCAAAAAAAACAAAGTAGTTTTAATTTTTGGTTTTGTATTTTTTTTTTAAGGTTAGTTTTTAGTTTGTTTGGAATTTAGTTTTTGTTTTTTTGTTTTAATTAGTATTTAGTTTTTGTTAGTAATTAGTTTTGTTTTATTTTGTTTGTTTGTTTTTTAATTCTTAATTAGTTTTTGTTTAGATTTGTTAATTTAGAATAAGTTTAGATTTAGTTAGTTTGTTTCTATTTTTTAATTAGATTAATATTGTTTTATTTAGTTCAGTTCATTAAATAAGATTAGTTCGTCAATTAGAATAGTTTGTTTTATTGTAGATTAAATTTTGTTTATTAATGAGATTAATTTGTGATTTTAGACTAATTTGTTCTTAGTCTAGGAGGTTTTTTTTTTAGGTTAGACTGACTTCATTTTTATTTTCTTTTTCTTTTTCTATTTAGACTAATTTGTTAGCTAGTTATTGGGTGTGATTGCTTGTTGTGCTTGTTTCAATATTTGGAGCTAATCTTTTGAATTTTGGTTTGTGCAGGTTCACTCTGATGGCATCCAATCTCGTGTTTCGAAGGCAATATCTTGAAACTACTAACATTGTTTGACGTAGGATGCATGTTGAAGAAATGGTGATTTGAAACAGATTGTTTGATCTTTTTAACTTAGATCACATTTCGAATTGGTGTTTTAAAATTAATCAGTGTCTTTTGTGTCTTGAGCAATAGGTTGTTTTTGTTTTACCTTTTAGAGGGCCTACCTCCCAAGAAGCCCTTAAGGCTCGGTTAGAGGGAACGACCCAAGTGGTAATGGGCTAAAGCCAAGCTCTTCCGAACCACTATAAATAAATGTGCTTGTGACGAAAGTTGCAAGCAATGAGTGCTGATTAGTTCATACCGACGGCATGTCTCCCCATAAACCCTATAGAGCGCAACCTCTATAGGTTGGGAGCCTTCCTTAATGGAGCGTACGCTGCTGCATGTATGGCCACTCGAACGGATGCCCTTACTAGACACCTTTTGTGTTAGAAGCCAAAATCCTTCTAGTTGTTGACGCAGGAGGTCGGACCTCTGAAGCGGCTCAAATTCTTACAGTTCTTAGTAGAGATACAAAGTTCACCACAAGGAGTTTTCGTGGGGACTGATGCTTGGCTGCCCCGGAGAAGTGAGTGCCGAGGGTGGAGCCAGTGGGATCAAGCATCTAAGTATCCGCTCTGAACTGCGTAGCTCGGGGTAACCCCCCAAGTGAGATTCAACAACTATTGTCCTGGCCAACCTTAGGATTGTGCTTGAATGTGTTTTCATTGCAAAATCAAACAAACAATCTATCTACCATGTTTTCTGAATGTGTGCACAAACAAACAAGAACATTTCACAATCAACACCACACCGGAAATTGAAACACTTTACAAAAACCTTGGTCTAAGCTTTGAAGTATCCATCCACATTGTAAAACAACATTGTCCTTGAAACATTGAATTTGTGTTCTCAAAACAATCATTTCAAATCTCTTGAGACATCGCTTTTGAAGTTCTGATCTTTTAGGTCCTCACATAGTCACATCATTTTAGTTTCCCATCCCCTTTTCGATCCTTGCATAGTCTTCACCTAGTTTTACCTTTCATCCTTGCATATCTTATTTAATCATACCTAGTCCTTGCATACCACTCCTAGAATAAACTTTTGCATAGCTTTGCATACCACCATTAGGTTGTACCCTTGCATAATACCCATGATCTTTGCATAGCCTTCCATCATTCCTTTAGGACATAACCTTAAACCTTCCATAAGTGCCTTAGGTCATTTCATCATTGATCCTAGCATTTCATTATTATTTGCATACCAAAATCAAAAATTAAAAAAAATTAAAAATAAAAAAAATAAAAAATAAAAAACAGTGCTTGCACTTGGGATTTCTCATCTTAGGTCTGACATCAACTTTTGATCATCAATCCCCCTTATCACTTGAGGTGCATCTTCCTTGAGTTAGGGAATCTATCAGTGTCTTTGAGTTGGTATTCCGCTTGGAGTTCATCATCTCCTATCATATCATGCCCTCTCTTTGATAACTTATCCTTGTGTCTATCCATCATATCACAACTAACCTCACATTGCAAATATTTTTTAGACCTAGAGTATCCTATTCCTTGCATCAAACATCCCCATATGCCATTTAGGGTTTAGTTGCACTTCACTTTCCTATCATATAGATCGCATTTTGCATCAACCCTTTAGCACATTCCCATCTCAATCATGTCACATAGATTAGATTTTTTTCATTAATCCTTATCACATCCTAATCTCACTCATACCATATAGTTCCCCCTTTGCACTTTAGGGTTTGCATCATACCTAGAGTCTCATACATTGTCCTAGGTCAAAGATCAGAACTATAATAAATATCCATGGCTACTTTGGCCCAACACATTCAAGATCTCAAGAGAGAAATATATGACATTCAAGTTCAACAAAATGAATTAATGACCCCTTTTGAGAAACAAATTCATGATATCAATAGTGACAAACTTTAAGGAATGCTAAAACGACTATATAAGGTGGAACAACAAATAACTGAAAATCAAAAGCCAAATCTCAAGAAAGATCACATGAATTCTTCACTAAGACAACAAGACATTTGTTCTAAGTATCCCCTAGATAGACAGTTTACACCATTGGGGCAATCTATTGAGTCGGCTTTGAAAGAGCTTCTTGAGCATAATCTTATCATACTGCCTAACAAGACTACATGGGGATGTGAATTTTTGAGCAATTATTGTGAATATCATATACATAACAAACATAAAACTTTAGATTGCATGGAACTAAAACATAAGATTCAAGACCTCCTTAATAATGGTATCATTGAAATTGAAGATCCTAATGACTCGTCTATAGAGAAACAAGTCAGTGTTCCTAAGAATGATCAAAATAATACACCTATGTCTAGCAACGCTCCATATGTGGCCTCCATCTCTTCCACGATGCCTTCATCTCCTAAAACTTTTCAACAACAATCCATACCATCTCCTTCAAACAATGAACCTAATGGTGAAACTTCTCATGTTGAATCTCCAGGGCTATCAACAGTACAAATCCAAGCTAACCCATTATTTTATACAAATCCTTTATACAAGTCAGATATCTTAGATCTCAAAAAAACCATAGCTTCTTGTGTGTGCTTCCGAGAGCAATATTATCTACATAAGATCTTGGTTTAAGGAGTGCAAAGGAGTGGATTATGTAACATGCATGTGTGTTCTTAGTTTAGATTTTAAGTTGCATGTGTGTTTTTGACAGGAAAAACTTCATTGTTGGATGTTGGAAGATTGAATCTTGTGTTCAAACCCATTTCCTCCATCTACAGCAATCAATCAGAAGATTTGTCTCTCAATTAGCAGATAGATGTCATATAGGCTACAATTTCCATGCACAAACAATACTGCAAAATATGAAGCATTGACTATTGGGCTCAGAATGGCTATTGAATGGAATATAAAAGAATTACATGTCTATGGTGATTCAGACCTTATCATCAACTAAATAAATGATGATTATCAAACTAAGGATGACAAGCTCATGCCCTACAAATAGTTGGTAGAAGAGTTTAAAGAACACTTTGAAGAAGTATCATTCACTCAGATCCCAAGAAATGAGAATAAAGCAGTAGATACAATGGCTACAATAGCATCTCTCTTGTAGAATCAGGAGAATCAACAGTGTTGTGAATTCCTGGTGGAAGATATCTTAACCCCTACCATTCAATCCCAGCATACCTACATGATTTTCCATATATCGGGAACCAGACAATCCTTATACGGCCAAACTTATTAGTACTTAAAAGAGAATATCCTTCCTCCTAACCTATCCCGCAATCAGAGAAGAAATTTTATCCGGCAGTCATCCCGCTATACTATTATTGTTGATACCTTATATAGGCGAGGTCTAGATAGCACTTTATTGAGATGTCTCGAACAAGAAGAATCTGAAAAAGTTCTTAACGCAGTTCACACAGGTATTTGTGGCACACACTCAAGTGGATTAACACTAGCTAAGAAACTTCTTCGTATGGGTTATTATTGGCCTACTATGGAGAGAGATTCATTCACATATACCAAGAAATGCAGACAATGCCAAATTCATGGGAATCTCATTCATGCACCAACACAAGAATTGTATCCTATGGCAGGATCATGGCCATTTTCTCAATGGAGCCTTGATTTGGTAGGTAAGATAAATCCTTCATCCTCTAATGGACATAAGTTCATTCTGACTGCTACTAAATATTTTACTAAATGGATTGAAGTAGTACCTTTGACAAAAGTGACAGGAAAACAAATGTCATCATTCATCTTGAATTATATAATATGTCGCTATGGAGTTCCTATGACCATTATCACTGATAATGGACGACCATTAAAGAATCAAGATGTGAAGGAATTATGTGAGCAATTCCATATCCAACATAGGTTTTCTACTCCATATTATGCACAACGAAATGGTCAAGTTGAGGCATCAAACAAGACTATCTTAAAAATCTTGAAGAAAATAGTCATTGAAGATGGAAAAGATTGGCACATTCAGCTAAATCTTGCTCTTTGGGCATACTGGACCAGCACAAACGGGGAAAACTTCATATTGCTTAGACTAAGGATCAAAAGCCATATTACTAATAGAAGTGGAGATACCTTCTCTATGAGTTTCCTTGAAAGGCCTTATACCATAAGAAGAAGAACGAGTCTCTAGACTTCAAGAACTTGAGCTGATCCAGCAACATTGCCAAAATGCAACAGATCATTTGAAGGTATATCAACAAAGAATGGCAAGAAGCTATAATCACAGAGTCAAGCCATGAATTTTTCAGATTAGAGATATAGTTCCAAGGGAGAATCCGATAAATCAGCAAGACCGAGAAAAGAAGGGTAAATTTGAACCAAATTGGCTAGGTCCTTTTGTCATAGTAGCAGTATATGGATCTTGAGCATACAAGTTATCTACCCCTAAAGGTGATTGGTTTGATGAACCTATCAATTCTATCCATCCCAAGAAATTCTATGCTTGAGATATAAAGTCCTGGAAAAATCAATAAAAAGCATATAAAATCTTGAAGAAATCAGTAAAAATCAGAAGAGCAGAAAATCCCTAAAAAGCATAAAACAACAACAACAAAAAAAAATAGACAGTGAAAACCTGGTAAACAGGCACTATCTAAAAACTGAGTTCTTTAATCTATGAGATCGCTTTGCGCACAAATCTATCCATCCTTTCGCGTCTATCACTTACATCTATCCTAGCTCATCCATTTCATCTTTCGCATCCATTGCTTTGAACCATTTAGCAGGAAATATGCAGCTTACCAACAGTTATCAATCTTTGACACACTTGTCGTAGTCATTGTCTTAGATTTTATCAAAATCAATCAATCGGCATTTCTATCCAACCATGGTTTGGATCTTGATCAATTTGCACATCCATAATCAATTTTTGTTTCCGTTGAAAAATACTAATTCCTTTTGATAAGGTGATCTTTTGAATCTTTGAAAAATCCAAAACATTCAGAAAACATAGAAAAAACAAAAACACCTAGGATTTTGAAACAGATAACGACCAATAAAGCAGCGAAGATCAAGGCATTTTTATAACAATTGAATCGTGAACCTCAGGATATAAAGATTCAACCAACAAGTAATAAAAGATTATCAATGATCATTCATCAAGATGATTATATCAGTTAATGACCATGAGAACATGTGAATGGCATACAAGATACAATGTTTATATCTTTATTTTACTGCTAATCATGTATTCTATGTGACTCAAGGATGTCCATGACTAGAGAAGCTATAATGGGGCATGATTAGCTTTTTTTTTTTCATTGTTGTATGTGGTTCATCTCTTATTAAGGTATGTATTTTTCTAAGGATATGATTGGCAAACGATCAAGCAAGACGTTCTGAGTCATGCATGAAAGGGGATAATCTTTGTTCGTTCTACAAGAAATACTCAGGTCATCTTGATTCATTATATCAAGTTGCTTGTATAACCTTGCTATATCAAAATCCATGTAATAAATACTCAAGTCAACTTGGATCATTATGTCAAGTTGCTTGTATTTTCTTACAACATTTTAACGCTCAATGATGAAATCAAGCATTGTTACAAGACAGCATATGAAGAATGGCAGTATCATTTTTAGTTAGATCATTTTAGATTAGCTCATTATTCAACTGAAGTATAAGCATTCATTGTTAGTTGCATTATAAGCATTTCATTTCATTCAGAGATAAACGATCATAAATAAACGATCATAAATAAACATTGAGTATACTTAGACAAACAAAAATAATTTGCATTTGATCATTGTAGGTGCATTAATTTTTAGAATCATTTTAATCAAATCCATTTCATTTAGTTGCATTTTAATCATTGCATTAGTTTGAATTCCATTAAGTGCATTTCATTTAATCATGTAGTATATCATCATTATTTGCATTATCATTGAAGTTCATTAAGATAATTTAATTGCATTTTTGCACTTAGATTCATAATCATTGGAAGCATTACATATAAAAATCAAAAACATATCATGTAGATCATTTTCATTTGCATTTTCAAAATCAAGAATCAAAAGCATTCATCATTGCATCATATAAAACATCATCATGAAAATAAAAGAAAAGAAAATATAATCATCCATGTAATCAATGCATATAGATCATCATCATATAGAGTAACATGCATAATAAAAGACAATCATATAGAGTTAATGTCTGCATATAGATCATCATAAAACAATAAAAAGTCCAAGTATACAATGATATCAGATCAAAATACAAGTGCCTCATCAATATAAATCAAGTCAAGGTTGCCCTGTGCCACTACCACTTGACTTTGTCTGTCTCTGTGGTTGTGGGCAAGAAGATCCTCCTGATGCCTGTCTCACACGATCACCACTCCTCTGAGGAGGTCCCGTGACTCCACCACTGCTAGTATCCATCCTCACAGTGGTATGATAGCTACCTGCCCTCTAGCTCTCTAAGACTAAATCCTCATATAATCGTTTCCAGTGTGATGGCTCCTTCCCGGCCAGAAATAGTGCTCTAATGGTATTAGCTGAGAGAGTACCTGATCCAACATGTTGAATATGATCAAGGAGACTCTGAGTATCTTGTTGTCTCCTAACCGTGATGTCTCTCTCTATCATGAGTGTTTGTACTTGTGCTCTAAGTTGATCTATCTATGCTCTGAGAATATCCAGGGTCTCTTGCTCTGACACATCCTCTGAGGAACGTGACCCTCAATCCCCTCATCTCCACCTCCCTATCTACCTGTTGGAATCTCAGCCTGAGTAGCTCTCAGAACCCGTCATCTAATAGGTGGAACATGATCCTCTAGATCCTCATCCTCTCGACAATGAGCTGCAATAACCCTAGGGTCTGGTTGAATCTGATCAAAATAAATGCCTCTCCTGCAACCCCCATCCAATCCAGTAATCCTGCCTCCTTCTATAGAGGGTAACCCTCTCACTGATCTCATCCCTGACTATCATGTTGTCTCCTCAAAGCCATGTCTCTCTCTGTCATGAGTGTCTGTACTTGTGTTCTAAGCTGATCTATCTATGTTGTGAGACTATCCAAGGTCTCCTGCTCTGGCACATCCTACTAAGGAACATGACCCTCAATCCCCTCATCTCCACCTCTCTGTCCACCTATTAGAATCTCAGCCTGACTAGCTCTCAGAACCTGTCTTTGACTAAGTGGAACACAATCCTCTAGATCCCCATCCTCTCCACCATGAGCTGCAATAACCCTAGGTTCTAGCTGAATTTTACCAAAATCAATGCCTCTCCCACAACCCCCATCCAGTCCAATAATCATGCCTCCTCCTATAGAGGGTAATCCTCTCACTGATCTCATCCCTACCCTTCCAATATCCCTCCCAATCCTTCCTACCTCTCTCCCACCCATAGGAAATGGTCTCCCAATCCTGCCAACTAGTCCAAAAGGTCCTCAACACACTCTCAATCGACCTCCTCTCCGTTTGGGTCTCCTATCGCCTCTGCCTCCATCTACTCCATCATCTCCAACACCTCTGGCTTCCTGAGAATCTCTAAGCTCTCATCTTCATCTTCGTCTCCTAATAATGGGATCATCTCAATTGTCATCCTCATCTCCTAAGCTGGGAGGCGGACCTGTTGGATCAATAATACGAGGAAATGGGTGTGAATGCATGTACTACACATAATCTACAGTAACCTCACCAGTAGGCAGGTGGAAAGTGTTATGCTCGCTATGCCATCTCTCTGCTAAGGCAGTCAACAATCCCCTATTATGGGTAATATCAGGCATATATAACAAGTGGTGTAATCCACAAGCATCTATGTGTCTAATCTCAACTTGTGTAAGCTCTGGCACTAAGTGGTGCATGGTCGGGAATTTCTCCCGACACTCGAGAACATCAAGTTCTCCTGTTTAACAAGAGAATTTGATCTTTATCAATCATCACTCATCTATCTATCAAATCAAAGAGATCTCTAATCCATCACATCAATAATTGGTACATCTATCAAATCAACCTAAAACTATCAATCATGGTTTTCTATCAATCAATGAGTTCAATCAAACTCTGTTATGCTCTTCATCAGAAACTAAATCGATTTCTTTGAGCTAATATTTCAAATCAAATCAAATTAAACCAATCAATCAATTATCCTATCAATCAACATTATCAAATTTCTATCAATCAAGACATCAATCGAATGCCTATCAATCATAATTGCGCATCAAAATGCATCAATCACATCATCAAAATGAATTTTAACATGAACAACATCAAACAAATTCATGTGAAGCATAAGCACTAATCTTTCTAACGAAAGCACTATTCTATTGAACACAGGTGTTGAAACACAGATATGTGTGAACCTGTTTTCGCAAAAGCGTTAACCCTTGGAACATAGGCGTGAAACAGTCATTAGCGCTACCCTTTTTCACATATGCACAAACACTCAAAGCATAAGCGCTGACATAACAAATGCGCTAACATACATCTTAAAAGCGTGAACAAAACAAACACATGCTCTAAAACTCGCAAAAGCGCTAACATACAAAAACAAACGAGCTAACATAAAGCCGAAAATCGAATAAAATTCAAAATAGCCACACACGCACCGAAAAAACATGGAAAATTGTATGACAAGTTGCAAAACAGCTTGGGATAAGGTACATACCAGATATTCATACTCAACAGGTCATTGATATCATCGAACGCGCTCAAATCGATGGTTCTCGAATGGGATCACCATTTCGCCACCTCACCAAAGACAATTCTCTTCACAAGCTGACAAGGATGCAAATGAGATTAAAATTACCTTCGGTTAATTTTATATTTGGACAGGTAATTAATGCTATTAAAATGGGGCAATTTTATTTATTTTTCACAAATGAATTTAATTAAAGGACCTTTTCAATTATCATGAGATCAATCGCTTATCCATTTTTTTTCAACAAATTTCACTATCAATCTCCCGAGGGGGCACACAATCAGGATTTTTTATCTCCATTAGGCGCACTATCAATACTTGATTTAATCTTTGAAACAATGTTGTCTCAACATTATTTCAAAGAGGGGCAAAATGTATACACGTAAAAACGGCTATGAGCAATTAAATAAATATTTAATATTTATTTAATAATTATTCTTCTATTAAATAGCTAATTTGAAAAGATTAATTTATTTAATTCATTTCATGTCTTTCTATTAATTAATTTAATTGAAACATTTTATTAATTAATTCATTTGTCCTATTCTTCTAATCAATTAATTAAATATATAATATTTAATGGTTATACTTATATCCTATAGTCTCAATTATTAAATGATTTCTAAATTATTTAATTTCATTTCCAACTCATTGTTCCATCTCCACTTCATCTTTCCTTTGCCAACTCATCCACCATGTGGCTAAATTAATTCAACAAAATTAAAATAAATAAATCATTTGTTAGCCACTTATCTTCAACCTGCAAAACAAATAAAATATTGTGTACAATATTGTCTATGTACACATATTTTTTTAACCTTCTTCTATATTCTCTCCAACATCCCTACATCTTAGGAAGGACTTGAGTCCACTTGTCCTCTCATGCCTAAATCTTCTCCAGCCATCCCTAGATTTCTTCAGTCAGCAACCCAGTCAAGGTGAGATTAGTGACACTTGTCTTCTCCTTCCCCCTTTCTCTCGACCTTCACCTTTGTTCACAGCTATCCAAATCTACAAATCTGATCATGACCATTGCTCTAGGACACATCATCTTATCCTCTCAGGGTCTATAAATATGGGAGTTTGAGTTGAGAAAGAGTTATTCTTCAAGTGAGTTTTCAAGTTAACCATTTGTGAAAACTTATGCATATGTGAGTTTTAATCTTGAAGCAATTAGCATTTTAGCATAATCATTTAGTTTTAAATCATTTGCATTGCATATCATAGTATTAGTTATATGTCCATTCTTCATATGCCATCTTGGAAGCTATCAGTGCTTGTCTGAGAGCACATCATCTGCAACCAGGAACAGGGAGTTAGGACACAATGAGACTTAAATCATGAAATTAATAATATGGTTTTTATTTTAATATTCATTTCATGTAGTTTCATTGGTTGAGTTTGGATTTTCTGTAGCATTTCCTTTGTATTTTGTGAAACTAATATGTTGCAGGTAGTATTCTGATGATGAAATTCAAGTCGACACAGGGGAGATATCGTCAATATTACTATTTGTAAGGGTATTGTCATAATTATTTTCATCTGGGTAGTTGTTATGATTGTTTTGTTTGTAATTTACCCAAAATTGATTTTTATTTTATTTTATTTAGTGAAGTCTAGTAGTACTTGGCAAAGCCTATACCTTGGGAAATAGGGTAAACTAGTTTTCGCATTATAGTCATACATTGTTGAGTAAAGGAACTTGATTTGACTAGAGAATTTGAGTGGATAGAAGGAACTGTGAAACTAGGTGAGTTGAGGATGTAATGAAGCAAGTTGAGTTAAAAATTGGGCTAAAGATTTGGCTAAAATTGGAAATTGGCAAGAATTATTAGACGAAGATAGTTTAATTGCAGTAGAAGGCAGACGAACAAGCAAATTAAGGAGTTAAGAAAAAGGCAAAATGGGTGGTGACCCTATCAGAAGAGAGCCTCGAGATCATGCTGTGTTGCTCACAGACATAGATTCCTTGTTGTTTTTCAAAATAGGCTTGGCTAGGTACATTATTGTTTGTGGTTGGCAGAATATAATGATGAGATGACAAAAGAATATGCAGTAACCTTTCATAACAATGAATCCATTATCAAAGGACTAAGGGTTGATACATTAGAGACCACCAATTTAGATGTGACTAGTCTTCCATGGACAAGAAAAGAATTCCCAAAAACTCTACATGTAGTGTCAACAAGAGCAGAATTTGCTTACACTCATGAGACTTTCAACTCAACCTCTCAAGGCACTCAACAAGTTTCTATGCCTCAACTTTGAAGAGAGGTAGCATCCTAGATTATCAGGTATTTCACTTGTGATGGTAGACACTCGTTTCTCTATACTGTACATTTTAAGTTGACGAGTCATCTTTGTCATAATAAATTACTCAATGTGCCAAATTACTTCCATCATATGTTGACGACAATGGCCATTGAGAACCGAAAGAAGACAAAACCCTCTTCCTTGTCTCATCATTGTCTAATTGTTCTTCTGGTAAAATGGAGCTTGTCTTCCCAATTTCTGAATGTTAGCTGGCAAGAATTTAAAGAATGGGACAATATTTATAATATGCTTTTAAGAAATGTTCTAGGAAATCTAAA
The DNA here is from genome assembly GCF_030272615.1 of Cryptomeria japonica. Lineage (NCBI taxonomy): Eukaryota > Viridiplantae > Streptophyta > Pinopsida > Cupressales > Cupressaceae > Cryptomeria > Cryptomeria japonica. The sequence continues at coordinate 762,811,859 of NC_081408.1, forward strand.
TGATAGGGCTAAAGAGTCTAGAAGAATTGAGAAGGAAAGAGAACAGACAAGACAGATAGAAGTAACTAAAACCCTTGTAGGAGAAACATCAGGAGGTAATGAGGGTTGCATACCATCTCCTTCCACACCTACCCAAAACCCTAGGAAGTTCAAGAAGAAATAATTGAAACATGAAAGTGATAATGATAATGAACCAACAGCTTCACCTGCAACATCAATAAAAACACTTGCACCCTCTAGAAAAACCCCTATTTCATCCTCAAAATGAAGCCCTAGACCTTCTACTTCACTTGCAAAGAAGAAAAGAAAAGAATATGCCTCCTCTTCGGCATCAAAATGTAAGAAATAAAATATTAAAGTAAGGACTGAAAAAATTTGAAACCCCAAAGGTTGAGGAGCAGTCTCATCATAAGAAGTCAGAAGAAAAGGGACTTCATGAGCCATAGAGACCATAGAGATGCTCTAATTGTCTCTTAAAAATGGAATTTCATCTAAACAAGAACCTTCCACACAATATAATGTACATATTGATACCGATTCGGAGAGGGAATACTTATTTAGGGACAGTGAGACTACAAATGAGGGTGAAGGGATACCAAAAAGGGAACCCATTGGAGAAAAGGTACAAGGGGAGCAAGAAATGTATGATTTTGATCATGGGACTAATAATGATGACCCCTTTGATGCAAAGAAAAAGTCCACCAAGACATTAAGCTCAAAACAACATGAGATAATACCCCCAATGTAGGACTATGGTGGCAATAACGAGGTTGATATAGAGCCTGATATCTCTATTGGTCTAGAATACACCTTGGAAAAGAAGAAAAAGAATGATGAACTAGGAGCAACTCTTGAAAGGATAAAAGATTTGGAACAACAGTTGGCTTGAGTCCAAAGAGAGGGAGATGGGGTTAAAGGGAAGAGTGAGAGAGTTGGAGACACAATTGACTCTCCAAAGCAAGAAGGGGCGGATTGGATAAGTTAGCCAACTTGGCTACTATGAAATTACAAAAGAAAGGATACCTTGTTGTTAAGGAGGAAGATGCATTAGCGCTACTCACTACACTCACCCTCAGCATTGCCCTTTGGAAAGTACACTTAAAATTTGAATGGCACAAGAATTAGTGGGAGAAGGAAAAGCAAACACTCATGGTTGGATATGAGGCAGAATTAGGAGAGAAAGATACAAAGTTCAAGAAATTGACTATCAAATTGGAGAAGATGGTTGATTTGGCCAATCAACTTAGAAATTGTCGACCCCTTACTAGAGTTTATGCCTTGTATTTACAAGAAAAAATTATGTGCTTTCATATTAGCCAATTTCTCAACAATGCACCCATCTCTATCATTTCACCAAGGTCATTCCTTACTACCTACCCCAAAGCAAAACCAGACACACAAGATCAGATTTTTGAATTCTACCCACGCGGTCTAGAAATTCCCTATTATACCACTTGGAATCCCTTACTTTATGTGGAGGATGTGCAATTAAAAGTGTTGACATCCTATTTAATGGATGAGTGGGAGCGAGGGGAACTATATCAACTCTATCAAGAAAGAGAAAAGTCACATCCCTTAATGATTAGAGTTGATTGTAATGAGCCAAATAAAATTGTGGTTGAATGATTTAGGATGACCAATAGGCCAGAGGTTGCAATAAAATCCATGAATGCAGAGAACGAGACTATCATAGATTCAGAATTTTAATGCAAGATACAACAAAGGAAAAAAGCCTAGTACATTGTCAACATAGGTGGTCAAAGTTATTCCAAGAAGGGAAAAACATTCCCTTTATAATTTTATTGCCTTGGAGTTGAGAGAAAGAAGATATATGAAAGTCTTGGAGGATACAAAAGCATCTTGGATTCTACTCAAATTCTATCCTCCTCTCCCTTTCTACCCAATACTACATTGAACGAGAAGATTGATGCTTGATGCACAACAAATGAAAAGGACCGTTGAGAGCATATTACACAAGACAAAGGCTTTTATTTACAACAACTCTCAGGGGTTACGAAGTCCATGGATTATAGGCTAGATCTCTTAGGATTTAATCTTAGGAATTGGTTTGCTAGAGGACAAGCAAAGGGAAAAGTTGGGGAGGGGGAGGGGGAGGGGGAGGGGTGATGAGTCTTGGGATTGTCCTAGTTTTACTTCTTTCCTATCAAATTTATTGAACATTATATTTTTTAATTATCCTTTGAATCGTATTATCACCTAGTTTATGGTATATACATGACGTTAATATAAAAATATGCTATGTGTTATTATATTGGTATATTGTCAACATGTTCTAGATGATGATATATGTGGATGAATGCTTGTTGTAAAAGACTAATATGCAATTTAAAGTAACTACAATCAGCTCTCTGCTTGATCATTGTTCACCTATAGCTGCAAAAGATTCACCTTATCGATTTGCATGGAAGCAATCAAAGATTATAGGGAGAAGTGTGGTAATGTTGAATATTTTTTTACTTTGTCTACCCAACAAACATTGAGAATTTGTAGCACCATGGAAAACGATGAATTTTTACCTCATAAATTCAGTTTAGTGTACTTGTGCACATTCTTGATTTTGTGTTTTTGATTAAAGGAAAACAAGTTTTGAGGGGACCTAAAACCCTATATAGAACAGGTTTTGGAGGGGTCTGCAACCCAAACCGAAAGATAAGCATGAAAGTCCGCCCAAAGAAATAGAACACAAATGAGACTTGGCATAGTCATACAAGAGATGGGGTACAACACAAGAAGGACCCCCAACAAAAAACCAACAGGCTGCAAGAACTAGCAGCCTCCGCCCTATCAAGACGGCTCAATAATTTGGCCTACCCTTGTGGGATCGAAGGGTCATATCAAAAGAGAACTGGGACAATTTAGATTTCTTACTTTTAACGGTAATCCATCCCTCCTCAACCCTAGCAGCGGACTTTTGCCAAGATAACAGGTCCAGAAAAGAGGACCTCCCATCATCAGGAAGAACAAAGGTAGCATCCGGAGAGGCAGGGACAGTAGAAATTTGAGAATCAGATAAAGATCCAACAGCAATCTGGGAAGCGGGAAGGTCAGCCACCAAGGGAGAAGATCCAGCATCCTTCAAACGATGAATCGGGATGCCAACACAAGCATCCACACACACCTAAGGCGAAGCAAAATCTGAACCAGAGGCAGCAGCATCGGCCTGAGGAACCTGCACAACCACCTGGTAGAAGCTTTTCTTTCGAATGAAGTAGTGTTCAGAGGAGGCACCCTTCCACCAAGAAACAGATCTTTTTTGCTTTTTTTTGTTTCACACCGTGCAGCAACATGCCCAATCTGGAAGCACTTTCGACATCTGAAGGGGATACCCTCAAAGTCGAGCGGTTGGACTCAGGATCCCAAGGAAGATTCAATCTCAATCTTAGTTGGGAGCCCTTTAGACACATCAGTGTTAACCAAAATGCGAGCATAAGTAGAATGATAAATATGGTAAGAGTCCTTATCAATCATTAGGAATTCGCCTAAAGCCTCCCCCACCTCCTCTAGCAGAGAGTCCGTTCAAAGATGAAGGGGAAGGTTAGGGAGCCTATCCCAGATAGGAAACTCATTAAAAGAATAAGTAGATGGGTTAAAAGTCAAGAACCAGGGCTTAACCATCAAAACAAATTTATCCTCCCAGCTGAAAGGATTGTTACATTAAATTTTCGATCTATCCTCTACATTTTCAAATTTAGCAATGAAAAAACTTTGACTAAAGGAAAGATGTTAACTGAACCCTTTAAGATCGGTTCCCAGCTTTGGGAAATCCAGGTGTGCAGTTGAGGAAGGCTTGGCCAAAAGCCCTGAAGTCTGTAAATCAGTCCATGAGACTCAAATACAGAGGAGTTGTGGATGATCTCCTTTTCAATGTCAGCAAACACCCTGAAAGCCAAGGGTTTTCACACGGGAATAGCCATGGGAAGCTCAATTCGCAGCCGAGGGCATCGAAGGCATCGAATCACCGTCTGTTGTATCAGGTGCATGATCAATCTTGAACCTGCAAGGTTTAGCCACAGGGCCAACCTTCAACTTCACCCCAGCAAAGGAACCCCCAAGAGGCGGAGCAATCTCAGCATCCACCCCCAAAGAGGGTGAGGCCTGGGCTGAGGACGGCAGTCGAGCAACTAAAGCAAGAGGCGAAGAGCCCCCCGAACCCCCTATCATAGCACATACAAGGACCCTCACATAACCCTCATTCGCAGCACACTGAAGGGAAGCACCACCGGCATCACGAACGGGAACCACCGACACAGTCGCAACAAATAAAAGAGTTTATTCTAGAACAAGACTCCCATTAGATGTAGTCATTGTCATAATTTGAATAAGTCGTCCTCAACAGTAGGGAGGAACAACACATGTTTTAGAAATAGTTTAAGACCGTAAATGCTCCACTCTCTCTCAAATTGTTTTAAAAAGGAGATATATATTCAAGTTAGTTCTATTTTTACAATATACAGTTTTCCTTCAATCAGTTAATAGTTAATCATTATGATCTTGCAAACTAGATTTTCTAAATCCCTGTGAGTACCTTAACTAAAGAGTATTGGAGATGGTTGTGTGCTAAAATTGGTTGGGTAGGTGCTTCACCCAACAACATTCTTAATCTTTTCAAAGCATTGCACATAATCAATAAAGCTATAATATATTTTAGTCTGTGGATTATTAGTCCTTCCATCCTATTGTGGGAATAATGGAAGGAGAGGAACCAAAGATTATTTCAAGAGGAGATGTGGTTGCCTTCCTTTTTAAATAAATTAAAAGCAACCATGGTTGAGGTGGTTAACAACAGGGTGACAGGGAGAACCCCAAATATTCTACCTTGACCGAGGAAGTCTTGGTTTGGTCTTCATATTTCTCTCATTGTTGGAGTGGGAGCACTGGAAGCTCAGTCTTTGAGAGCCAATGCTACTTGGAAACCACCCATCCAAGGTCAGTATAAGTTAAACTTTGATGGGGCATTTATGAGCCACCCCGGCTCCTCCAGCGCTCCATGCATCTTGAGAAATTGGGATGGACAAATGATTGGTAGACTATTAATGTCTCTCCCAAAAGGAACAATCAATGAGGCAGAATTCCATACCCTCATTTGCAACCTTCAATTATGTTAGGAACTAAAAGTTGAGAATGTTGACATTTAAGAGGATTCCACTCTAATAGTGAATGCAATCAGGACCAGGAAAGTGTTGAATTGGAAGTTGTGGGCTCTTTTGGATATGCCCACAAAGGTCCTCCACAACTTTAAAAAGCGCAGTATGAATCATGTTTACAAGGAAGCAAACATGGACGCAAACAACTTAGCCAATATAGGGGCAGAGGGAGATAACAAAAAAGCCTTGGGGTTAGTCAAGTAGTGACTAACCTCCACGTTTGGGCAGTTCCCTATACGGGCTGTGGTGATGATTCAATTTCATCTTGGCTTGAAGTGTGATTGGCTGGGTACAATGGGATTGTTTAAATTATTGCTTTTATGTGGAGTAATTTTGGCTTCAGTGAACTATTGCACATGACATTTCCATTTGCATTTATAGCCAGCTTGTGGGTCGCTTTGGGCCATTCTATGAGCCCCTTGTTATGGACATGCCCGTTAGGTTGATTTGCCCAAGGCAACGAATGGCATTCCTCGATGACATGGCAAACCTCAGGTTGGGGTCAATCTTCTTGGTAAAAGGGAGGCTGGCATTGGTGGCCATCAAGTTGGTATTGTACAGGGAGTTCATGTGCACGGATGATAGATATAGAGTAACTCTGACATCTCCTCCCATTTCATAGCAGCTCTTTTGGATTTGAAAGCTGTTAGAGTAAAGGTTTTAATTTAATCATGTTGATTAAATTACCTTTATTCCTCTCTTAAGATTTCACTTTAGTTTGCATTTGTGACATTTAATAATTATATTAATTATTAAATGTCTACCTATTAGGGTTTCTTTTAGGGTTGCACAATATCCTTTTATAAGGATTCATCATTGTAATTTATCTCTCTCTCGGATGAATACATTTTTCAGCTTTTAGAGCACCCTTGCTTGTTTGTCTCCATCTCTTCTTTCTGTGACAGGTTATTTGCATGCAGGTGATCTTCGGGGTCTGTGAAGTTGGCTTTCTCAACTTTTACATGGTATCAGAGCTCCAGACCTGCTGCTTCCTGTTCGTCTTCTGAAGAATTTGGAGCTACGAGGATTAGATCTGACTTTCAGGTTTTGGTTGCATCAGATCTGTGTTTGTCTTCTATTTTTTATTTTGGAATAGGGGGTATTTTTTTTCGGTGCACTTTGAGCCCAAACGGACCTCACTGTTGAGCTTGTAGCGCCCAAAAACCCCTATTTCCATATAAAATTCGTCCGATTTGGACACAGTTGCTCCAGAAGGCAAAATTTTTTATGCCCCAAGGCCGTACGGCCCTAGGGCACGCAGACCGAGGCTAAATCAAAAAAAAAATATATTAAAAAAGTGGTTTTTTGTTTTGAGGAAGGCACAGCCAGTTTAAAACACAGCGCCGCCCAGCGGCCACTGCCTGCCTGCCGCCGCCAGCGGTCACCACCGGCCGCGGCCAGGCAGCTCCCGCCGCGCCGCAGGCGACGCCTGCAGCCGCCGCGCCGCCCGTGCTCCGCTGCCCGTGCTCCCAACCTGCGCGCAGCCCGCCCTCCACCGCCCAGCTAGTGCGCCGCCCGCCACCACAGCGCCGCCCCTGCGCCCGCCTCTGGTCGCCCAGAGGACCAGGGGCTTATTTTTTTTTTAAGCCCTTGAGGGCTTAAAGGGCCTATTTGGGCTTTTTTGGAGCAGTTTTACTAAATCGGGTATAACTCGGGCATTTTAGCTCGGATTTTCGAATGAAAATAGGCGTTGGAAAGCTGGTTCCGAGCCCGATCTAAAAGATGGAGATCTTTTTTTCTGATTTTTCCGTTTTGTAGTGTTTTTTGCCAGTCGAAGTCAGAACAAGTTTTTTGCACTCCAGGAGCCATATCTTTTGCATACGGACTCCGTTTTTCGAAAGAGAATAGGCATCGGAAAGGTGGTTCTGTGCTCTTTCCAGATCTATCATGTATTTTTCCAGAATCTGCACCAGGTAAATTTTATTCAGTACTTTGTGTTTTAACACATCTGTCACTTACTTGGACGTTTCAGACTTGGAAATGATTTGTTTGCGTGGGATGGCTTTATTTGATCTGCTTTATCAGTATTAAAGTCATTTAGTCTCAGATTTGTTAATTTGAAGAATTATCATGGGTTTTTCTACTCACCCTTCAGTTGTATTTCTAGAACGGGGTAATTATGAGTCATGGGCAAAAGGCATACTTACACACTGTAGGTGGCTTAATATTTTGCCTTATTTGTATGATCTCATACCTGAACCAACCACTTTAGAGGGAAAACTAGCTTGGGATATCATTAGAAATCACATAGTAGGAGTTATTTTGTCTAGTGTTGATTCTGACACTGTGTGGGCTATATCGGGCATTGATTGTCCTCACTCACTTTGGACACGTCTTTGGGAGATCTATGGAGACCCCAGTCTTTCTCCATTCCCAAAGGATCCTGCTTCAGATTGTCTTGTACCCATTGGTTGGAGAGATAACACACCTTTTGATCATGATACGTTAAAGGAACTTCAATATTTAGACACCCTTACATATTCCGATGAATCAGAGGATTGTCTCACAGTTCCTACTCTTCAGACTGAGATTATACATGTATCAACATCATCTCCTTTTGTTCCTGATCAGTTTGATATTGCCTCTTCTTTGGCTCCTATTGATTCAGCTAAGCAGGACATCACACATCTTTCAGACATGGCTACTTGGGATTCTTATCTTGCAGGCATTTCATCTTTGTTTGTAGAGTCCTATATTGCAGACTTGGAGGATTACTTTGAGGATTTTCAGCTCCTCTTTGTTGACAGCCATATTCCAGCTGTTAGCCCACCATCATCTATGCATTCAGAGGTTGCAGTTTTTGAGTCTTCAGTTCAGTTTGGATTTGACATCTTTTGTTTTAGTTCAGACAGAGGGATTCTTCAGCATCCTATTATGGCACACATCTTGAGACAGATTGATTCTTCTCTCTTCACAGGGTTTCTTCATCTTCGTCCTTTGGATCCATTTCTTCCCAAGGGGAGGAATATTATATGCCACTTCAGGATCTCTTTTTGGATTCTACCTCAGGCATCCATATGTGCGACAGGAGTTTCTTCATTGTGGGGGGGGCTTCTAGTCTCTTTCTTTTTCTCCTATGGAGACCATTGTATATGTACTTATATGATAGAAGTTGTCTATGGGGGGTATCATGTTATCCACCTCCTATCCTTATGTTATTAGTGCATTTATTTCTTTCATCTCTTTTTGGAGTAGAGTTTTTCCCATGAGGTTTTCTCTATTTCTCCACTTTATAGAGATTTGGTTGTAATTGGGTACCTGATCAGACCTTGTTGCTGGGACCCAAGTTTACTTTCTTGCATTGTAGTTATCTTTGCTTTCTTGCACATGTTTGTAACTGCACTTTTGCTCATCTTAAGGGGGGGTGTTAGAGTAAAGGTTTTAATTTAATCATGTTGATTAAATTACCTTTATTCCTCTCTTAAGATTTCACTTTAGTTTGCATTTGTGACATTTAATAATTATATTAATTATTAAATGTCTACCTATTAGGGTTTCTTTTAGGGTTGCACAATATCCTTTTATAAGGATTCATCATTGTAATTTATCTCTCTCTCGGATGAATACATTTTTCAGCTTTTAGAGCACCCTTGCTTGTTTGTCTCCATCTCTTCTTTCTGTGACAGGTTATTTGCATGCAGGTGATCTTCGGGGTCTGTGAAGTTGGCTTTCTCAACTTTTACAAAAGCTTCAAAAGGAATGGTTTTGGCGATGGCACGAGGTCCTAATTAAACCAGAGTTCTTGGTGGGAGTAAAAAATGTCATAGTGGCGGCTCTACAGTTGTAAGTTGCTTTCCCTTTCTGATAGACATCAGGAGAGCAGATTTGGTGTGTCCAAGATAAGGGTGAAATGGGGATTTGGCTTTCTCCAAAATATTTTATGGCTCTAATCGGTGAGGAATTGGGACTGGATTGGTGAATTCTTCGAGTTCATCTAGTGATCGGTGATAGATGAGGTTCTAGGGACTTGTGTATGTTTCTTTGTTTTGCATCATCGATGTTTTTGAACGAGCAAAGTAAGGGCTACAATTTTGTGGGCGTTCCATAGCTAGATGGTCCTTGTGTTCAATCTCCAGAGGTTGGAGCTATAGTGATGGTATTCGACCCTGCGCGGCCCCCTTCTGCTAGTAGATTACAGTGTTTTGTGGGTCTAGCCTTGTATTGGATGTGATGTCCTAATATGTTAAACAATGTAAAAATGGTTTTGACCAATATAATATACTTCTCTTATGTATATAAAAAAATATGCTTCAAGAACTTGAAATGTCCATCCTAATGTTTCTCTTAGTACTATGCTCAAAGAAGTCAAAATCATAATCTTGATGTTCCTTATATAAGATGAAAGTGGAGAGTTGTTGCAAGGTCTAGCCTTCTATTGGATATGATGTCCTGATTATATTAAATAATGTAAAAATGATTTTTATCAATATAATATACTTTTCTTATATAAAAAATATATATATGCTCGAAAAATTTGAAATGTCCAACTTAATGTTTCTCAGAGTACTATGCTTAAAGAACTCAAAATCATAATCTTGATGTTCTCTCTATAAGATGAAAGTGAAGAGTTGTTGCAAAGGTCCTTATGGAAAGAGAACAACATTTATGAACCTATTTAGAGATGCACAACTCAATAATGCCCCTCCCATATTTTCATCACAATATCCATCAAGCTATATTTTTAAGTTTTCAACTTAACGAAAAGAGAGTGTATATTGCCCTTTTAAGTTTTTAACTTACAAATCGAGTGTGAAAGTGTGATAAACAAAAGTCAATATCCATAACCTCAGATAATTTATACTAAGCTGCATATCTCAATCTCAATGAGCTTGTGATCAATATCCCAAATAAAATGGGAACTCACAAGTACAAATAGTCACTATTGTCAACACCATAGAGATTGGTTGCATAATTATCTTCTATGAGAATTGATTACAACTCTACAATTTTCTTAGTAGATTGTCACTCAACAGTACAAGTATCAAAATATTTGCAATATTATGCTCATCATCAATTGGATTGACAACATCATTTTCTTCAACCGTGTGCAAATGCTAAACAATATGTGAAATGTTGAGCACATTACCAACTAGATCCACAATAATATCCAAATCAAGGGCAACAACATTTTCATCAAGAGTGGATGAGTTGTCATCTAGATGGTTGATTTGACTCCCTGAAAAGAGTTTGACAATAGGGAAGCCTTGATTTTTGTCTAGAATTATTTACTCATCCAAAATGCATATGCCTCATTGATTTTGTAGGTGGATCGCTAACATAAAATTGTTTTGCAAAATGTGTTGACCACATGATAGACAAGGAAGTAGATCTAAACAATCATTCGAAGTATGACATCAATGTTCACAATGACATGTTTGACTTCTTAATTTTAGTGTAAGATATTATGATTAACATGATAACTTGTCAATTTCACACATTTTGCAAACAAGGGAAGACTCAACTTGATTCTTTTAAAAACTTCCAAAAAAAAATTTATAGGTTTTGAATATTCTAGTATTTGAAAATTAGCAACACCTATATACCCTAAGCCAATATAACATTTGTTGGTTTTTATTATCTCCCCTACTCACACAAGTGGGGATTCAACAATAGAAATAATAAATATCATATCCATGATGGATCTCCACAACACATTTTTTGACTTAAAAACAACAATATTTCTTAACAAAAGAGGGGGCTCAACACTTCTCTTCAAGAGCTTATTATCTTTTCTTGCATTCTATGTTGTATTTCTTAAAGAAGGAACATCAACACATTTCTCCTTTACAACAACATTATATAGACAAGAGGGAGCTTAATATTTTTCTTCAACTAACTTTTGTCTTTACTAGCCTTTTGAGTTGAATTGCTTAGAGAAGAAACGACGTTTGTTGAATGTATCTTTCTTCTCTATTGAGGCATTGGGTATCTAACATTGTAAATCATCTTGCAACTTGGTGATTTCTTGTCACTTCTTATATTGGTTGCAAAAATGCATAAATAAAGGCTTATATTGATGTTTTTGTTTTCTATTGACATCAATTTGCAAAAATAACAAGTCATCAATGTATGATGTGGACACAATTACAAGGATTATAGACACAACTAAATTAGGTTCTACTAGGAATGCTTGAAGACAATACAATTTACATCACTTTATCACTTTATTGTCAAACAAAGATGGATTGGTTTATTTATAATCAAAAAAATTATTTTTCTATATACTACCGAACCTCTATATATGCTAATCCTTTCAAAATACTCATTGATACATGGAAGAAGTTCATCCTTTTAAAATATCCATTAGTACATGAAAAAGACAAAAATACAAGTGAACAAAGTAGTATGTAGTACTTAGGCAACGCATGAAAATGATTCATCCTATCTATGACATCTACTTAGAAAGAAATCAAAATTTCCTTCCATCATTATTTGCAACTTGCAATAGAGACAAATGGGTAGAAAAAGGAAATGAAAACGGAAGTGTTCTTATTTGTCCTCAGTGATTTTGTAGGAATGAAACAATAAACATCATTGTTGTAACTTGATTAGGTGTTGGGTGTAGTAATTCAATAGTAAATATGAACCAAAGGTAGCTTGAACACTAAACACTACAATTGTTTTAGGTTTGCAAATTTTGTTTTGATTTTTAAAAAATTTACTAAAAAAAAGAAGACGCTACTTGAAATATACAAACACCCTTAATATGACATTGACCTCCTAAAATGCACTTTTCACTTTCCAATGAAATTCCCCCATTACTAAAAATAATCTAACTAAATAAAGCACCCCGATTGTCTTTCAAAACATCCCCTAGGTAAAAGAATATGTTAAAGCAACCTAAACTTCCACTATTTGAAAAATTTTAAACTTTCCAAAATGTCATTGTTGGGCTTCGGCTCTAGCTCACCCGGTCGTGGATCGCAACTTAAGGCGTGGGTATGCTCCCCATGGTCTTGAGTTCGAGTCCCCGGCTGTGTTAACTCTGTGTGTGTTGCTACCTTGTGAGTGGGTTGTACACACTGGGGGATTAGTCTTGCTTCGGCAAGGACACCTCCAGATTCCACGATAGTGAATATAAAAAAAAATGTCATTGTCATTGTCATTGCCATGGGCTAGAAAAACCTTTGTGAACCAAATTTGAAATAGGAGGCCAGCTCTAGGCACAACAAGAGCCACAAGCCATGTGAAACCAAGGGTCAACGAACCATGCGAGTAGAGTTCACAAATATATGGTCTTGAGTGGTGTTTAAAAATATAGGCGAATGTATACTAAGGTATGCTTGGTGAAACACTAAGGCACCACTAATATTATAAGCACACAAAACAATTATTAGAATGCAAAAAGCATGCACATTGGACACACAAAAGACAAGACAAAGCAAATACAAGATTTATAAAGGCATGCAAGGAATTTTAGGTGATAAGAAGTAAATGAGCAATGGAAATATAGAGACAAAAGTGAAAGAAAGAGCAAAAAAATAATTGTATTAAGCTTTGACATTTATAAGGTTTGATGGTCTACTATTGCTTCTTCAATAACATATGCAAAGGTCACAAGTTCACGCAAAGGTCCATGTTCAAGTCACACCTCCAAATGTGTCCCTTCTCCCTCACAACTATATGCACCCAATCATTACTTTCTCCTTTATAAGTCTAAGAAACATCCCCACTATTACAAGCTATGTTGTAGAAGGTACTAGACTCTAAAGTGAATTAAGTATAAAGTTCATGTAATGGTTGTGTAGTGAGAAGGTATATGACTGCAAGCATAAATTTCGTGTAATGGTTGTGTACTAAGAAGGTATATGAGTGCATTTATACATTGGGAAAATTAAAAGCTTCTCCTAAAAAATAGATGTGTATGGAACTCTTGTGCACTTACTATAGATTCGAGAGAACTATGACAAGCATGGAAACCCACTCTAATACCAATGTCAAGCACAAGAATGAAATTCAAGAAAAAGATTTGACAAATGAAATTTATAGGACTTGAACAAGTAGAAAGATATTCAATTGAAACTTAATCCATTTAATCAATTTGCACACCTTTAATAATATGATAGCAATTGTTCATTTCATCTTATATGTTACTATTCAACTTTTAATAACAAATGAAATGCAAGAAATATTGACAAATAAAATTTATAAGACTTTTTCAAGTAGAAAGATATTCAAATGAAAACTTAATCCATTTAATCTAAATGTACACACTTAGTGATATGAAAATAATTGTTCAATTCATCTTCTACATGACTATTCATCTTTTAGTATAACTAGGAAATACATTAAAAAATAAAATATTATCTACAACTAAGATTATGTATAGTGTTACAATAAAGCATAGGGTTTCAATGTTTATGAAGGAAACATATAATTTCCAAAAAAAAATTAATATTGTTCCAGCTGCTTCTATCAATCAAAAGCCAAATCTAGTTCAAATACATTTTGCAAAAGAAATGCATTCTGAAGAGGAAAAATAAGTTGGATGTGTTCCATTTTTAATTGTCAAGAAGGATATAACTGCTAGCGATCAAAATTACACCCATGTTTTAAAGCACTCATGTTTATCTTTTGTATGATTCAATGTGGAAATCAATGTTTGATATGACTATTTCTATCCACACATGCCATAAGGGTGAAATAATAGATATATTATCATATTACAGAATGACTGAATTTTATGCAATAGTGAAGAATTTTACCATTCTAAGTTTTTACCTGAAAGAGTTTTCCTAGTTGAGAATACTACAGATTGCCTTCACTTTCTATTGTTATTGTTTCAGATCACATATGCACTATTTTATTGTACAGGGTTTTTTTTTCTCTACATTATAGAGATGACAACAATGATTACTTCTTCCATTGGAACAGCCATCAAAACCTCACACATACTATATGGCCAATCAAATTCTATTGTCAACAAATGTTTGGCCTAGGTTAACGGCAAATAATAAGTCACCTTGAACACAAACTTAAAAATAACATGCGAAAAGCCTTCACCAAACCCTACAAAAACCTGACTGCTAGAATTATAAGCTTGATAGGTCAATAAAATTTCACCCCATAATATGAAGCACTACTTTGAAGACACAAAATAAAACTAGCTTTAAGCGAACTTACCAATTTCCAATTTCCTAGTTACAAACAATGTCCTACAAAGATTTGAAAGATCGGGGGATCAATCGTTCAGGATCTATTTTGGCAAAAGAAACCATTTGCACAAATGAAAACCTTGTTAAGCGAGCACTGCCTGCAAAGCTTCTCTAGGTCTCTGGGGTGTGACAGTTCTAGTTATGATGACTTTAATAAGGTTAAAGTTGATGTGCATGAACTTGTATAATGTTCTCAATTAGATTGATATCTTTATCACGTCATGTATTTTCTGTTAACTTATCCATCACAACCTCCATGCTCAACATATTGTCAAACATTGGTATACAAGAGAATCAGTTGTTTCGATGTACATAACCTCTTACGGGTTTAATATCCAAAAACAAAAATTTAAATGTTATGATGTTCACATATCAATGCAAACAATACCACTAAAGAGAACCGCTAAAATAAAATATATTGAACAAGTTGAAAGTTGACTACTCGAAGTATCTTAACCATATGATAAACTGATTCCCGCTCCTATCAAGAAGAGAACTATAAAGAATCGAAATAGTCCTGTATTTCAAAAGAAAACCTCAAAAGATCATCTTGAATGCAGTCTAAGAATTTTGTTGGTGCAATTATTAAGTATCAAATCTTACATTATTTGAATTTTGCATTATTTTGACTGCACTGATACGTTCAAATAGTTGCTCCTTACAGTAAACATTCATTCTCTAATATATTTATCCAGAGAAACCCTAGTCATTCGCAAGATTCCCTCTTGGGAGCTGAAATAACTAAATCCAGATGAATTTCTAGCACCTGTAATTAAAAAACAACGTTCAGATTTAAAGGCACTTAAGTTTGTGAAATTAACAAGAAGAATTCAGGAATTGTGCAAATAAGCACATGAATCAATAAATAGCAAAGAACGAATTATCCAGAGGAGTTCATCCAGTTTCATATTATCAATAACAGAGTTAGGAGTCTGATTCAAACTTTGTGGTTATCATAGGGACACCTACAACGTACTCTTATCAATGTGTCTGCCTAGACCAAAAAAAATTGAAAACCTGTTAATTATATGTTTTAATTTTTTTTCACTTCAACTAGAAACGATATTGCCAAACGAAAATACAATCGTTTTTATCAGTTATGCATGTCGCTAAGAAAATCTCCGAAGGAAAGGAGGTAAATGCTCTCCATCAACTGCATGAACCCACAATCAGAAAGGAGGTCAAACTAACTTGAAAAAATCACCAGTGCTGCATCAGTACGATGTTCGAAGAATTCACTTTGTGAAATTTGAACTTGTTATCACACACAAAAAAGCTTAGCCATTTCATTGCTGATATTCCAAAAGACAAATCAGTAAATACAGAAACTGATGAAGAATCTTTCAAAAGCTTGGAGCCAAAACTGCTACAACATTAGATATTCCATCAACTGCAACCTTCTCTTGACAAGTTGTGAACCAATTTTATATGAATTTAAATAGAAAGGTATAATACTAATCAAGAGCAAATCAAACCTTTCCAGACATCATGCACCTTTCCTAAAAATATTAATGGTAAAGGTTTCAATCTTTCATTTATTTAGGGCTACCTTCAATGATCTAAAAAGGATCAAAGTGAATTAAAGAACAAGAAATGATGTTTTTTTCCAATGAACCATGGGGACGAGTCCCCCCAAAACCTCACGTTTCTGGAATGGGGACATCTCTGGGATGCAGGGACGAGGATGGGGCATACCCTCACCATCCCTCCACCACCATCAAGACGTCGGAGATTTGTTGGGGACATCCAAACATCCCACGGACACCCAAGAGTCCCTTGGCAGTCTCAGGGAGGCCTAGGAGTCTCCCATAGCCCCCACTCAAAAACTCAGACCCAAAGCAAAAAACGGTGAAAATTTTGTGAAAACGAAACCCTTGTCAAGTTAGTCCCATTCTCTTCATCAGAATATATACATGAAATATAACATTTATTTCATGTATATATTGGCAGGATGTTTGAAAGTGGTTTCAGATCTCTACGAGTTATAATGCAGATTTTAGGTTTTAGAAGATTTATAAATTTTCACTTAGTCGAATTTCAGTAATCAGCAAGTTTCTCTATCAGCATTTTCTCGCTCTCTCTATCTCACTCTCTTTACCTCCCCTAAACTCTACAAATATCTCTCTCCCTATCACTCTTCCTCTATCCTTTCTCTACCTCTCTCTATCTCACTCTCTTCTCTCTCCCCCCAGATCTAGACCCAGTCTCTACATCTCTCTCTCAGCCCGACCCCTGCAAGGGTTGCTACCCTCAATCTCATTTTGGTGTTGCCCCCAAACCTCCATGAAATTATAAATCTAAGCAAGTAATAGGCCATGATGAATCATGATCATAAAAATCTACACGATACATATCCCTTGGTTGCAAATCTCTGCATGTTTATAGTCAAAGCCATAATCAAGATTCAAGACCCTTGCAAGGGGCACTAGCCCTTGACCTCAAACCTCCACCCACCATTCTTAATGTTTACGCAATCATTTCCACATCTTTTACGCTTTAAAATTTTTTAATTATTAGTTTTAAACTTTAAAGTTCACTTAGTATGCCAAATTTTCATTTGCAATTATTCTTGATTTGCACTTAGCTCCTGAAGTTCCAAAACTCTGCCCACCATAGTTAATGTTCAAATTTCAACTTTCCAATGCAATCATTTTCATGTTTTTACTGTTTATTAATGTAGACTTGACATAGTGCAAAGTTTCATTTATAGTTCATATACTGATTCCTTACACCTTTTTATAACTAATTTTTCAAGTACCATAAGTATTTTCACCACCCTCTGTCATCGTCCCCCGCCATCCCCAAACTTAGGCCCTTGGTCCCCTCGTCCCTGAAACCGATCCCCTCATCAGGAAACTCTGCGGAACACTGTTTTATTCCAAAATGTGCCAAATACCCATCGTTTTATGATAGACAAATTTGCCACCTGGTGAAAGCAGCAAAAGTATCAACCTGAACTAGCAAATGTTAAAATGCTACGATGAATTCATCCAAAGTGGCAAAATGCCATCATGCAAGCAGCAGTTGGAGAATGCGAACAGATGTGACTTTTGACACTTCATTTCCAGTCATGTAGGCTTTGTGAGCATCCAGTTCACAAAAGGACTATGCCACAATAGGAAAAGGTTGTAAGTATATTGAAGCTTCTTTCAAGTTTTGACAAAGGGAGAGATAGCATTGTAGAGCACCAAAACACAGTTCCAGTTCATAGCAAACCAGACAGACTGTTGAAACAGCTATTGTAGTTCTAGTTCCTACTTTTGTACTGTTTTACAAGTAATACAACTATTTGAAATACTGTTGGAACGTACCAAGCTGGGTCTTCTCCTCCAAATTGGGGATTTCTCAGATGAAAACTGTGGTGTTAAGTGTGCTGTAATTTCACATTGATTTCCAGTTTGTTTGAATATGGTTCAGCTTCCAAAAGGTTAAATAACAGTTCTAGAACAAGAACAGAACAATATTTTGGTGATTCGTAATTCAAAAAGCAAATTACGGATCATTCGATTCAATATGCATGATACATATGTTACTCAAATCTATCTTTCATGTGTTAGGTTGGTATATTTGTAAGCCAGTTGGTATTTTTGCAAACACTTACAGTTAATCAAGCGTGTTAACAATAAAGTCAGGGCATTAAAACATGCTATTTTGCAATTATTGATATTGCTATAAGCAACACTTACGGTTCCTTGTTTTAAGGCCCATCCATGCTAATTTTGTTCTAATTTGTTGAATTTATCCATGGATGCAGATACTTCTCAAATTAAAATTGATCTGTCTGCATTTATCATTGGTAGGAACATCCTCTCCTCTCTTGTTTTTGTTTTTATATTAATCTCTTTCCCCCTAGAGAGGGGACAATTGGGGTACAAAAAGGGCAAAGGACATCCTTTCAAGGCTCTTTGTTCTTAAGGCCAACTCTTTTACAGGAAGTGATATCATCAGACAGGATCAACTATTACTAGAAAGGTCAGGCAATGCCTATCTCAGAACCAATTAATAAATAACAAAAGCCCGTCACTGAATTCTTCTTGACCTCAAATGTCAAGAGAGTAGTTGCTTGACTTAGCTTTGAGTTTTCATGCATTGCTGCAGCTACTTATTTATTGTTTCTTGGAGAATGTCATTGCCTTGGATTTGTTTCCCTCTTCTGTTGTGTTTACATTATTGAACTTGTAATGAGCAATCTGTAATGTCCCCTTTTGTAAATGCCCTAGTTTTTGGCCTAAAAGTAAAAATTCCACTCGAATAAGAAATGTAAGATGGTTAGAGGCATAACTTTACCAATTAGATCCTAATTGAGACCCCTCAATCATGTTAGATATAAGATCAATCTTTCCTACTAGGGTTACGAACATTTTCTTAATCATCATTAGAGTTTACATAATGCACATGTGGACTCCTTTCAGGCTTAACCCAATGACCCATCCATGCTATGAAGCCCACGGAATATCATACAAGGTGCCTTGAGCCTATCCATCAAGTTCAGGGGCATGGGATTACGTCCAGTCATTCGGCCATCCAGCTTAACTCGAATGGACCACCAAGCTAGTTGCTTTCCTTATATGCCCACATCTCCCCTCAATAACGGAACGGTAGATTGGATAAGCTTTGAAGGAATCATCATATCTATTCTATTATGGATGGACTCCTTAGTGACAAGAGTAATGATGGAGATAAATATAAATAGACATAATAGTAACAATCTGTGATATCTATATAATATTCCTAATTCGTATCAATTGGAAGACAATTATGGTTCAACTTAATCGGAATGACATGCATTACACAGCATACCCAATTCCTTTGACCAGTATGAAGACTGCTGGTTAATTTAATAATTCAGACTGCCAGTTATTTGTTGATCAAATGCTTTTCTTTTTCTTCCGATACCCTTCTTGGTTGCTTGGATTGGATATTTATATCCTCCCACAGATGGTGAGAAGTCACAACCCCTCATATGCTTACAACTGTTTATAAGAGAGGCGACCATTCATAACTAGTTCTTTGCTTAACCTTATTGAATCATTTATTAACCTTCCCTCCAATCGCATCTTAACACTTGATCAATGGTTTTATTGTGGCTTGGGCAATAGCTATTGTAAGGAAAGGCGGGACAGTTAATCATTATTTGATAAGAACTATTATCATTATCGCTGCCTGAGGTTGCTGTTGGATTAATGATGAAATCACTGTCCGTGTGCATGATTGTTGCCCTGTTTAATGCCTAACATTTTGGTTTTAAAAAGAAAATCATGAAGTCTTACTAGTAAGACGATTTTCTGAAAACCTATATTTGAAATCATCTAAGGGCGGTGTGGAGAATTAAGGGGACATGAAAGTCTGCCCTTCCTGAAATTTGCTTGTCCTCGAGCGAAGTTCATTTTCATTGATTTTTGTTACTAGGCAGATCTCGATCAATCCTTAGAGTTTATGGTACAATTAGCTTCTGCTGAGCAGCTCTGATATTATCTTACTTGCAACCCTGACTGTTGACGTGGTTTTTATGACAGCGCCTAACACAGAATAAAGTTGCCTAATGGTCACTTTGCTCTCTCTTGATCAAAGTGCAATTGCATGCTAAGATTGCAGGAAGTTCAAACAATCAACTCCAAGGTTCCTTTATGCTATGGACGTGACTCAGTTGGCTGATGTGATTGCTGGTAATCCAAGGGGCCTTACGTTTTGATCGTTCTTTCACTTTTTTGTTGTGGTTGGAACTCCATCATTGGATATGGCGATTATGTGATGCTTTTGCTTCGAACGAACTAAAATTAACTGAAAATAAAGGGAAAGGGTTTAGAAGGATCTAAATCTACTCCTAAGAGCAATGATATCAATGAATAGTGCTTTGGTGGACAAATTCCGAATAAACCAAGCCTTGCTTCGCCAAAATTAACTACAACTCCACAAGAACCGGTGCAATCTTCTGAGAATGTTGAAGGATTTTCACATTGAGAAAGTGCATTTGAATACCCAACACGGCACAATCCAAACGACTATTCACAATCGAACTTAGCATAAATTTGGGGGTTCAAGCTAACTTTGCACTGCATCTTATAATCAACAAGATGCAAAAAGTATGAACCATGGAAATTCATCAAACACTATTACATTCTTCATTGAAATCAAAGCACTTCATCTAACATTTGAGAATAAAATTCTACTCTAAGTGAGGAAGGTGAAACCATGCAAGTTTTGAAAAAATAACTTAAGTAGACACCATCAGAGAACAATGTTTCACTGTTATTATCTCAAAAACTTATTGCAACAATTTCATACAAATCTCCCTCCTTTACAAATGAGGGCGGTCGCCCCTCTATATAGGCTTCTGGCCTTGGCAAAACCCTAATTAGGGTTTCCCCAAAAGATTCTCCACTCAAGATGCAACAAGGTGGGAATCAGCAATAAATACCCCATAAAGCCCATATACAATTAATTACAATCCTACCCAAAATGGCACCCATAAAGCATTAATTAACCATTACATTCAAAAAGTGCCCACTATGCAATGAATGTACCCTCATGCAAAAATCGCCCATGATGCCATAAATGCACCATCATCTCCTGAATGTGACGGCTGCATGCAAAAGGAATCTACCACAATGCCATAAATGTGACGGTTGCATGCAAGGAGATGCTCCAGTAATGCAAGGTGCATTGACCCGGCTGCCACTTGGCAAGAAACCCTAGGAGAGAGAAAAACTTCTTGATTTGTGAAGGATTTTCATGAAGCTTTCAACTTTTCTGTGCTTCAGAGGAATTTTCAAAGTTTTTTTTCATAATTTCTTTAAATTTAGAACCCGAGTCCATTAGAGAGAGAAATCTCTCACGATTCCAAATCCGTAAAAAAATTTGGATTCTAATAAGATTTGGTGTCTAAAAATGGAAATTTCAAAAAATTCCCCTAGGGGATTTTTGTTTCTCATTCCTCCTTGACCCTTGAATTTTCATGCCTTAGATAATTTTTGAGTTTTCAAACCTGAGCATGGAATCCATTTCAAATGGTGGAATTCATCATTTCCAAGCCTTGGAAGAATTTTCAATTTTCTTGACTAGGCATAGAATTTTGACTTTGATGGAGGAAATCAATTCTTTCCATACTTGCCATAGATACCTTTGTTTGGCACCTATATTCTTCCTTAGGTGATATAATCACTATGCAATGGATTTCTTCATTTTTATGAATTCCTTGAGGCCGCCCTGATCATGCCTTGTGCGCTAATTCTCCATGAAGGAGGAATTCCATTCCTTGTCTACTTTCCTTGAGCACACCACTTTGGCGCCCTCCTGAGGAGTGGGGTGGATCTTTTCATGTGTGAGGGAATTTCACTCCTTTGCATTTTCCTTGCTCCCTTGACTCTAGCGCCCTCCATTGTCCTAGGGCGGAATTCCATGCTTGTGGAGGAATTTGGTGATTTCCACTTTTTCCATGATGTTTGTCATTTGGCGCCCTATGTACTCCTTGGGCGGACTTTTGCATTGGTGGAGGAATTCATGATTTTAAACATTTTCCTTCATCACCCCCCTTTAGCGTCGCCTTCTCTCCTAGGGCACTATTTAGCCTTTGGCAAGGAATTCAATGTTTTCCACGCTTTCCTTGGACACCATGTTTTAGCGCCCTTGTCCAAACTTGGGCATTGAATTGACTTGGGGAAGGATTTTCATGATTTTTTCCTCATTCTCTTTGTCAGAATCTATACACAAAATATAACATTTAAGTATAAGTGGCATTTACTTTAAGTTAAATTTCATGTATATATTGGCAGGATGTTTGAGAGTGGTTTCATATCTCTAGGAATTATAATGCAAATTCTAGGTTTTAGAAGATCTTATATATTTTCAGACTTAGTCAAATTTCAGGCCATTTTCGAATCAAGATGACATTTGTGGATTGATGTGAATTTCTAAACTTAGATGATTTTTTGAGCTTTCCATTCTTGGACTGGTTCCCATACTTGGCCAAATTTTGATCACACTTGTCTGCCTTCTGACTCTTTCGGATTTAGAAATGATCTTTAGGAACGTTTAGTCTTCAGCGTCTTCAGGGATGTTCAGTTTTCAGTGTTTTCCTGTGAAGAACCTGCCAAAAATAGATTTTCCCAAATAGTAAGTGTTTCAAAATGTTAGGCTTTGGACAAAATAGGTCAGGATAGCACTTACTAAAAATAGTAAGTTTGATTTTGGGCAAAATTACACCAATTCAAGAGGCAGTGAAACTTACTAAAGTAGTAAGTGCTCAAAATTCGCTAAATTTTATTGGGAGGTACCTTGAAGGGTCTGGATTCCAGTTCTAAGTTCAGTTAAAAGTAACCCCTAAAATCTAGGACCGAAGGACAAAACCCTAAAATGACCAAAACAAGCCCTACACTTAACCAAATTAGTTCAAACGAAAAGTAGACTTGATCAAATTGACCCCACTCACTTGCAAGCTTAGAGAGACTGACAAAACTGCTGCGAAAAGACCCAAAAACGAAAGCCAAAAGACCAGAACGGCCTAAAAAGTAGGGGGTCCCCATTTGCAATGGGGCAATGTGTGAAAACGTCACAACACTGACTAGAATATGTTTTGGTCTTTACCTCAAGTGGGAGATCTCAATAAGTTTTCTCTCCTTCCTTGAATGATAATTACTCGAGGAATTGATTTCTTCTCTATTTCACAACTTTGCCTTATAGTAGAGACTAAGTGAGTTGCTTGTACACTCATTGAGTTGGAAATCCCTAGGCTCTTCCTCTAGCTATATTATTTTGCAAACTACATTTTGTTTACACGGTCACTTGGTTTTGAGAATCTGGTTTATGGAGGTTGTTACAATGAGCTCTATACAAATCAAAGGACGTAGGTTCAATCAATGTCTTTTATGTAAAAAGTCAGAACATATGACAGATTTAAAACAATTTAAAACACTTAGGACCAATGTTTTATACATGGTATGGTGTATGAATATTATACTTATGGATGTCATTAGGTAAGCCATGGGCCTTGATGCAATGAGATTGTCCCTTGGCCAGTTTGATATATTATTGATGAGATGACAGTCAATTACCGTGGTCCCTAATACCAGGGTACTTACTGAGTATGAACATATGCCAGTTTGGTGTCAAGCATGAAAGAGTGTATGACAGATCAGTATCAAACTTAGTAGACTATAGTAGTCAGAACATATGACAGATTTATGGTATGACCTTCATCAATTCCTCAAAAGAGAGTTTACTTGTTTAGTTGTAGGTCAATTTTATCATCTTCAGTCCAATCATTCAATGATATATGTCTGAATGGCATTAATATAACTGTTAGCATAAAGTAATCATAGACATGCTGGAAATACATCAGGTCTAAACGAAACACAGAGCACTCATTCATTGATTCATCTTTCCCTTGCAGGATGGCAGGATCATAGCTCTGATATCATTTGTAATGTCTCCTTTTGTAAATGCCCTAGTTTTTGGCCTAAAATTCCAATTTCCATTCAAATAAGAAATGTAAGATGGTTAGAGGTATAACTTTACCAATTCGATCCTAATTGAGACCCCTCAATCATGTTATAGATATAAGATCAATCTTTCCTACTAGGGTTAGGAACATTATCTTAATCATTAGTAGAGTTTGAATAATGTGCATGAGGATTCCCTTCAGGTTTAACCCAATGACCCATCCACAATATGAAGTCCACAAGAGATCATACAAGGCACCTTGAGCCTATCCATCAAGTTCAGCGGCACGGAATTACATCCGTCAGTTGGCCTTCCAACTTAACTCGAATGGACCACCAGGCTACTTGCTTTCCTTATATGCCCACACCTTCCCTCCATAATGGAACAGTAGATTGGATGACGCTTTAAAGGAATCATCATATCTATTCTATTATGCATGGACTCCTTAGTGACGAGTAATGATGGACTTAAATATAAATATACAAAATAGTAACAATCTGTGATATCTATATAATATTCCTAATTCATATCAATTGGAAGACAATTATAGTTCAAGCATAAAGACTGCTGCTTAATTTGATAATTGAGAGTCTGAGACTGCCAGTTATTGATTGATCCCATAGATGGTGAGAAGTCACAACCCCTCATATGTTTACAACTGTTTGTAAGAGAGGTGACTGTTCATAACTAGTGCTTTACTTAACCTTATTGAATCGTTTCTTAACCTTCCCTTCAATCGCGTCTTAACACTTGCAGTGCTGAACATCAAAATGGTGCCCACCAAGGGATAATGGTCGTATCTCAGTTCTGACCCTGATGACTCAAGTCAGAATACTTATTAACCAATCCCGTCCTGCCATGACCAGTAGGGGCATAGAGCACTATCCCTACATCTTGCAAGGGCAAGGTGAGGGAGAACTTCATAACAAAAAGGCTTCCTTGTATGATAAGGAGAATCCAGTAGCCATACATAAGTTCTGCCTCTAATACTCCTTCAGTTGGCAAAATTCTGCTAATGTTCACCTAATTCAATCTTTAGAAACAGATAAAGGAGTCCAACAACACTAAATCATGAGCATCAAGACATGGGATTAGAAGTAGAAGCATCCGCAAAAAGATCACACAATCGCATGGGGGTCCAACAACACTAAATCATGAGCATCAAGAAATGGGATTAGAAGTAGAAGCATTCGCAAAAACATCACACAATCGCATGGGGGTTCAGCTAAGAATGATTACTTGTTTAATAGTAATGAACTTTAATTGACCAATGAAAATATCTTGGTATGCAATAAAGCATATACAAATGAAATAACAATTTTACAATCAAGTCAATTAACATAAGAAAAGCCCCCATTAAAGGGTTAATAGGAGAAAAGACTGAAAGAAATAACAGCAAATGGAGCCTGTCTATGGAGGGCAATCTCAAAATAAATTGCGATTAGAGCAGCAAGGGCGAATCCAAGTTTAGAAGGTGGTGGTACTGTAGGATGAATATGGGAAGTTTATTGACGGAGATTCCTTCTTTTTAGAAAACAAGACAAACAGTGAAGCAAAATTGTTAGCTATTCTAGAAGGAATGTGTATGTCCAAAGGTATGGATTGTAACCTTAAGTGCTTGGTAGAAAGAGGCTCACAGGTGGTTATAAATGGCTCTATTGAAGGTCAAGTGAATGACTAGAAAAATTACATTCTAGAAGAATTGCCGATATTAAAGAAAGAGTTTCAGTTCATCTTGTTTAAACATTGCTATAGGAAAAGTTGTAATATTACAGATATACTAGCAAATGAAAGGATAGAGCAGCCAAATATATGTGGATCCCACGGAGTGGCAGCTGGATGAATTGTTGCAAAATGAATTCAACAGTCCTTTACCACCTCCAAAGCCATCTTTTGATTCACTGATATAATCAAGTTTTAAGGGAAAGGAAGTGCTTAATTTTAATTGACTAGGTGGTGTACATCAGATCAAGCAGAGCATGAGAGTTAGTTATTATCAATACAAAAGGGATCAATGAAGGCAGGCAGTAAGCTTTTAAGAATGCTTCTTTAGTCTTTTTAATGGGATTGCAGGAAAGGTATTTTTGGCATTGCTATTAGTTTAAGAGAAAAGAGAGGAGGCTGTATTGCAGATATGAATAGGAAAAGGCACAGTAGCAGACTTGGAGTGGTGCAATGGAAAGTAAGTGATGAACGATTGGGCAAGATTTTTAAAGTATTGGATGCAAAGGCACTGAATTTCATCAAACAGATCCTGTGAGTAGAGGTTCTGAGAGGCAGTGGATTTCAATTTTAAATGCAGCAGTGGTGGTTATATTTGCAGATAGATTGAAGTTTAGGGTGGAAGACATAGCAGTAAAAAATTAAATTCTGCATATTTGACAGAGGTAAAAAGGAAACTGTATATCGACATAAAGGCAAAGGTGTTAGAAGAATTTAATAACAATATGGAACCAATGAAATATAAGTGGAGGTTTTCTTAGTGGAATTGACTGCAACAGAGAACCATTTCTCTAATGTGGAAGTCTTTTTCAATGATATAACAATGGTGGTGCAGAACTTAATGGTGATATTGAGGAACAAGAATTTTGAAATCTCCAGCATATTCACTACACCTTCCATTTCTGAGGAAATAAATAATTCAAGCTAAACAGGAATATTTAGATCTTTAAGTAATGCTGGCAGCTAAGTAAGAGCATTGTTAATATAATAATATGCCTTTAGATTCATGGTATAGTATATACCTTTTTAATTGAATATAACTATATGTATGGAAGCTTAAAATATGTAATGAGGGAAAGATATAGCACTTTGTAATCTGTTTTACAAAATTGAGAGTGAGTCTTGTTGTGACCTTTTCACACATCGCCCCATTGCTAATGGGGAGCCCCTCTTTTCCTGCTTTCTGCATTGTTAGGTTAGGGTTTTTGGTTGCTTAGTGGGCAATTTTGCGTTTCCCGTGCCCAAGTCTCGGAGTTTTGATCATGCCTAGTGCCGTTTAGGGTTTTGAAGTTATAGGATCAAGTTGCTAACGTTGGAATTTAAATGATCCTAATTTTTGTCTAAGTGTTAACCTTCTGGAGCGTTAACGTGTTTTTAAACACACGCATCGGTGATTTTAAAGTGCCAAGATATCCCCAGACTTGTTGGAGTTGATCATGCCTAGTGCCGTTTAGGGTTTTGAAGTTATAGGATCAAGTTGCTAACGTTGGAATTTAAATGATCCTAATTTTTGTCTAAGTGTTAACCTTCTGGAGCGTTAACGTGTTTTTAAACACACGCATCGGTGATTTTAAAGTGCCAAGATATCCCCAGACTTGTTGGAGTTATTTTCTCACTCCTAAGGTATTATTTAAATTGATTCACACTTTATCCCGATAATTTCCTAGTGTTTCGCTCAATTTTTTGGAAAATTTGCCCAAGTCCAATCTAGTTTTGAAGTTTCTAAGTGATTTTGAGTGGTTAAAATGTCAAATTCCTAAGGGAGATCCATATTCCAAGGGTTAAAAGGTCAAATTCCATGCTAGAGGTGCTTTTCCCCTCATATTCTAGACTACCCACCCTTTTCCCCCACTCAAAATCCACACTACATATGGGTTTCCCCTGAAATCCATACTAGCTATGATTTTCCACCACTGTTTATCCATGCTTGGGTCGTTTTTCCCCTGGAAGAACTAAAATTTGGCACTGTGTCGAGATTTTTCCAGACTGCCATCGATTTTCCACCAGGAGTGCGAACTGGAGTGCGGAACTATAGTGTGGATGAAGTTAAGGATGATTCCATGCTTGGGTCGATTTTCCACCAAGCTGTTTTGTGACAAGTTAGTGCGCATTTTTGTGCAGACTCTCAGTCCATACCCAAGTCAATTTTCCACCGAGAGCAATTTGATGAATTTTGAGTCCGGATTTTCATCCAGACTGAGGTCAATTTTCCACCGGGGAGTGTTTTTTGCAAATGAAGTGAATTTGGAGTGTGGATTCCTTGTCCATACCCCCATCGATTTTCCCCTGGCCTGTTTTGCATGCATTTTGATGAAATTTTGCATGGATTTTTATCCAAGCTAAGGTCAATTTTCCCTTGTGGGGATTATTTTGACATTTTAAGTGATTTTAATGGGATTTTTCAATCCCAACCCAGGTCGATTTTCCCCTGGAGGCTCAATTCTGATTTAAAATCGAAATAATTAATAAGTGAGCCCCATTTTAATTGTTTTTTAAATGCTGATTAATGATTATTTAAAATTTTAAAAGCAAAAATTTAATAACTTGCAATAAGCATTTAATATTTTAACCTTCTAGAAGCAAGTTGGTTTTGACAAACAAGTATATAAGCAAGTGTTTTATCCCACATTGCTTGTGTGGTGAAAGTAAGAGGCAAAAGCAAGTATAAGAGAGGAGTCTCTAGCAATATTTTATTATTAAATCTACTAGGTGTCTCCATGAAAGGCGATTTTTCTCTCTTATTGGTGAATTTTGGCGAAGTGCTGAAGTGGAGTGTTGGGTTGAAGATTCTTTTCTCCTCCATTTTTTCCAGCTTAGCTATCGATTCCATAGCTGCCATTGAAGTTCATTTCCAAATTTTTCGATTTTTCCCAAGTTTGGCGATTTTTGGTAGAAGTTGGCGATTTTGTTGAGGATGGTGATTTTTGACATTTAAGAGCTTTGGCGATTTTATTCTCCATTGTTGCTTGCTGTTCCAAACCTCCATTGTTGCAGATTCGAGCTACATTGAAGACATTTTCAGAATTTTAGAAATGGCGCCATGGCTGGAAAAGTTCGATTTTTGCTTGGAGCATACTTTGGTGAATTCAATGCATGTTTGATGCCACCTTTGCCTCCCTACTTGCTGTCATTTGCTTCAGATTTGAGTTTGCTTCAGATTTAGACCTCCATTGTTGGCTGTACATTCAATTTTCAGAATTAACTTTTATTGCCCAGCCAGCTGTAACTTTAGTGATTTGCATTTGGAGACATTTTGGAGGCATTTTGGGAACATTTTCAGACCATTAGAAGGCTGTCTTAAGGTCTGCAACTGTGTTAATGGCTGCTTGTCCTCAGAAATTTATCTTTTACCAGCCATAACTATGTTTCCAAGATTAATTATTTTCATCATCAAGACTCATTTTTATCAAGTTTGTGCATATTTTTGAAGGATTGCAACAGGTTTTTTGAAGTTAATTTATTACTTGCAGGTTGTCTTCAGATTTGTGACCTCCATTGTTGACTGCGGAAGGTGTCCTCAGACATTGTGTGAAAACACAACCTTTCACACCTTTCCTTAGTCATCATTGATCTGGTATACTCCTTTGCACTTTAGTTTGCATAATTTCTAAGTATAAGGAGGTATTAATGAATTTCATAGAGGGTTTCCACGCCCTGACGTTGTCACATTTTGAATCTAGTTGTTAAGATCTACTAAGAGTGTGGATTATTCTCCTGACTTCATGCTCTAATTAGCTAAAATCTCTAGAAAGTCAGGAATTTTATCAAGAACATTATTTATTTTCCTAAGTCTAACTTCAAGCTTCGTACAGGTGCGATGTCAAGGTCTGGATTTAAGGAAAGGAAGGAACTACAGAAGATGCTAGAGACTGGATTTTATCCAGAGCTCAAGATTTCGTCCAAATGGAAGGAGATAACAGATACAAACATGCATTTCCTAGACCTGAACCAGAGGCGACAACAGATGTTCGAAGTCGGAAATCAGGTTCCTTCCCCAGCATATGCGAACATTATGAAGAGTGGTATTTTTCATGCCGCTGGATTTCCACAATCCATACAATGCAGTGAGTTCATCCTGAAGTGTGCACAGTGTTATGATCCTCTCATGTGAATGATCAAAACTCCTAAGGGCGTTGTTATTGCCTACCTTGTTGAGGATGCTATTGCTGAGGTGTTCGGAATTCCATGCAGAACAGACATGAAGGATGCGACCAAGGATGAATATACAGATAGATACACGAAGAAGATGGGTGCATGCAAGAAAATGATAAACAAAGAATGGATGATAGAGCCTAGGTCTCATCATTCCAAGGCTCCAAGACACTCATGTGCGTAGACTTCAAAGAGGAGTATAGTGATTTGATATTCCTACTCAACAAAGTGATGGGAATGCCGCAGGGTGCAATATTCGATGGATGGATGTTCTATTTCATCCAGGATTGTCTTAGAGGAACATTAGTAATTGGTCTAAGATTATAAGTGACAATCTGGACTTTCACCTGAGGAATGTAGAGCGGTCCAAGTCATTCGCCATGACTTCCTACCTAGTATACCTGCTTGCACGATTTGTTTCATACAAAGGATTGATATGCAAAGGTGAAGTCGGGAATGGGCAAGGACAATTCATGAGTCATGAATGCTACCCCCAACTAAGCATGTATAAAATTGAAGACTATAAGAGAGTGAATGATGCATTCACTATGTACATCACGCGGATGCTGCAAGGCAGAATCCACAGAAGATTATCCAAGGAGGCAATAGAGTTAATAGAGAAATATGGATCATGGCATATTCAGTTTCCCACTTTCACATACCTTAGGATTCATGGGTTTCAATCCGAACCCTACAAGCTTCCTAGGTATCCAACCGACAGAATGATCTTGTTGGAAGTAGTGAGACAACTTCTAGAGTTTGATGTCATTCAGAGAGAGAAGCACAGGACAGGCATGACATTTCCTATTTCAGTTGAGAAGACGTCAAAGGTTTGTCAATCTGCCTCAGCCGCCAACACTGCAAGTGAGGAGCTTCCATTCTATCGATTTGCAACATATAAGAAGAGAGAAAGATTTGATCCAGATAAGAAAGTAGGAAGGATTAGGGGAGAGAAGTTCATTCACAAAGTTGACATAGAAGATTAATGGGCCAACCTGATGGTCCAAAATGTCAGTGGATTTCATGAGGAAGTGTGGATTTTTCCTCATTCCTGATCAAGTGTTAGATGACAGAGATCATACGCATCCACAGTATGAGAGTGAAATGAAGAAAACAATCTTATTGCCTAATTGGTGAGAGTCAGAAGAGATTGACTTGAATGTATTGATGAGAGAGGTCTTGAGTTTCTCCCGTGCATGGGTAGATGTACAAATGAATAAGTTAGTTGATATGGGTGTTCCCTTCACTTATAAAAGGACGAAGCCGGAAGAGTCTACTTCCGAGGATGATCAGAGGACTATCAGTGATGTCAGGATTCACGCAAACGAAGAGAGTCAAGCTCCGAATAGAAGGAAGAACACGCCAGGAGAAGTCAGAGTCAAAGGGAAGAAGATTGAGGAGGTGAAGAAGAAGAAACAGAAGACTATCATTCCTCCACCTATCACTCTTTCACCACCTCTCAGTGTCTCATCAATTAAAGTGATTGAAGTAACAAAGCAAAACAAGGAAACCCAACAGTGTTCCAACACAGTGATACTACCAGAGAATATTCAGGAGTTACATGCCACAGCGACATCTGCACCTCCAAATGAGAATGATGATCAGTCGGGATCCCCTACTGTCCTTTTGGAAGTTAGTTTGGGAAATGAGATATATGATTTGACCAGGAATAATCCTGACAATGATGATGATGTTATCTCGGCATTGAGAGGACTTGATCGAGAAATGCGTCTCGATGATGGCATGGAAATGGCCACTATTCCTGATTGGTTGATGAGAAGTATGGAGAAAAGTAAGAAGATGATAGAGGCACAACCTATTGATGACATTGATGACTACCTAGCTAGGAGTGCTAAGGAGAAGGAACCCAAGAGAGCTGAGATTTTGTCGCACATAGCTAGAGATGAGACAAGAATGCGAATTGCACAGATTGTTGTTCCTATTGCAGGCGTGACAACAGACATTGCTACTCCTATGGATTTTATATCACTTTCGTTGCCCTTGGTCGTACGTCCAAAGAGCAAGAGTTTCAAGAGGTTGGTGATAACCTCAAGGCAATTGACGCAAGGTTAGACAGAGAAATCGCAAAGAAGGAAAGGTACAGAGAAGAAAATATCCGACTTAGAGAGTATATTGCAAGGATAAGGCGTGAAAATCCCCCTTTATTTCCCCTATTGCAGTTGACCATGGAATACATTCACACTATGAGGCAGCGAGAGATACACTCTTGGAGGTGGAAAAGTGGATTGAGAGTGCAAGAAAGCAGGCAGATGATTTCCTTACTCAGTTTGTCCATGCATATGATAGGACAACCGGGCTCGTGTTTAGAATCCAATATTTGGAGGGAGTTTGGGAAGAATTTTGACATATTCAAGAGAAGACTATTCCACGCCTCCAGGCTTGAAGAAGATTCCTCGTTCCACCTTGGTCAGCGAGAACATTGTGCACAGTAGAGACAGATACGATTTCCATGGCTGGTATTGTTCATTAGCCATGAAGAAATCAACTTATGAGAACGCCCAGTCGAGCTGTATGGAGATGGAGTGATTGATTCAAAAAATTCAGATGAAGATCCTTGCCTCGATTGAGGAATTATTGGGTGTTGATGTTAGTGATGCAAGTGGTTTACACATAGCCGAATTAAGAGACAAGATGAAGTTTATGTATTTTTGCCAATTGGACTCTTTGAAGAAGAGTCAGATGAATGACTTGGTCTCTCTGTTGATTCATGCTCATAGTTCGCAGAAGCTTATGCCAGATTGGGAGAACACTTTGGATGCTTGTTCGGATTCATTGGACGTGATTGATTTACAGCAGGATACCTTGCCTACCATTTCCATGGAAGAGTTAGATTCAGTATTGGCTAGATTCTTGGAGTATGCTAGGAGAGAGAAAGAGAGAGAGAGAGAGATGCGGGGAGGAATCTTCTAGAAGATTCCCTATTTGATGATTAGGTATCTTTTCATTGGGCCATATGTTGGTGGTACCATTTTTTATGTAAACCCTAATTAGGGCAATTCTAGGGTTTTGTTGGCATGATCTTGGCCATTGATCTTGGATCAATCTTGGCCATCCATTTTGTAAGAGACTCTATATATACCTCCTTGTCTCTCATTTGTAAAAGAGAGTTTTTGTAGAATTGTTGGTATATGTTGCAGCTATTTGAATCATAATCATTGTTCAATTGTTGCTGATTTTGCTCTTCAAGTGTTGTATTTGCATTCATGGTTCTCAATTCCTCCAAGTTAGATTAGAAAGTTCAATTAGAATTTATTTTTCATGTATGTTAGATTGAGTGAAAGATTTGTTGAATATATTTTGTGGAATCCTTAGTCCGTACCACTAGCCTCTTGCCAATGGTAAGTGCGCCTTGTGTGGTCAACTGGAAATTTAAGTAAGCTTAACTTCAACTATTACGCATCCCTTGACAAGCATCAACTTGGATGGTGTCAACCTTTGATGGTGATAGTCTGAAAATCCTTAAGTATACCTTAGACGATTGCACTAAGCTTGTGTCAATACCTGTTTGTGAGACCTTGCCTAGTTTGATTCCACTAGATCTGTTCATCATTTCCTACATTCTTAGGCTTAGAATAGATTTCCTGAACCCTATTCCTTTTGCCCATTTTTTAGTAAGAAGTAAATCCAGAGCCATATTGATAAATCCTAAGTTGTCAGTTCACCTATTCCGCATCATCATAATTGAAGAAGATAATCCAAACATTTGCGTAAGTCCCCAAGTGAACACAGCAATTCACATCGACCATTGAGTTACCCACAGATCAAGACCTAACATGTAGAAACCTTGGAATCATTTTAGTTGATCTCATTCTTAGCATCTAAGGTGATTTTGTTCAAGAGAGGGTAAATTACCTTGGTAATTTATTCTGAGATGTTATCTGCATAAAACACACATCAACAAGTCCCAATAGAACCCATAGCTAACTTTTTGTCAGATTAATATATTAATTCATATGAAAGATTACAGCATTAAATCCCAGATTTCCAAAAAGCCCAAAGGGCCTAAAGACAAACAATATGAAACTATAACCCTGAGTATGCACAGAAAAGGAAAACCAACTCCAAAGCCCTCAAAAACTTTCTGGGGTCGGATTGGACATAGAGTTTTACTTAGAAACATTAATCCTTATGAAACCTCATCAAGCTTTCAAAAATATTTTCAAAGTTTAAAGCTACAGAAATGAAAGCATAGCAGAATTTTTATGAAAGTTTTTATTTTAGTAGAGAAATTTAAAAAACCAACTAAGGGCTTTGAGACGGCCTCAAAAGGAAAAAACCCCAGCCTAAAACACCTATCTGGTTAAGAATCTTCTTCTAGCATTGATGGAGGCTTTGGAGCTTGGCCTCTTCCAGAACCTCTACTCGAAGGAAGACCCCTTCCCCGACCAGAATTACGACCTGAGCCTCTGCAACCACCTCACCTGCTCTATTCTGCTTGGGGTTCCTCCGCTTCTATTTTTAAAGGCAAGACACCATTAAGTCTGGCAAATTCTAGAAGCTCTTCCCCCTTGCCCAAATCTTCCGGATTTTCCCCCAAAAAACGCCATTTCAGGAATCTGAGGCGCATGCCTACACAGGATCTATGCTTTTGAAGGTCCTTGCCAGTAAGGTCAAGCAGAAAAGGGTAGAATTTGATTAGCTCGTCGGGAACGTTGAAAAGGAATTCTCTCGCTCGGCCGAGGAGCCCCGGAATCATGTCGCGCCTTGTTAAGAACCTCTTGCAATTCAAGTAGGATGTCATTAGGAAATAGCCTTTTGGTGAGGGTCCAGACTGCTTGTTTGTCAAGCTTTAGATCCATGAGG
Source organism: Cryptomeria japonica (assembly GCF_030272615.1). Classification (NCBI taxonomy): domain Eukaryota; kingdom Viridiplantae; phylum Streptophyta; class Pinopsida; order Cupressales; family Cupressaceae; genus Cryptomeria; species Cryptomeria japonica. Next base: position 762,846,315 of record NC_081408.1, read on the forward strand.
GAGGCGACAAACCGAGATGAGATGCTGGTGTTGTCGCGAGGATATTCATCCCTGCTAATATGCCCACTGCCAAGGATGAGCTTAATGGCCAGGATAACCGTTGGCTCAAGGAATAGGAGGAGCCTCTTCAGCCTTAGGTCCATGATTTTCCTGAAGGAGACTTGACAGGTGGAGGCCAAGAGAGAAATGGGAGTGTCCGCACCAAAACATGAGATTGGTCTAGGGTAGACACTCGTAATAAATCCAAACGGCTCCTCACCAGACATAGCTTCAAGAATCTGTAGCTCCTTGATTTTCTTTGTGTGCAATCGCAGAGATAAACTAGTTGATAATCGAGGGTCTATAGCAACTTAACCTGTTTTGTATGCGATTGCAGAGATAAACTAGTTGATAAACTTGCAGAGGAAGCTGAATAAAGGCTAGAAGGCACTTTCTTCGACATGCATTAATGAGAAATGTCTTGCAATGAATTCGCCTGCAAAGGTGGCGAAGGATATCTGTCTCTAATCATGCCAAATCTCCCGGCTAAAGAGTTAATCTCTATCCCAAAAGCAAATTATCTAAATTATCTATATAAAAAATAAATATAAAAAAGCAACCGTACCTTAAAAAAATTATCTAACTATTTAATGGTGGAAAGATAGTAGCAGTTTGTAATAGCATTTTATAAAATAGGGAGTGGACCCAAATAGAACCCACAGCTAAATTATCTTTAAAAACAATAAAATTAAGAAAAGCGGCCATACCTAGGGTGTCTAAAGGTGTACTATATAATTTATTAATTTGTAATGTAAAATGATCAAAATATTCTTAGTTTATCACAAATGGCTTTCACCACAAAACAGCAAAGAAGAAAATAAATACTTGAAAACATAAGAGGAACACATACAGTGACCATTCTTTGTAATACAAATAATGGGAAAAAGCCACACATATTATCAGGCTGCCAAGGTTTTCTGAGTAGAGAATCTCAATAAATATCATTACAAGGAAATGAAGCTTGCCTTGAGTTGATCATCTTCCAGCACATTCATTAGTCATGGAATTGGCTTCAAACCAGCAAGGTCTGATGAGCTCCCGACACCGGCAGCATCTGATAAGAAGAGTAGAAATGGCCCTGAAGCCCTGCACACAGCAACAATTGGCAACATTTGATCAGTAACATCTACCCACAACCATGGGGCTTGGTCAATATAAGATTTATCACTGTAAAGGGAAAGAAAATGGTTAAGAAGTAGACAACCGTGTGGATGACCTGCTCTTGATCAAACCTACAGTATGTGTAAGGGTCTCTTTATAACTCCCTAATTGCAGAAAAGCACAGTCAATATTTGGATGACCCAGTAACTGGCCACAACTAAAAATGATTAATTAAAATAGAAAATATTAACCAACAAAATTTACAATTTATTATAACATTAAAAAAACAAGTCACTGACATGGTTTTAAGTATGTTATATTCTCAAGGTAGTGACATGGGCAGTATCACCTGTCTTAGACTTTAGAATTAATGCCTCAGAACAATGTAAATCTATCATAATGCAGACAAAGTTTTACACAAGATTATTACCTATAATATAAGAATTCCATTTCATTGACATTAAACTCTTTAAGTAAAAATGAACTGACTATAAGCCGATAATTTATAGTGCTAATAAACAAATTAGATTCACAATCTGAGCACAAAGGAATTCACTAAAATGCTAAGTTAAAATTAGAACATGCAACTCGTAATTAAAATACAACCATTAAATTTTTAAAAACCAAAGGCTGGCTCTCAGCTAATAGATCATGCTAGTCAAACTAAATTGGGTTCCAAACCATTAGAATTGAATACATTAGATAATCAGTAAATCCCAAACAAGATAACAACTCATACACTATTGTAATTAAGTGTTCACTTTACAAGCCAAAGTTAGACTGCATAGTCTATGATTAAATAGTTCCTGCAAAGGCTAATGTTTCAGTACACTTGAGCAAGAGGCACCCAAGGCCAGTTCATTGGAAAGAGGTAAGCCCAGTGATGAGTCTCATAACAATAATCATTATACTATGTTGCTGGTTCGGGTACACATACAGGTATGCTGGTACGGCAAAAAAATTGTGTGTGTGTGGGGGGGGGGAGGGTGGGTGGTGAAGTGTGTGTTGCACATGTGTGAGCATGTAAATACATTTGATAGTATAATTACTTCATCATTGATCAATGGTAGTGGTAGTTCAAATTTTCAATATTATATCTTATATCATATATCATATAAGTCTACGACAACTAAAACGAAAATCATTACAATTACAGAATTCAAAAATTAAAACAAATATAACAAAAAAATTGTATAATCGTCTTCAACCTTCATCAATCATCAAGAGGATCTAGATCATGGTCATCATTTGGTTCAACATCATATGAACCACAAGTAAATGCAATGCCACTCCCACAAGGTGCATCATGTGTAAGAGTCTCGTCATCATCATCATCATCATCATCATCATCTATAGTGACTCTAACAAACTCTACAATAGATGCATCCAAGTTGGTACACTCAGGGGCTACGTCCAAATGCTTCGTTGCCCCTTCCTTGTAATGATCTTGCTTATATGCTAGACAATGCAAGTTGGAATGGACATAAACCAAGTCTTCTTCTCCTTTTGCAGCCAACCAATCATGCTTCACTGGGCTGATAAAGGAGTATATGCCCCAATTCCATTCAGCCAAAGAATGGTTTGCAACCCATTGAAATTGTAGAGAAAACCACCACAACATAAAAAATAAATTAAAGAATGGTAAGTACTAAAGTCTACAATACAAATGTCGAAAAATAAAAAATACTTGTGATAGAATCTTGATTGCAAGAGGCTAGAGGAACAAATAATCTTGCCCATGGAGGTACCACCATTTATGAGCATCTTCTTTGTATTGGTCTTGAAGAACACAAATACTATGATCTCGTATTGAGATGAACTTGTCAAACTCTTTCCTAACATTATCCACCACTTCTACATCTGAGAAGAGTCTTTGAATGCCTGTTGCAGTGGATTTGGTCACGCCCTTTCTAAATTTCATTTACCCATTAAGTGAAAAGGTTTAAGTCCCTAGCAGTCTTACCGAGTCTTTCCACGCCTCTAAAAATCCACTAAGTCTTGTCAAATTAGGAAACATTTAAAGTCTTTTACAAAATTTCAGCCTTTAAGGGTGATTCTGAAACTGTCATTGGGCCCGACAGGGTTTTTATAACCCATTCAGTACCTAACAAAGTCTTTAGCATTCACTTTTGTCCACCCCAAAAGTATTTCCCTTAAAAAACTGTTTAGAGTCTCTCTTATGTTGGATCGTGCTTTGGTTTCCAAAATGTCCCTTTTTCAAAGTCTTTAGAAGTGTGGACTTCAATTCTTTTGCTAGCAGCTTGAAGACTTAGTTTCAAAACCATTGTTGGAACCCGACAAGGTTTTCACAACCTTGTCAAAGTCTAATCCCTAATTCAATACTTTCATGAAACTTCTGCCTTTCAAAAGGAAAGATGTTTGTTGAAGAAAGTGAGTTTCGAAACTCTTTGTGAAGCCCGACAAGGTTTTCACAACCTTGTCGGAGCCCAACATCAAACTCACAACCATGCTTCATAAGTAAAAGATTGCAAAGTCTTGTCAAAGAGAAAGAAGAAAAGAAAGCAAGGAGGGGATAATATAAGGTTCTGAAACCTCTGTAGAGCCCCAACATGGTTTCAACAACCTCTCAAAAGGTCATTTCTCTTTATTTCAAACTCTGTTTTCAACGCTACGCCAAAAGAGGCCACCTACCTAGCATTGAATGTTGTCAGAGCCAAAAGGAAAATTAATGCTAAGGCATTATAAAGGAAAGGTAACTCAAAGCAAGTCATTTTACAGGTGTTTGAGTAATAATTTTGCAGAGGGTTTGAGAACAAAGAACAGAACTACAAAACAGAAGAAATTGGCCATGCCAGCACAAGATTTCACACAAAGGGTACTCAAATAGCAGCAAACTAGTAAGTTATAGTTCTCCCAGCTCTGTAGTCACGGTCTTTGTTCAAAATGAACATTTTTCACACAAATTCAACGGTGAAAGTTGTGCTCCCCTACCATCACTCTGCCAATTTTTTCCCAAGGCACAATTTTGAGCTAAAATTCAATCAAAATGAAGTACTAATATCTTGGCTATGAACACCTATCAGGCCTAACAATACATTGCCAAAAACTGGCTAGACTAGGGCACGTAAACTTGGCTGAATTCTGGGAGAGGCTGAATAGGGAAAACAAAACTCCCATCACTCAAAGGATGGTTGAGAGTGGTCTAATACAAGCGGTTCATTTCCCAGTAGCTGTGCAAAGCCCAGACCTATTATTGGAATGCATAAATCATTATGACCCTGATACTACACAGATTAGGACCAATGATAACGATTCACTCATCACCCTTGATAGGGAAACTGTCTATGGATGTTTCCGCCTTCCAGAAAGAGTTGTAGAGCAGCTATCTGATTACATTGCCGACAAGCTCACAAACCTCAAGTTGCGGATTTGGATGCTACGGCTGTGGGAGTAGATTGTCCACGAGCTCACAAACCCCAATTTGTGAATTTTGGGTGCTATAGCTATGGAGGCTAGTAAAGGAAGTAGGTGGGAATGATAGTAGGGAGGTCCATGATGCAATGAAGAAGATTTTGCTTGATATTTGTCAGTCATTAGACTCAAAAAAGTCTTTGGCATAGCTCAATCTCTGTCATGTGTGTCAATGCTTCCAGTGCTGATTGGTACATACATGCTCTATGAGGATATAGACACTCTTCAAGATTTGGCTAAAGTGCATGTGGATTGCATCGTTGATCACCTTCACACTTTTGAAGAGCCATATCAAGCTCTTTAAATGTCTGGAGATGCTGGACAATGTCCTTCCTTTTGATCTTATGATGACCAATGCTGAGTGTTGTGAGGAGGGCGCAACCAAATAAGGCCAAAGTGTTAAATAATGTTTTCACAGGTGGCAGTGTTGGCTAAGTTAAAATTAAGCTCCTTTCATTCTATTTGCTGTTTTTCCAGTCTGTGTGATGGAAGGTAATGGAGGAAGAATTTTTTTTGGCCGGTTTCAGACATCAGATGAGGGCACAACCAAATAAAGCCGAAGTGTTAAATAATGTTTTCACAGGTGGCAGTGTTGGATAAGTTAAAATTAAGCTCCTTTCATTCTATTTGCTGTTATTCCAGTCTGTATGATGGAAGGTAATGGAGGAAGAATTTTATTTTGCCAGTTTCAGACATTAGATGATTTTATGGTCATATTACCCACTTATACTTGTAAAAACACAACAGGCTATGTGGGTTTAAAATCCTTCTTCCTTTGTAATTGCATGGTGATAAAGGTACGATAATCTACTTTTACTATGGATTGGACCCAGTGATCTTCACATTGCCGACATTCAGGCTTTTGTGCTCTTTTTTTCGCAGCCCCTGGATGCCTAACTAAGGTCCTATAAGATATATATATATATATATATGTATACCAATTTTAACAAGTTCGTAACTCCAGCAGACATCTGGTGTAACAATTATTGAAAGCTTTGAGGTATGAACAATCTTTAACAATTCTTAAGAATGAAATTCAAAGAAATATATTCCACTTGTCAGGTGCAAATTTCAGTGGCAATAGTAAGCCAACTTAAGAAACTAGGAGAAAAAACTCAAGAATCCCAAGGTGTGTCAGCCCGAGCAAGGCCAGTTTTCAACTTTGATGGCTTGGCACTTGATAACAGAGAAAAAGTACCTACAAGTTGCTCGTTTGTATCTCTGCCCCTCACTCGTATATGTAACCGGTTGTCAGGTGCAAGTCTTAGTGGCAACAGTAAGCCAACTTTAAGACACTAGGAGAGTATCACAAAAACTCAAGAGTCTCAAGGTATGTCAGTGCCCAAGTCGAGCTGACTCTACTTAGATGTGTTAGAACTTAGAAACTGATAAAAGGGAAAAAGTACCTAAAAGCTGCACATTTGTGTCTCTTTTCCTCATTCTAACATCTAGATTCCTGTTCTCCAGCACCCACAAGAGAGAAACACTGTTTTCTAGCAGTTTTGGGTAACGTTAATTTTTCGTGATTTGAAACGATATTGTCCTGTCCCTCATTCTATTAAGAGTTCTATTTTGCCACCCACAATACGAAAACAGTATTTATTTAGACAAATTTTGGGTGATTTGAAATGATATTTGACCTATTAATTTGCCAAAAAGCAGCGATCTTTCTCACCGAGTCTGGGCCTGCCAAATGCAAACTGAAGCCCAAATCTCACTACTATGGTAAAATCTATACCAATGCCAAGGCCAAGTCTCACAGCTATGGTAAAATCTATGCCAAGGTTTATATTTCGAGTCCGAACCTCACAACTTCAAACCGGCACAGTGAGTGTCCACGTGTAGACCATTCGGCCTTGTCAAGCATAAGTTTTTGTGAATACTAATCATGAAAGATAGGCAATTGAAAAAATGACTCTATATAACATCTAATAGATATATATGGATTGGGTATGGAAGCAATGCTATGCTTTTAATAAATGTAAATGGAAGGGGGCAGAGCAAGGTGAAAAGGAGTGTACCGCGAGAAATGGAGTGGGAACTGCGGGAGCTGATGCTGAGGCGGGTAACGAGCAATGCGGAAGAAACAGCAGCGTGTAAAGGAACCATTGTCTGTGCAAGTCTTCGCCTGTTGATGCCCGGGCTTCCATTTTCAAACAGGTTTCTTATTCTGCGAGGAGGTCTGGCTGTTTGTGATGCCGAAGAGGAATTTCTGAATGAATAAAACGCAGACCTCGCACCCCTCGAAAACGAAGATGCTCCATAACGGGCCGCCATTGAGGTCGCTCGAGGCAAGGCAAGGAAAGGTAAAGAAAACGATTGATACGAGAAACAATGTTGCAGACTGAGTTTTGAGCGAGCGACCTTCGCATGTAGGGTTTTTGTTCGGCTTTTAAGGGTTTAAGCATTTAGTTTTGAGCGAGCGACCTTCGCATGTAGGGTTTTTGTTCGGCTTTTAAGGGTTTAAGCATTTAGTTTTGTTGTAATGGTCAAATTTGGATATTCGTTTTTTTTCCATTTAGTTTTATGTTTATTTTGAGAAAATCATTTAATCATTTATACATATTCTTGGACATATATTTTAATATATTTATTCACATTTTACATATTCTTGGATATATATTTTAATATATTTATTCAAATTATGTGATTGTAATACATTTCTTCTATCTATCTAATATATTTTGTTATTTGTCTCACTTTTTTTTCATGTTCTCACTCATTTAATAAGGCATGGGTAAATCTTATGGTCATGAATTTGAACCCTGAAATTTTATAATTCAAATTCAAATTTTGATCAACTCTTATCTATCTTTTATTCATGTAAGGTTTACTAAATATATTTGTGTAATATATATAAAGAGATAAGTTTACTAAATATAAGGACAAAAAAAGGCAAAAGACTTCAGGTTTGCTGAGAAATCTCTCACCAACCAGCTACATTCCTTAGAACTTGACATCCAAAACAACCCTAGTTGCACTCACAGGGTTGCTCATGTTGCGCATACTAGGGAAGCTCTTAGAAAACACAAGCAAGTCAAGATCTGTGGGGCTATGGTAAGGGCCCGCACCCACTGGCTACAATATGGGGAGAAGGGCTCCAAATTATTTTTTAATCTACTTAAGCATAATCAGTCCAAGGAAAAGATTGATAGGCTGATTATTGATAGCAAGGAAATTATTGACCTTCCCAGTATCAAAGGTGCTTTTGAACTATTTTACAAAAACCTATTGACTTTTGAAGATAATGCCAATGTTAAGGACATTAGAGATAAGTGCAGAACCATGATCCCCACTAGAATCTCCCCTGAAGACTCCATCCTCCTCAACCAAAGGGTATCTGTTGAGGAAATCATTGTTGCTATTAACTCCTTGAAATCTGACAAAGAACCAAGCCCGGATGGCCTCCCTATTGAATTCTATAAGGCCAACCTAGAATGGATTGCCAATGACCTTCATGGTGTTTACTCTTAAGCTTTTGATAATGGCACCCTTGGTGCTAATATTAACAAGGGGATCATCAAGTTGATACCCAAGGATGGTGATAGGGCCTTAATCAAGAATTGGAGGCCTATCACCCTCCTCAATGTCTGCTACAAAATTTTGGCTAAAGTTATTGCCCTTCGACTTGAAAAGATCCTCCCTAAATTCATCTACCCTACCCAAACTGGCTTTATCAAGGGTAGATATATCCTTGAGAACCTCATTACGAGCTAGGAAGCCATGGATTGGGCTAGGGCCTCTAACCAAGACACTACTACGTTTTTACTTGATTTTGAAAAAGCCTATGACCGTGTGGAATGGGACTTTGTCATCATGATGTTACAAGCCTTTGGGTTTCCGGTTAACTTCTGTAAATATGTTAAGGTCCTTCTTCAGGATGCCTCGGCTCAAATTGAAGTCAATGGATCCCTATCTCAAAACATTCAACTTAGTAGGTCTATCAGGCAAGGTTGTCCGCTTGCACCCGCTTTATTTGTCATTGCGTCAGATGCTATGTATTACCTTCTCAGGGACAATTCTCTATCCCCCTGTGTTAAAGGAGTTAAGCTCCCTAATGACTCCAGCCTCCTCAACATCCAGTTTGCGGATGATACTGCCCTATTCCTTGAACTTTCACCCTAGAATATTGACAACCTTGTTCAAAAGCTTAAAACCTTTGGTATCGTGTATGGAGCTAAAATCTCCCTTGCCAAGTCTACTCTCCTTGGCTAGAAAGAAAAACCCCCTGACTGGCTTAGTCCCTATGAGTTTCAATGGGGAGGCCCCAACAAAATCGTCAAGTACCTTGGCATCCCTTTCTCTATTTCTCCCTCTCTTAAAGAGATGTGGCAGTGGATAAAGAATAAGATTGACAAAAAACTGCATAGATGGGATAATAGATTCCTCTCTCTTGTTGGAAGAATCCAAGTCTGTCAGAAAATTATCTCCTCATATAGTGTCTACTACTCCTTCGCCTGGATGTTCAATAACTATCGAATCCTTGATATCCAGAAAGCCATAAGGCAGTACCTTTGGTCTGATGGCAAAGGTGGAAAAAAAATGCATGCGGTTAAATGGAAATGGTGTCACATGACTAAGAAAATTGGTGGCCTTGGGCTAAAGGATCTCAAGATCCAAGGTATTGCCCTTGCTGCAAAATGGATTTTTCATGCCTTAGATGGCATGGAACCCTAGAAAGTCTTGATTAAAAACAATATCAAGAGAGGTGTCCCTAAGAATGCTAAGTCCTGGAAAGCCCTTCCCCTTGTTGACCCGATGGCAGGTAGCTTTCCTGTTTCCGTGCAAGGTTCATATGTCTTTAAGTCCATTTGGAAAGCCTAGGAGCATATTAGACATCTTATTGACAGCTCTAGTGTTAGCAGCAATGGTACTATTCATGGGGAAAGGTCAGTTTGGTGGAACCTCTTTCATGCTAATAAACCCTTAGCCCTCACTCAAGGTTGCTCCGCCAAGCTTTGGGCCAAAGCCGACATCAGAGTCTTTGAGGACTTATTTGAGAATGATGTCTTAATCAGTTGGGAAGAGCTTAGCGCTCCCTACAATCTGCCTCCCACCCAAAAAAGAACATACCATATGATAAAGAATGCCTGTGATACCCTTGTTTAGCCCTTTATTACTGATCTGGACTCTCACCGATTCTTGACTTTCAAATGGAAAGATGGCTCTTTCCTACCCAATGTTAAATGTTGCGCCATATATGACTTGATCTCCAATGATGACTCTATTGTTAACCATGTTAACACGCTGTGGTACTTGGATCTGCCTGACAACTCTTGGTATAAGTACTTCACTCGTCTATGGAAAAGCCCGGTTCCCCCTAAAATTCAATGTTTTAAGTGGCAGCTTATTATTGACAGACTTTCATTAAGGAGAAATCCTCTCAGTACTGATATGTGTTCCATTTGCAGATTACCTGAGACCGGCAGGCACATTTTTTTTTGCTGCTCCTTCGCCAGGGAGGTTTGGTTAATGTTTGGTTTTTGCATTCCTAATCATGTGGATATTTTTAACATTATTACTGGTTATATTGATGGATTAAAAAAGGATACTACTTTATTTCTGGTTTATCTTATCTTCCTATATCCTTTGGTTCATTTGGAAGCTTTGAAATGAGGACAAATTTAATGGCAATGGCAGATGTCTTACTGAGTCTCTTCGTAGACTCACTTTTTTAAAAATTGCTTCGCAGGTTTGCTTCTTGATGAATGTCGAAAGGCATAAGTTCCTCCGATTCCTGCAAGATGATCATGCCACTATGTTCATATATGAAATGAAGGATGGCTACGAGTGGAGGAGGCTCACGAACAACCAATCTTCCTTTGAAGAGGCTCTAAAGAAGCTGCAAAAAGAGATTAACAGCAATAGGATGCCCGAGGCTAACCACATTGCCATGCTGACTCAGTTCCAGGATCAAAAAAAGGTGATCTGGATGGAAGGGGCCCAAGGGTGGACCACTTGGGTCGATCCATTCGACCACATTCTGCAGTAGTGCTTTGGTTCTCCTTTGTTCTGTCCTTTTTTGACTTTGGACTGCTTTCAGTAATGTAATCCAGATCCTCAGTGATTTTGGTGGTTGAGGCGTAGCCTCCCCTGTTTACAACTAGTTGTATTTTGTTTACTCTCGATCTTTAATACAAAAAAAAATATACTTGTGTAATATATTGAAATATCTCTTGTATTCAAAAGCATTCAATTGCATTCATTTCAAATATCATGTTATGTTCTTACCTTCTTATCATTATTCACATGTCATTTACATTTACGAAAGGAAGACTTCAATTTGTTGCACTAAAATAAATCTTCATCTACATCTTACTATTCTAATGCATCTACATGTTTGGAGTTTGTTGTCTTCAAATCGTTTACATAGTTTTTTGGGGCTTGACTAAGAGAATACATCCCTTAGTGAGATATCGGTATCACTTTAAGGATATTTCTAAATATTGACAATCTAGATAACAAATAAAATAGAGGCAAATCATGTACAATCAAAATGCACACTAGTCCAAAACATTTTTACAATCAAAGGTCAAATCCACATCCATGAAAATGTCCAAGTGACCCATGGACTTGACCCCTCATGGTGTAAACTAATAGTTCCAAATTTGGGAAAAATTTTAATAGAGACACCATTTTCAATCTCATGTTCAAAATCTATGACAAATTTTGAGTATCATCATCAAACCTATAGTTAAGTGCCCTATCCTTTTTATTTACTTTCATACTTTCGCATTTAACGTTTTCACTTTTTCTAATATTAATTTCCCACAACTATATTGTTTAGATCATTTTATAACTTAGTAAATTTCCAACATCAATATCCAAATGAAATGTAGAATTAATTTAGAAAATCAACTTATCTATAAATATAATATTAAATATTTAAAATATAAAAATTAAAATTAAATAAGTGAAAGTTGATAAGTTGTTATCATAAAGTTTCAAATATTACATTTGAGATGCAAACATTCAAGTAATATTTATCTTAGATAAGGTCTAAAATTAGCTCCACGTCCTCTATGAGATTAGTGATAAGGCCTTGTAACTGTGGCACAATCTAAGAGGTACTTTGTAATGTCTCTTTTTTGGAAATGGGATTTAATAATAAAAATCATAAACTAATATTAATTACATGTGTATGTGTATGTGTATGTGCATGTGGTGTATGTGTATGTGTATGTGTATGTGTATGTGTCCCTCGTTAATGAGGTTAGGAAGGTTGATCTTCCCTCCAATCCTTGAATTGGAATACAGTGTATGACTCTTAAGACAAGGTGAGTCAAAATAAATTTTGAAAGAGCTTCAAAAAGAAACCCAATACCAAATGATGTGGGATGTGTGGCATGAGACCACAATAAGACAATCCTTACGAAAAGAATAATGCACCTTGGGGTGACCACAAACAATCTCACCAAGTTCAAAGCTACTCTCATGGGAATGGAGCTGGGAATTGAGCTAAAGGCAAGCCATGTACAACTCGAAGGGGATTCTCTGATCACCATTAATGCTATTAGATAAAATATGACCCCCAATTGGAAGCTTGATTGTTGGTTCAAATAGATTCGAGAATTATTGAATCAATTCCGAGATTTCAAATTGACACATGTCTATAGGGAAGGAAATGGGCGGGCTGATGATCCAGCCAAAATGGCAGTCGATATGGAAAACTAACAGGTGTTGTGTTGGATAGGCATTGAAAGATGACACAAATAGGGTGAGCTGGCAGGCATCGTGTAGATCGAGTGGGGACGATGATACTAAAGTCTGATAATGATGAATGAGGCAGTTTTTGACATTCACTAATCATGAGTGGAGCACCTGTGTGATGGCGGACAGTGAATACTGATGCAAACTCACAAAGCCTGGAAAACAGGTTTGCAAAGGACAAATATTCATGACGAGAATTAATACTAATGTGGGAACTCGATTTCCTTACAACTGGGAAGGATAATTAGAGATTTGATGAGATCGTTTAGTGTAGGTGGAATGATTATAAGGAGTGGTGACTTGTGTTCCATGCAAGCAAGGACAGCTTGCAATTCTTTATTTACTCTCGTTGGCGAGCTATGGTGAATCATCTTTCTGTTATCTAGAGTGTTGTGTTATGGGGTTAATATGGACACCCCCATCAAGCTAGTGTCCTACAAGCAACGGATGGCTTTTTTGGGAGAGATTTTTGAGAAGATGCTCAAGGCTATTATGAATTCATCCCACTGTCTAGTCATTCATATGGTAACGATCATAATTGGGGAGGATTCTCTATGCTTGCCATAGGCATCATGTCAACACAAACATACTTGCCATGTTCATGGCAACTATGATTAAAGTTGGGGAGACGAAGGATGTAGTAAAACTCTTGTACAGGAAGGTGTTCAAAAGTGCATTTCTGGGTGAAATGGAGATTATTCTGAAAAAAAGTGAGTCGAGATTTGCAATTTCCGCTGCCTCAAGTCTACTTTGTGGTTTTTTGTTGTAAGAAGGAAATTCCCAAATTGCCAGTGGTTACCACATTTGAGTTTGAGAAGTTTGATGGTTGAGTCCCAAGTATTCATAGGAAAATAGTTTTCCTCAAAAAATTCTTGGGGATTATGCTAAACGAGGGTAGAGATTGGATCAAAAACTACTTGAGGGCTGAGGGGCTGGAAGATAAGAATGTGGGAGATGAATTTGGCACAAACATCGGTGAAGCATTGACAAAGGAGGATGTGAGAGAGGCTCATTCCCCTGGGGCAAAGATGAAAGGTCGTGAGCAATGTGGTGAGGAATGTTTGGTTCGTACAGAGTTTGAGAAAAGGAAGAAGAACTGAAGACAGGCATGGGAAGAAATCACTTTGGTCTGTGTTTGATTGGTCAGTCGGTGGTCGCTGCGAACACACTATTTTCCTTTTGGTCTATCGTGGGCACCATTTTGTTGTTTGATGGTGCCCACCTTCTATATGCTAGTTACATACTATAAGCATCATTCTATCACTTTGTGTGGTCACCATTTTGGGGGCGGTGACCCATTTTGGATGTATGGGGATTGACAAGGATTAGATAGTATGGTCATCATACTACTAGGTTTCTAGGCACTACAATGGCTAGTGATATGAATATTCTAGTGATATGAATATTCTAATGTACATGAAACTTTTTGATATCAATATAATGGGTTTTTGGCCCAAACCAACTATTAATTTATAACATACATGTATATGTGTACATGTATATATATGTATATGCATACGCATACACACACACATATATATATGTGTGTGTGTATATATATGTGTGTGTGTGTAGTTGTAACGTGTATATATATACACACGCGCGCGCGCATACATATACATATATATACATATACACATACATATATATACACATATATTGACATGTATGCATACATACATACATATGTTTGTGTGTATGTATATGTACACACACATGTATATACATATGTGTATGCATGTGTGTGTGTATATGTACACACACATGTATATACATATGTATATACATGTGTTTGTAGATCTAAATACATATATGTATATGTGCATGCGCGTGCGCACACATACACATATACATATACATGTGTGTGTGTGTGTGTGCGCGCGCGCGTGCATGTGCATGTGCATGTATATGTAATAATGTGTGTGTGTATTGTAGACACTTAAATTTGACTAATTAATTTAATCAAATTTAAATCCCATAGCCACTTATGTTTATTAAATAACTCATGTCATTTAATTAAATATAACATCATATCCTCTTTGGCCAAATTGATTCATTTTATAAAGCCTTCTCCAATAAATGAATTAAATATCTTAATTAATTAATCCCCCTTTTCTTCTAATCCCTTGAATTAATTAATCAAATTAATTAATTCATCCTCTTATTTGAATTTTATTCATTCAAATATCTCTTTTAGGTCACATATTTCTTAACTTTAACTACCCTTCTAACCCAACCCCTAGCCTAACCCAAGGGTTCTAACCAACCCTATACCCTCAACCCACCTTATCCTATCCTATCCTAACCTCCCCTCACATGTGTGTGCACACACATGATTCCTTAATATTAGGAAATTTGAACCTATTTTGGGTGGCTTCCTCCCAAAATGGACATGTGTCCTTGAGGACGCATGGCAAGCCCCTTTGTGACATTTGTCCCTCTAAGGGACACATGGCCTCCTTTGTTGAGCCACTTGTACAAGTGTGGAATCTTATTCCACGTGGCATTCTTAGGGTTGCCACTTATCCTCCTTGAGGACAAGTGTTGCATTTTTCCAATCCCTTCCTCTCCTCTCAACCCTTATTTAAACCCCCCTCTTTTTCAAGCAAATCCTCCACTTTTCATACAATCGCATCGTTATAATGCTAAAATTCATCCACACTTAGCATAGCCATATCATCATCATGCCAAAATCCATCCATGTTATTGCAATCATACCCCCATAATGGACCAATTCCATCCCATCATCTCATCCATCTTTTCATGCTTTTAAATCTCATCTTCAAATCGCACATCATGGAGCAATATCAAGCAATTGTTGCATCAATGAGCACACATCCTACCACGGGATAATCAAATCAAGGAGTCAAATGAAGTTTCACATCTTATTGTTTTATGTCAATTATGCTTCTTTTTCTTTCTTTCTAACACTCTAATCTTGAGATGTTTGAGCTAATTGTGTTTGCTTGGTTGTGATCGTAGGTATTTCAATCTCTCGTATTCATGCATGATTTCCTTCACACACACACACATATATGTATGTATGTATGTATCTCTCTCTATGTGTGTGTGTGTGTGTGGATATATATACACACATATACACATACCCATATATACATGTATACATGTATATACACGTATACATATATACATATATATACATATACATATACATATACATATGTACATATATTGTTGGGAAAAATGGTGTCTCAACCTTGCATTTATGCGAGGTTACTATTTATAGTAAGTTTTCATTTGAGCACGAAATGGTGCGAAACTCTCCCTGAAGCTTCTGGTTGGCTAGATAAGCATTCCGATAAAGTTGCGTCGCAAGGTCACAGCTAGTTTTGAAGATATTAAAGTTTTCATCTTGGAGGGGTGCGATAAAATGTTTAAACTTAATTTTGGGGGCTTTAGAGGCTCCGAAACGCCCTAAAAAGTGGCCGTAACCGGCGCAACGGGTTATGAGGTGATAGAGCACTTCACGAGCTTTCCGGCGCTTCAAACGGTTCGTCAATCGGACACCCGGTTCTCAAGTTATGGCCTCCGGAAGTTTGTACTCCTGAAATAGGAAAAATAATTTGTATTGAATACATAAATGAGCTGTAAAAGGGAGCGACACGTGTTGATGTGTGCTTTAACATGTCATAGGGCATCTAGAAGGGAGATAAGGTCGGCTACACCTTATTGGGTGGTTTTAGCCCATGGTTTTGTAATACCATTTGACGGTTTCTTGTATTGTATCTCCTATTTATGAGGTGTGTGAGATAGAGGTTGGGTGTAAGAGAGTCTTATGGCTATTGAGTTGCCTCTGAATCTCTGATTAGTGGTACTCCTGGGAAGAGCTTGCTCTGCAAGTATGTTGTAATCTATTTTTGATTGCTGAATAAAATATTGAGCTGCTTTTGGAGTGTGGGGTTTTTCTCCCGAAAGGGTTTTCCCCACGTAAATCACTGTGTTGTGGTATGAATGCTATTATATCTATTTCTATTTTCTGTAACTGTTGTAACGATCTAAAAAAGTATTGCATTACCCTCCTCTCAAGGTTAGTGTAGGAAGTTGTTTCCGCTACTTAACTTCCTTACATATATATATACATATACATATACATATATAGACAAAAATAGATCAAAAAGTTAGCACATATGTACAAATCTAGAAATAAGATACATAGCATAACCTATTACTAAAAGTTGAGCCTAAAAATACTAGTCAAATGTGCTAGGTGTGTCAACTAAACTTCAGCTTTTAGATCAAGATGCTTTGTAGATCACTACCTCCAAAATTCAAACAAAAAGTGTTAACTTCACATATGTAAATCGACATACCCATAAGTTTTCACTGGTTCAAAAGTTTGAACTATATGTCTCAATTTTCTCTTTACAATTTCACAACTTTTGACTATTGGATATGTAACCTACACACAAAGAAGAAGGGAACATGTTGTGTTGTACAGGTGCTTGCCTAAATCTTGTTTTTCCACCTCCACAAGAACTATGGTGATGAAAAAAAGAGAGCTTACTCCTAGTAGGGTAGAGGCTAATTTTGAAAGGAAATGTTGAATTGAAATGATATTACCTTAGGCTTGATAATAGCAGTGATGCAATGCTCCTTGGACAAGTCCTTCAAGGGTTGGTGCAATAATATGGCATGGGAAGACATAACAAGAGCAATCATGAAAACAAACTTGCATGTAGGTTGTTGTATCTTGTTGCTCCACAATGTTCAAAGTTTGAAGATACTTGCTCAATAATGATTACTCAATGATATAATTTGTAACTTATGAACTTGTTGGATGATAAAATGAACTAGAAATGATGCCTTTATATAGGATTCACAAGGTATTTCCTACTTTAGGCCAACTTCCAATGGTCATATCAAACTATCGAGATCATATCACAAATGACAAGAATCGACACTCGCACACGTTTGATTTTTTACCCTTTTCAGGGGGGCTATAGTTCTAGGCACGCTAGTCCACCCAAAAAAGAATGGTTGTAGAGTAGAAGATCCCAAGACATAGGATTTGGTCACCAAATACAAATCTAATGACAATTTGGTAGTGGCAAGGACAAAAATAGGCTTAATAGAGCTATGAGGGGGTACACTAAAGTAAGGGCTGAAAAAAAATGTGAAATTGTAAAGGGGTTACAATTTATGACACTGCAAAGAATAAAAATTATTTTCAAAATTTATTTCCCTTAGACGTTCTCCTCAAATGAAACCTTCTCCCCTTTATATCTTCCAATATGAGGAAGAAAAACTTTCTCCACTTTATATATGTCAATGCAAGCGAGAAGTCACACCTCGTCATCATGTTGCCCTTTGCGAGATTCACAACCTTTCACAATTACCACCTTTTGAAAGAGTACAACCTTTTATAATTTCTACCATTTGAAACTCACTTCCTTATTTTCTTCCCATTCATTTCTTCTTTCGCTAATTCTTCTTTGATTCACATGCTCCATTCTTTCTTCCTTGATTTCTCAATTTATGGTTTGATTTTGATGATCCATGGATGTCCCTCTCGAATGAAATGATCTTCCTTTTATATCTCGTGTTTGAGGGAGTCACAACCTCTTCATTTCATGTCTTTTGTGTTGGCATTGTTTTGTCATTGATGTCAAATGATGAAGCAAGTCTATTTGAGAAATATGTGAAGGCATTTGAATGTAAAGTTGTTCAAGGGATTATGAAGTAGTTGTTCCTGATAGAGATGCCTTTTCATCTTATTGAAATGGTAGTTTGATCAACATTTGTAATAGTACAATTGCAGTTTTCAAGTATAGAAGAGGTTTTACATTTGGAGGCAAGTCGAGTTTCTGAACAACAAAGTTGAAGCAATATGTTATTAACAAATGAATTGAGAATTGTTAAGATGCATTTCATATATCAGTGATGAGTTTGCTTTAAGTTGTTATGCATAAGTCTATTAGAATTTGATATTTGGAAGTTTGACATAAGTTTTTGGATCTTGTCATTTTTTTCCAAGAATAGAAACATGTGCAACAAGAACTTGCGACAAAAATCAATTACAATGATGAGAACTTTAATGCTTGTCTTAGCATCATGAGTCGTGAGTGTTGATGATATTAATCTTTAATATGGCCTTTATAATTATGGCAAAGGTTGATATTTTATCTCTAGTGTACGCAGGTATAAGGGTCAAGTTTTCAAGTACTAACGACTAGTTATACTTGGCGGGAGGTTGTCATTTTGTTTTATGATTAAAAAACTACTCTAACTGCTCAATGAAGATTAAAATATGAGAGTTTCTTGAATGATAGTTGGGATGTTTATGGAATATGGGATGAAAATAAAACTTATTAGGACTCTCTAAATTGTATGAAGATCTCTATAGAATGTTAATATTGTGATACAAAAGTATGCATGTTGTATATGTGTTAATTGCAAAGATAAGGAGTTAACTGGTGTTTTGATGATCTTGCTTGAGAAACCTTAGTAAAGAATAGGTTGATATGATAAGAATGTGTATGATAGAGTTGTAATCTTTGGTATCAATGTTTGCATAATCAGATTGCTCATATTCAGTTTTGTGTTGCAGACAAAGGCAATGTATTCAATTATTTGTAGTGAAACATAGTAACCCTTTGTAACTGTTTTGATTTGTATGAAGGGTTTGGTGCTCCTTGAAGTTGGTTCTCTTAAATTTGTAAGGGGTTGGTGCTCTGAAACTGTAACCAGTGAGGTTGCCAGTGAAGCTTGTAGATTGTAACCAGTGAGGTTGCTAGTGAGGCATAATAAAGTTCATTTTCAGAGTGGGTTTTTACCCTTCAAGGTTTTTCCACTCATATATCTTTGTTTCAAGGTGTACATGTGCAATTCAATTGATTTATGGATTGATATATGCTTCTATGTTGATTGAGTGTCATGCAGTGATCATATATATGTTTGTTTTTATTACTTGATAAGCTTGTGCTTACAAAAAGTACTTGTTTTATAGACCACTCGTTCACCCCCACCCCCACCCCCTCTCAGTGGTTTGTGTATTCCAACAAGTGCTATCAGAGTATTCAAGTTCCTTGTGTAAAGCAGAAAATCGTGATCGAACCCTAGTTGTTCTCCCCTCTTCCAACTCCAAGGAGAGAGAAGGGAGATTCACTAGGGTTGATGGTTTTCACTTAGGGGAGAGACTTTACATTCAAAAGAGGGGTTGAAAACCCACAAGATCCAATCCCACGCAATGCAAGATTGGATGCTAAATGAGTTTCAAGGGTTATGACAGCAAGGCTACCCTCTTTTGTAAAGAATGTGCATAGAAGAATTAAGCTAGAAATGCATAGAAAGTGAGAAAGATTCGCTTATAAACTGAGATAGGAATACAGTATGAAGCTGCGGACCTGGAATTAGCAGTAAAATGTCGATACGGCGCTGTCCTGCAAATTTGAGCGAAAGTTGCTGAGACGATGGCGCCCGAGCGCCACGGTCCTCCGAAAAATCCGCAAAACGAAGGGGGATCTGTTCGTCTCTGCACAAGGATTCCAGATCTTCAATTTCAGCCGCATACCTGCAACCTACACACAGAAAAGCAAAGACGATTGGGGGGTTAGGGATTAGGGGTTTGCCTTTAGGTCAAACCCCGGTTTTGGAATTAACCAAGAAATGAGCAATGTTGTAAATGTAAATGTCTGTAATGTAAAACAAGTACTAATACCTTGTTGTAAGGATGTTTGTATCCTTATGTGCGAAGGTATAGATGTTGTATGTTGTATGTTGTATGTTGTAGTAGTATGTTGTAAGTGATCTCCTCTTCAATGGTTGAATCCTTGTCTTGAATGCAACACTTAGCCTTGAATGGAGACTTGAAATGATCAATTGCTTGAAGGAATGCTTGAATGCTTGAATGCTTGAGTATAGTTTCCATGCTTTTTCCGTCATGTATCTATCTCTCCAAATGAGAGCGGAAAATGTAGTTTATATACTTGTCATTTAGGGCTGATAGATTGATTTTCCCGACCTTAGGCCGACCAAGAAAGATAATTTTCCAATTTGCAAACATAAAGACCCGAAGTCCAAAAGAGACCGGGCCCAAAATAGGACCCAGGGACCAGGGCGCTGGGCGCTCTGGTCCCACCTCCCGGGACAGCAGGGTGCAAAGGAGGTTCAGGCTAGGGTGCAAGAAAATGTAGTTTTCAGTGTCATAATCAGGTTTCGGGGTCTCCATTCAGGTTGCGTGTTGCGTCGCCATCGTGAAGACCGAAATGCAGTCGAAATTGCAAGTGTCGCAATTTTAGGACGCTACACCTTGTAAGAGGTTTAACAACCTTAGGTTGATCTTGGCAGGGAATACTTGTAGTCATGGCACAAGAAGGTTCTTTAGTTGAAAAAGGACCTCTTTTTTATGGAAATGATTATGCTATTTGGAAGATTGGAATGCAAACTTACTCGGTGCCTTTAGGAGTTGAAGTGTGGATTTATATAGTTAATGGTTATATTGTTCCTACTATTATACCAATTGTTCCTAATGGGAAAAAGAAGAGTTTGTATGTTGATGTATCTGATAGTAACTCTAACGATTCAAATGGTGAAGAAGGATAAGTTATTTTCATGGCTATAGAAAGTCCTAGTGCAAATTAGTTAGACAATGAATTGGAATTTGTAGATATTGATCTTGAAGGTGAGCTTCTTTGTGCACTTAAGGAAATCAAGAAATTAAGGAAGATAGTTAGCACACAAGAGAATAAAGCAAAGAAAGATAATGATAATCTTGTTAGCACCTTAAAATTTTGATGAAATTTTGAGTGCCTATGTTTAAAAAAAAAATAATTACATCACTCAAAATCACACTTGCAAAATTTGCCCTAGAAGCCTACTTTGGAGATGTATAACTTGATACATGTTGATCATCATAAGAAACCACTTTGTAAGAAGACTTATGTCACCTTCATATACATGCTTGCCAATTTTCAAAGTCATTAAACACCATTTGATATTTTTTCAGGGCTTCAACTTTTCATGATTTAGAATGTTTTCAAAACAATTTTTTGGTTAAAACAACTCTAGTGGCCATCTTTGACAGTGAATATCTAGTGCCTCATGATGAATTTCTCAAAACCATTTTTTGTTGTACATTCTTTGGTCAAATTTCTACAAGTTGATCTAAGTTGCAAAGTTTTGTGAGGAGATTTGATCAGTTTTCATGGACCATTTCAAATGCCACAAAGCTAAATTTTGACAAAAAAAATGTTCGAATTTTAAAATTCTAAGAGTAACCTAGTTCATGATTTAGCCTCAAATGTTACCGTATTTAATTCCGTGGCCCCACAACACTAGAAGTGCTCACAATGAAATCTCCAAAAAGAGCTAAAAAGGCTTTATCTAAGAGACATTTTAAAGTCTCTTAGATGAACAATGTCGAAGAGACATTTTACAAGTCTCTTAGATGAACAATATCGAAGAGACATTTTACAAGTCTCTTAGATGAACAATATCAAAGAGACATTTTGAAGTCTCTTCTACCAGGTTGTGGGAGATAATAATAGAGGAGGAAATAAGATTAAAATAAAAGATTAGTGGATTTATTTTTACTTAAGAAGGAAAATATATTCACAATATGAATATAATATTATTTTGGGAACACAATTCTCACTAATGATATTGTGTGCAACAATAAGATGTTTTCGCCAAAAAGTAAAAAGATTTCTATGGAAGAATCAAAGGGGTGAATGTGAAAATGAATGCCACTAGGGAAAATCACTTTCATATTAGCATAGGATGAGAAGTACAATATATCTTTCTAAATAAAAATATTTGATAAAGGTAAATGTGCATATTAAAAGGAGAAAAATCAACAAATATTTTAACTCAAAATGAAAATAATTCCACATAAAGCATAAATGAGTGAAAATAAAATAAAGGCACACTATAAAGTGATTGTTCCCATTGGAAAGACTGGAAATCCTTACTTTCATGTAGATTAAGATATTTAACAAGGCAGCTTAAAGTCATTGCACATGAGCGGGAAGAAGCAAAGGTAATGTGAGTTGTGCATATGAAAACTTTATTTCGGAAGTATAGGTTGAAGATTAAAACCTAATGATAATGTGCATAAATATTTTGTAATTGGAGGGTAACTAAATGATTTCTTGTTAGTAAAAGATGTAATGGTTTGAAATTGTCCATTGTATTTATCAAAGGGAAATCTGGACTGAGAAAAAGGGGGTAGAATTAGAATAAGAACTTTATGGAGGTATATATTGTAAAAATATTTTCTGAAGCAAAGCAATGGAAGCAATGCATATGGTGCTCTAAATATAGATTTCAGTTGTTTTATTGCAATTATTAATAATTTATTATCTGGTTGTCTCCAACTTGAGGTTTTTCTTATCATTTAAATCAATAGATCGAGGATGTACTTTGGTTTATCAAAACACATTTGTTGTTTTTGTGTGATTCATTTGATTGGCTTCTATAAGGCAGAATTAAATTCACTCAGATAAGTCACACTAATTTGAGAGATTTCATTTGGATTAAAAAGAATGGCTTGGTAATAAACCTCCTTGCACATTTATACTAGTTATAAACATTAAAGTGTCAAATAGCTTGAGTTATAGTCATTAATAAGACACATATATTTTGACTCTATTTCCCAATGGAAGAAAGGCACTGATCCATAAAAGATAAATTCTTAAAATATCATACTCACATATAGTTTAAATTTCATGTTTTAGGAGTAGTAGTAGGAGTACGAGATAGATTAATCTATTTCAGACATTCATGCCACTCTAGAGTAGAGGATGATTTAAATGGAAATTTTATAAAGATTTATAATCTCCTTAAATATCAAGAGGTATACCCGCTTAAGAAAAACAGAGATTGAAGAGCATAATATTTTGAGCTTTGTTGCTTGAGTCTTGCTCGTTGGCCAAGTTCCATTATCAAACTTGATTATAGAATCTAGCATATTATTAGACTTTGGCAACCTATGGTTTTGGGAACCAACAAATCCGATCAACAATATTAAAGAGTCAAATCAGTTGATTGATACTTTGAAAATTTAACTTGAAGAAAGAAGAAGAGTTGAGCAAGTAATCAAGGAGCAGTTAGCATTCACAATAGATGAATGTCAAAACTTAGAAGCAAAAATTGTCATGATGAGAAAGAGGCTAGAAAACTATGAATATAAAATCAAACTCAAATGATATGATATTGGACAAAGTTCAATGATGATAGGAAGTTGTAGCTGTAGTCACTTAAAACTGTCCAGTTTAATTAAATGAATATTTGTTATATATTTGATTAAAAACTCACTAGCCATCAATTAATTAAATTAACATTTAATTAATTCATCTTCAAAACATTCTCCTATTAATTAAATAAATTATTTAATTTATTTTGATTAATTCATTAAACCAAATTCACAATCAATTAAATGAATAAATCCTATTTATTTCATTTAATCCCCTGTGTAGGGGAAAAAGCGAGACTAGGTTAACATGCCCTAATCCTACCTTTTGACACACATTATGGAATACGAAAGAGGCTAGAGGTATCACACAATTGGCTACTTCTTTTTGTGAAAGAGAGAGCCATGGGCTACCTATTAGGGTTTATATTCCTTTGTTGTAATTGAAGGGTAAAATGATGCAAGTTCAATTCCAAAGTGCAAGCATGAACTAATAACAAGATTGCAGAATTGAAGTTAAACAATGGAAAGCTGTAAACACAAGGACAAGACAAGAATGCAGATGTGTACCCGGAGTTAAAATCTGAGTGAAAATGTTTGGGATGGGGGTGCGGGCGCCACTGTCCTGATTCTGCTCCTGAAACTGCTATTTTACAACCTGGAAAACTATCAAAAATGCTGTCTGTCAGAAGGACCAGGGCGCCCAGCACCCCTGTCCCAGGGACTAGGGCGCCTAGCGCCCCTGTCCTGGTCTTTTGCTCTAAAATTTGGTGTGAAGTTCAGTCTCCATCCGCTTCCGTCGGATCTGCGACTTGCGGCGTCGTCTGAATCCCGAAACCTGCACTTATATCTGAAAGGTATGGTGGGTAGCTATATAGGGTTTTGCCTTAGTCAAACCCCCGCTTTGGTGATTTCCACCTCCACGAATAGCCAAGTTGTATTGTAAAAGTAGTGTGTGTGCAGACCTTGTGTGTGTGCAAGATCCTAAAATGCAAGTAAGCAAACTAGAGCAACCTAGAAAGTAAACCCTAATTGCTTGTAAATGATAATGTAAATGCTCCAAATCAAGATGCAAAGAGATCTAAAGCATGAATACCAATGATATAATGAGGCTTATGCAAAGACATGAAAACAACATGAAATCATACCCAACCCCAAGGGAGGGGTACAAGCCAATCTTTAGTCGGTGATCCTTTATTGCTCTTCAATGCCTTCAAAGCCCTAAATGAATGAAATTGATGAATGCTTGATGGATGGATGTTGAATGTTGTTGAAGTCTTCAAAGATCTGCTCTTTCGCTGCATAGAAGGTCCCTCAAACCAAAATTTGGGTCCTTTCAAATGAAGAAAGAGAGCTCTTATATATGAAACCCTAGGTCTTAATTTCAACTTTCGGCCGACCTAGAGATTGAATCTCCCGCCAATTTCTTGGGGTTAAGCTTTATTTTATGATTGGATCGCGCTCCTAAAATTTCGGGAAAAATGTCCGGGACCGTGTGCACTCCGGGTGCCATGGTCCCAACAAATTTTCACCAAATTTTCAGGGTTGTCGGATATGATGATTTTAGAGAGAATCCCGAAGTTACAGGTGATTTCGAAATGTTTTGACCCCCGAAATCAAGCCCCCAAGTTCAAAATAGGACCTAATTAGGGTTTTTGATTAAATGATGTATTGGAAGAATAAAGTGAAAAGGGGCACACTTTAATGAAAGGGCCCAACTTTATGATGTGGAAGATGATGAAATAGAACCTTAGACCTAATTAATTTGATTAATTAAGTGCTAAAGGGGAAATGCAATGCAAATGCAAAATGCACCAAGGCGAGTGGTAAACTAGGTGTGAAATTGTACTATTTTAGCAAGTGCATACAATTTATGATGTTACATTTAGCCCCCACTTTAGCAGTCATATGAGTACTACGTGCATATGCAAGCTAAAGTACAAGAAAGTAAACATTATTTGAAAAAGGATATATCCATAAGTCTGTCGAACGAAGCCCCCAACGGTATCTGCAGTACACAGTTAGGAACCACACCCTACAAAACACATGTTAGATCACAAAATCACCTAATGCTTACTAAGGAAAGTGATGAAATTTGCGAGTAGCTATATGCCCCCCCTGTTTCGGCTTGCTTATTAGGGAGGTGAAACAGGATAGCATGTTTACTTACGACAAATTGTGTGAGAGATTATTGATGAGAGATGTTCACTAAAGAGGCTTCATCAAAGCACATTTTGGAACATCCAGGGAGTAAGGGAATGAAAATACGATTCCTATGCAACAAACAGTTCGAAAATCGCATCTCCCAAACTCAAGTTATGATGAAATGAGTGATAGAGGAAAATTAGGGTTTTGAAACCAAAATGAAAATATATACCTTGAAAGTGACTATTGCATTTGTCACTTTGTTGATTTCTGAGTATTGTTCATTGCAGCGGAGCCCACATAGCCATCATCATGCCTTCACGACGACCAGAGCATCCCACAAGAATGGAGATCATGCGACAGGCCGTGATCGACGATGAGCCACTGGACGAGGTGAGTTGACTGAACTTTGACTTTGACTTTCTGCATTTCTGTTGACTTTGAGTTTCTGTGATCGAATGCGGGCCCTGGAATCTGACCCTGGGTCCCACCCAGGGCGCCATGGTCCTATCAGGGCGCCATGGTCCCTGAAGGGCGCCATGGTCCTATCAGGGTGCCATGGTCCCTGAAGGGCGCCATGGTCCCAATCAGGACTTGGCAAGGGTTAGCTTTCAATGTTCGACAGTTTTCATTTTTCGCATAGATGATTTTGATGATTGAGTACTGATTACACTGATTTTTTTGTATTGCAGAGTCTTCCATACATGAGAGAGCACACGGCGGGGCAGATTCTTCGCAGTTTGCGAGATCAGATTCCCCGGCTGACTCAAGCAGAGAGAGATACATTATCTATAGTAGGTTTGTGGTATATGATTCTTATGCCGACCATTCGATTCCATCTTGCGATGCTGATGGCACTTATGGAGTGATGGGATCCTGACACATGTACATTCCAGCTCCCAGTAGGAGAGATGATGGTTACACTTGAGGATGTGTACCGCATACTTTGCCTACCTATCAGAGGAGCTACCGTGACATACGCGACCGATCGGTCAGCGAAGGACCATCAGAGGGAGCAGGTATACTGCATAGGGAGAGTCATTCCCGGTGAGATGAGAGGTCGCATCATGGTCAGTTGGCTCTTACATCCTACAGGAGAGGTGCCCCTTATGAGATGTCTTATGATTGCCATCATTGCGCTAGTCGTCTGCCCTAATGGGCGAGGTACGCACATGCATGGGGGTCTCACATGGTGCATCAAGGCTATGGAGAGACATAGGAGATTATATGCCTGGGGTCGGAGTATGCTTGCACATCTCTATCACGACCTCGAGGAGTATGTTTTTGGACAGGTTTGTAGCTTGATGACATGCACACTTCTGTAGGTGTGGATATTTGAGCACTTTACATGTACC
This sequence comes from Cryptomeria japonica, assembly GCF_030272615.1. Lineage (NCBI taxonomy): Eukaryota > Viridiplantae > Streptophyta > Pinopsida > Cupressales > Cupressaceae > Cryptomeria > Cryptomeria japonica. The sequence continues at coordinate 762,873,246 of NC_081408.1, forward strand.
AGGCTTTTCGGCTATCCGATGAGTGCGGCTAGCAAGCGACCTAGGGTTTTTGCTTATCCACTTACTAGCGAGTGGAGATTTGGGGATCTACTGTATTGGAGAGTGACATTCGATAGATTGACAGCTGAGGTGATAGTATGGAGACCATATCTGCGGATGCACAGATGGGATGGAATGGAGAGGCAGCTAGCATGCTTACAGAGGAACCACCTACTGAGAGGACGATACCCACATATCATAGTCCCATTCTACTTTGACCGAGTACGGAGGCAGTTTGGGCTAGAGCAGTGTGTTCCAGCCGATGTACCCATCTACACTCGACACTCACGAGTCCTTCCTAGACCTAGAGCAGTAGCGAGACCTACGATAGATGATATCAAGATCATAGATATAGAGGGGTCCGATCAGGATGTGGTCACTGATTATGCTGCAGATCCCGGGGCACAGCGTAGGTATCTCTCATGGTTTGTGAGGACATACGTAGGGCCTATCTTTCCACTAGATCACCCGACAGGCCATCCAGGTCCATGGAGACATGGAGACCGAGATGAGGATCAGGGATCCAGATCAGAGGAGCCAGAGGAGGGAGAGGGTCATGAGGAGGCAGGAGATCCTGATCCACCCATAGGAGATCAGCCTAGTGCCGAGGAGGAGGAGGAAGGAGAGGAGGATGACACAGATAGAGATGATGATGAGGAGAACCAGGATGCGGATGAGGAGGAGGAGGATAGGGATGATGAGGAGGAGTCAGATGCAGCTCCCCACCATTCAGGAGATGATACCATAGCCTTGGATCCTCCTCTTATTCCCCAAAAATGGGAACACGAGGCGATACGGAGACCTGTACCCATCGTGCACAGATCATTCGAGCTAGGGGAGCCTAGTAGTTCCCAGTCACAGATGCTACCATATCACGATCCCTACTGGCACGAGGGAGATCCAGGTATAGTAGGTTTATATTGATTGATTTAATGTTTTGATGATATAAAATGGTACTAATACAAAATCTATTCTACTGCTACAGCTAATGTGTAGGAGTGGCGTTCCTTGATCCAGCAAGCAGTGACAGATATTTCCATGACGGCACAGATCCCTAGTTCCTCACAAGTTGCCTATAGGCCTCAAGGGAACGCGGGTCGGCATGATGACTTGTTTTCCCCATTTCGAGTACAGGTGGAAATATGGAGGGAGAGAGAGAGAGTTCTATCAGAGAACCTTCAGCGGGCACAGCATGATCTAGCTGCAGCTCAGGCCAAGGCTACCTCATATCGTGCGATCCTTATGGATAGGGATCATAGGAGTTCCTCTCGGAGCCATTCACGGTCTATATCACGCTATACACCTATGGGTCCACCTTCACGGCCAGACCAGGAGGGAGCATCTAGTCGTCACTCTCCAGCCACTAGCCCCAGGGATAGGAGATGATCTCATGATGTAGGATAGGTCACATTTTGGATGTATAGTGACCTACTTTTGTATATGAAAACATGATCCACATATATATATATATATATATATATATATATATATATATACACACATGCTTCTCTTTGTCTCAAATGTGTTATCTTTAATGCCTAAAACAATGTATATTTTGATTAAAGTTAATACATTTGATAGATGTACATGTATGTTCTTAATTTAATTTCCATGTGATTGATTTTTCAATGCTTCATGATTAAATTGATACATGTGTGACTTAATTAAAATATTTAATCAAGTACTACGTTGATGATAGAGAAGAAATATGTGTTAAGCCTAAGAATCATATAACTAATGTGATTTAATTTAAACACAACATGATACAATTCTACTTAACACATAAAGACATTGTATAATATGCCAGCATAATGGAAATGTAAATCTTTTGCAATTTACATAAATGAATTCAAGACAAACCATAAAGTAAAGAAACACGCTTGTCAGGAACAAAGCAATATAGATTAAACAAAACATCATTTAATTCTATTTGCTCTAACAAAGATATGCTAACATATTATCCAATTTTTGAAGAAGTGAAAAGAAGATAAATGAAATGAAAGATAAGGAATGAGGAATTAAGCATAGTATCTACGCAAGTGCATAGCATTTATAGGTTCTTTAAGAGGCATACCGTCTACATCTGCTATTTTGTAAGCACCTGATCCATAGTCTTCAATAACAATATACGGTCCAAGCCAATTAGGACTAAATTTTCCTTTTTATTCAGGTAAGGCATTCACATTGCGCTGATTCTCATAGAGAACTAAGTCACCTACTGAGAAGGAACGTTGAATAACCTTATCATTATAGCTTCGTTGTAGAGTTTTGTGATACGCTTGAATATGCTCAAGAGCATTTATACGCTGTTCATCAAGCATCTCAAGCTGTTGAAGTCTTTGTTCTCTATAAGAGTCATCATCTACTATACGTTTGAGAGAAACTCTAAGTGATGGAATCTCTAACTCTAAAGGCATAATAGCATCAGCACCATAAACAAGATTATAAGGGGTGGTTCCTGTAGCAATTAGTACACTCATTCGGTAGGCCCAAAGAGCATAAATTAGCTGAGTACTCCAATCCTTACCATGCTTATTCACGGTTTTGCGAAGAATTTGTTCAATTATCTTATTGGATGATTCGGCTTGACCATTTGATTGAGGATAGTATGGTGTAGAAAATCGATGTTTAATATGATATTTCTTGAGGAATTTCATCACGTTCTTGTTCTTAAATGATGTCCCATTATTGAAGATTATAGTGGAAGGTATCCCGAATCGAGAAATAATGTTTTCTAGAAGAAATCGACAAATCACTTCAGCAGTAGTAGAGCAAAGGAGAACAGCTTCTACCCACTTTGTAAAGTAATCTGTTGCGGTTATAATGAAAGTATATCCTTGAGATGAAGGAGGAGAGATTTTACCAATGAGATCCAACCCCCATGCAGAGAAAGACCAAGAAGCTACATGAGAATGAAGTTCTTGGGCAGGAGCATGAATCAGATTATTGTGTTGTTGACATTGATGACATTTCTTAACAAATGAAAATGAATCCTTCTGCATAGTTTGCCAATAATATCCCATACGAAGCAACCTTTGAACCAAGGATTTGCCTCCAAAATGCCCCCCACAGGCACCTGAATGCGCCTCTTCAAGAGCAATAGGGATTTCCGATTTGTTAAGACAGCGAAGGAGAAGACCGTTATAACCCCTTCAGTAAAGAACATTAGAAAGAATGATATATCTAGCGGACAACTTGCGAATTCTAGCCCTAGTGTTCCTATTGGCGGAATCAGGAAAGGTACCATCGGTCAAATATCTTACGATATGCGAGTACCATTCATCTGAGTCTATAAAGTCACAACATGTCACCAAGCTAGAATCATCTACAATAGCTGGAGAAATAAGGTTGTGAATAACAAATTTAAGATCAACCACGGGGTCCTCTAAAGATACAAGAGAAGCCACACATGCCATTGCGTCTGCATGTCGATTATCTTTTTGAGGAACAGGCTCCAGGGTATAAGAATCGAATTTTTGTAACAAAGAGATAGCAAGGGCTTTATATTGTGATAATTTGTCTTGTTTTGCTTGATACAGTCCTATTACTTGTCTTATAATCAATTGAGAATCTCCATAAATATGTATGTGTTTTACATTCAAAGCCAAAGCTGCCTTTATTCCTGCTATAAGAGCCTCATACTTCGCAATGTTATTGGTACATAGGAAATTGAGACGATAAGATAAGGGAATGGATTTCTTTGTAGGAGAAATCAGAACAACACCTGCCCCCGATCCTGTACGACACTTAGAGCCATCAAAGTACAATTCCCAAGTTTCGTCTTTCTTTGTGCAAAGAATGAAATCATTGGGAAAAGACTCAGGGTTAGGGAAGGAAAAAGGTGAAGGGGCCTCAACTAAGTGATCGGTCAACGCTTGCCCTTTAATTGCTCTTTGTGAAACAAATTTAAGGTCAAATTCAGTTAACATCATAACCCACTTAGCTAGGCGCCCTGATAAATCAGTTTTAGAGAAAAGATGCTTCAAAGGATCAAACTTTACCATGACATGGACTTCTGAATTTAAAAGATAATGTCTCAATTTCTGAGTCGCAAACACCAAGGCCAAGCATTGTCTTTCTATCGCAGAATATCGAGTCTCATAATCGAGTAAGGTACGACTTATATAATAAACCGGACACTCCTTACCATCTTTATCATGTTGTGCCAATAATGCTGCGAGAGCATGAGAGGAAGCAACTATATAAAGAAGAAATGGTTTAGAAGGTTCGGCGGGTTGAAGGATAGGAGGATTAACCAAATATACTTTTAAATCTTCAAATGCTTGCTGACAATCTTTGTTCCATTGAAAAGTGATATTCTTTTTGAGAAGTTGAGTAAAAGGAAAAGTACGATCCGCAAGTTGAGATACGAACCTACGAATAGCTTGAATCTTTCCTTGTAAGCTTTTGAGTTGAGACACATTTTTAGGAGGTGGCATGTTGACAATAGCATCTATTTTCTTAGTGTCCACCTCAATCCCATGATGCGAAACTATGAATCCTAATAGTTTTCCACTATCCACACCAAAAACACATTTTCGGGGATTCAAGCGCATGTGATATTTACGAATCCTTTCAAAGATTTGACGAAGGATCTTAATATGATCTATACGGAGAATGGATTTGGCTAAAATATCATCAACATAATCTTCCAAAATCTTATGCATATAATCATGAAAGATAAGGGTCATCGCTCGTTGATAAGTTGCACCAACGTTTTTAAGCCCAAAAGGCATCATCACCCAACAGAACGTACCCCAAGGAGTGGTGAAAGCAGTTTTGAATTGATCTTGAGGATTAATGAAAATTTGATTGTATCCTGAAAAACCATCCATGAAGGATAACAAAGCATGTCCTGCTATAGAATCAACTATCATGTCAATGTTTGGGAGAGGGAAATCATCTTTCAAAGAAGCCTTATTTAAATCTCGAAAGTCGGTACACATTCTTATTTTATTATCTGATTTAGCCACAACGACAATATTTGAAATCCATGGGGAATAATCAATAGGGTGGATAAATCCAGCCTCCAATAATTTTTCAATCTCAGCCTTAACGAGCAAAGCTACCTTAGGATTCATTTTTCGAATCTTTTGTTTCACAGGCTTAGCATCAGGAACTAAGACAATATTATGAGTGACAATCTTAGGATCTATACCAAGCATGTCAGAATATGTCCAAGCAAAGATCTTAGGGAATTCACGCAATAATCTGCATATTGTTTTTGTTCTTCTTCGTCCAAACATTTTCCAATTTTAATAACTTTTTCTTCATTGCAAGGATCCATCTTAACATCAATGGTGTCACTTATAAGAAGATTACTTTTTTGAGGAGTATCCTTTAACTGAGGGAATTCTTCCACATTCTCATCATTATCAATCTCTTTTCCAAAATAAGCTTCAGTGTTCAAACAATAAGGAAATCCCCTATTGTGATGATAACGAGGAAGAGTATCATATGCTCCTAAAAACTCAGCTAAAGCATCATCGGTAGGAAAGACATCTAAAGCACAGGCACACGAAGGATCCCCATCAATATACTCAGGGTGTCTCATTGGTAGAGATGTAGAAATAACATTAACACTAATACATGGTCTTTTAGAAGCTTTAGTGCGCTTGCAGGGATTATAACCAAGTCCAAACGTCATATCATAAAGATTATTCTCTAGAGGAACCTTTATCCCTTGTTCGTGAGTGCCACAACCATTTCCATGATACCCATGCTTAGCTAAAATATGAAAACCATGACCATAACGATCAGCCATTTCAGAAAGAGAAGGTGGTTTTTCATAAGACAAAGAATCAAATCCTTCAGAATTAGAGGTGTGAGGAGAAGAAGTTTGAGAAGCGGCCACAAAATTATTGCTCATAGGCTCAGGTAATGTTGATTGATTTTTAGCTTCTTCCTTCTTTTCAACTTTAAGCTCTCTAGGAGGAACCCTATATTCACCTACAAAGGTGGGATTAAAATCAAGGGATCCCCAATCGTCTTCTGCAAGAACCTTTTCAGGATCAAAAGCCTTCTCATGTGTAGATTCAAGTCGAGAAGAATCTTCTTCAGGAGCTCCAGACTCATCCAAAGAATTTTGATCATCAGAGAGTGAGGATTCATCCATAGGTATCTTGTTTAAAGAGTCATCACTAGACGAGGAAGGCTTAGAAGAACCCCCTTTGGAAGTAGATGTTTGCAAACAAGCTTGGAAATTAGTATCACCTATCAAGGTATATGTCTTATTGTTATAAATAAATTTAACTTGTCTACGCAATGTGGAGGGGACAACTTGCATACTGTGAATCCAAGGTCTCCCTAATAACAAGTTGTATGTTAGATTTCCCGACATAACATGGATAGGAGTAGGCAAAGTAATAGGCCCCACTGTGAGGGGTAAGGTGATAATACCTAGTGAAGACTTAGCCACATTATCAAAGCCCCGAATGGGATGAGAGTCAGGCTCAATAAGGGATGTATCCACATTCATCTTATGCAATAGATTAATGCTACACACATTAAGGCCAGAGCCATTATCTACTAGTGCTCGTCTTATAGCAGTGTCATTTATGATAACCACAATCATCAAGTGATCATATTGATGTTGAATTTCACTAGTAGGCAACTCATCTTGAGTAAACACAGTTTGAGCTTTAGGATTCATCACAGAGTTAACCAAAGACACTATATTACTGGATGTATTAGGTGGAGGAACATTCAAATCTTTCAAGGCATCTTGTAACATTTCATGATGAGCGGAAGAAGTTTGGATCAAATCCCAAAGGGATATCTTAGCAGGGGTAGCCTTAAGTTGTTCTATGAGATCATATTCCTTACCAAGAACTTGTGAAATACGTGGAGCTTGCGGAAGAATTGGTTGAGGATTAGGAAGAGAAACTGGAGTAACAGGAGGAGGATTAGGCTGCCTATTATTTCTAGTATGATAAGTATGGGCAATCACATGATAAATCTCTCTAGTTAATTGCTTGGCATAACTATAAGGACTCATAGGTTTTCTTCCTTGCACGGTGATGATAGGTTTATTCAGAGTAAGAAAGGAATCATGACCATATCCTCCTTGGACAGTAAGGAGAGGTGATTTAGGAACTTGAAAGGTGGGAGAAGGATAAGCACCTTGGACTTCAAAAAGAGGCTTATTATGCTCTTTTAGGTTTATCATGTTAACTAATTTAGAAGTTTTGTTCCTGTTTAAAGATTTCGATAAAGCCACAAAGTCATCAAGAGCATCATCCAACAAAGCATGATCATATCTATTAAAAGGTTTATCTTTTGATTCAAAAGGAGACATCTCTTCATAGAGGGGATTATTGAAAACAACCATGTTACTAGATTTAGTGGAAGAGTTGATAGGAATGTACCATTGAGAGGAATTATTCGACTTATCTTTCTCATCACAACGAAATGGCATAGTAACAATGTTTATGAGTTTTTGGTAAAATGAAGGTTTGGCATCTTGAGGATTCAAAAACTCATCTAAAGCTTCAGCTAATTCATCTTGGCTATACTCATAATCGACATAATTGCATACATCATCATAAATATGAACATCTTGCAAATAAAAATCCGACATCTTAAAATAAAAGTTGCATAATACTTAAACACACAATGCAAAGAAACAAAGAAACACACTCTTATTTATTTATTTATTTTTTTATGAAAATGAAACTTAAATGAAACACACTAAATCTAGATCTATATCTAACAAATGCAATGCAAGAGAAAGCAATAATAGATTCACGTCGGGTTCACCAAAATGTGTAGGGGAAAAAGCGAGACTAGGTTAACATGCCCTAATCCTACCTTTTGACACACATTATGGAATACGAAAGAGCCTAGAGGTATCACACAATTGGCTACTTCTTTTTGTGAAAGAGAGAGCCATGGGCTACCTATTAGGGTTTCTATTCCTTTGTTGTAATCGAAGGGTAAAATGATGCAAGTTCAATTCCAAAGTGCAAGCATGAACTAATAACAAGATTGCAGAATTGAAGTTAAACAATGGAAAGCTGTAAACACAAGGACAACACAAGAATGCAGATGCATACCCGGAGTTAAAATCTGAGTGAAAATGTTCGAGACGGGGGCGTGGGCGCCACTGTCTCGATTCTGCTCCTGAAACTGCACCTGAAACTGCTGTTTTACAACCTGGAAAACTGTCGGAAATGTTGTCTGTCAGAAGGACCAGGGTGCCTAGCGCCCCTATCCCAGGGACTAGGGCTCCTAGCATCCCTGTCTTGGCAGGACCAGGGTGCCCCACGCCCCTATCCTGGTCTTTTGCTCTGAAATTTGGTGTGAAGTTCAGTCTCCGTCCGCTTCCGTCGGATCTGCGACTTGCGGCGTCGTCTGAATCCCGAAACCTGCACTTATATCTAAAAGGTATGGTGGGCGGCTATATAGGGTTTTGCCTTAGTCAAACCCCCACTTTGGTGATTTCCACCTCCACGAATAGCCAAGTTGTATTGTAAAAGTAGTGTGTGTGCATACCTTGTGTGTGTGCAAGATCCTAAAATGCAAGTAAGCAAACTAGAGCAACCTAGAAAGTAAACCCTAATTGCTTGTAAATGATAATGTAAATGCTCCAAATCAAGATGCAAAGAGATCTAAAGCATGAATACCAATGATATAATGAGGCTTATGCAAAGACATGAAAACAACATGAAATCATACCCAACCCCAAGGGAGGGGTACAAGCCAATCTTTAGTCGGTGATCCTTTATTGCTCTTCAATGCCTTCAAAGCTTCAAAGCCCTAAATGAATGAAATTGATGAATGCTTGATGGATGGATGTTGAATGTTGTTGAAGTCTTCAAAGATCTTCTCTTTCGCTGCATAGAAGGTCCCTCAAACCAAAATTTGGATCCTTTCAAATGAAAAAAGAGAGCTCTTATATATGAAACCCTAGGTCTTAATTTCAACTTTCGGCCGACCTAGAGATTGAATCTCCTGCCAATTTCTTGGGGTTAAGCTTTATTTTATGATTGGATCGCGCTCCTAAAATTTTGAGAAAAATGTCCAGGACCGTGTGCACTCCGGGCGCCATGGTCCCAACAACTTTTCACCAAATTTTCAGGGCCGTCAGATATGATGATTTTAGAGAGAATCTTGAAGTTACAGGTGATTTCGAGATGTTTTGACCCCCGAAATCAAGCCCCCAAGTTCAAAATAGGACCTAATTAGGGTTTTTGATTAAATGATGTATTGGAAGAATAAAGTGAAAAGGGGCACACTTTAATGAAAGGGCCCAACTTTATGATGTGGAAGATGATGAAATAGAACCTTAGACCTAATTAATTTGATTAATTAAGTGCTAAAGGGGAAATGCAATGCAAATGCAAAATGCGCCAAGGCGGGTGCTAAACTAGGTGTGAAATTGTACTGTTTTAGCAAGTGTGTACAATTTATGACGTTACATCCCCTTTCTTCTTTTAAATAAATTAGATAAAACGTTTATTTAAATCATTGAATCCCCCCCACTTGCATTCTCCTAAAAATGCAACTTGCACCTATTTATTGAAATAAATGAATTTTATTTTAATAAAAATCCTATTTTCTCCCACCCACCAAACCCACTTGCAATCCTAACCCCTTCCTAATTAGCCTAATTCATCCCCTAATTATTGTCACATTCCTAAGCAACTTGGAGTCACTTCTCAAAGACTCCAAAGTCTTTGAAAAACATTTAATGATTTATGTGTCCAACAAGCTAACCTCTAAAGTCTTTCAAGCCACTAATGGCTCTTACATGACCATTTATGGTTAAATCCACTTGCACCCATGGTTAGAGACTTTGACCCCTAACTCAACCCTCACGTAACCCATGTGTCTCCTCAAGCATTTATTGCTTTGACCATGGTTATCCTCACTAACTCTTGCACAAGATCCATTGGATAAAAGCATTATTCTTTGGATAATGAATTTATTCACTCAACCCAACCTTAACCTTACCTCCCAAGTTAACCCTCAGGTCATGTCAAGCATTTAATGCTTCTTCCCTCTCCTCTCAACCCATCTCATGCTGACACTTGTCATCATGGGATTGGGTTGAAAGCCCTCTCATGGATTGAATATCATTCAATCCTGACCCTTGTTGAGATTACTCAATCTCAACCATCCATTGCTCTATTTTTCCTATAAATAGAGCCCATTTCTTCATAATCCAGATCCTGTAAAACTTGTATGCATTTACATTATAGTGAATTTAGAGAAGAGCATTTAGCATAAAATCATAAATGCATTGTTATTTTGGTCTAAAATAAATTATTCTCATTTCATAGCATCTAATATTAGTTTTTGTTCACATTTGCATAGCATTTAGAATAATCATTTTTCAATCTTGAACCTCCATAATGCATCCATAGTGCAAAAAGCTGCTGAGAGCTACACTAATTTGGAATTTGGAGAGGAGAGGAACAAGGAAGGAGAAGCTACCAGCATGGTAGAGAGCATATGGAAATGTTTAGTTACTTTTTGTAGATTCCTTAAGCTTTCTATTTGTTTAGTAGTGTCTTTCTTGATATGCTTGCTTAAGATAGTATTCAATCTTTGATTTGCTAACACTAATGACTAACTCTTGTCTCTTGTGTTTCCTTGTGTGTGTTTAGCTATCAAAACAAGTTTTTACTAATCCTTCCATTTTGCAGAGCATTAGTAGCAACAGTCAAACACAAACATACTCAAAGTTTCAACACAAAGTTAGAGTTTGAAATACAAGTGTTGATAATCTTGCAAAGGGCAACAACAAAACAATCAAAAGTTCATCTGTTGCAAATAGAAGACTACCAATCGGGTTTAATACTCCTTTCTTTGGTTATTGTTTTCATTGTAAATAGCATGGTCACAAGGTTAGTGAGTGTGGACTAGTCATGAGAAGGAGATCAAGTTTCATGAATAGATATTCCTTTGATATGATAAAGAGTTCGAGATGTTATAACTGTCATAATCCTGGTCTTATAGCCAAATTTTGTAGATTGAGTGTTGATCAACATAATGAGAAGAGTAATGTTGATATGGCAAAGATGAATAAAGTGACGTTAGTCTGGAAACCAAAGCAAGTAAAGCATGTTGAAAAGTCAATGTTTGTCCAAGCAGCATTGCATACCAAAAAGAAAGACTTATGGGTGATTGATAGTGGTTGTTCAAACCACATGATGGGTGACAAAGAGAAATTTATCAAGCTTGATAGTTATGATGGTGGATTGTCAGTTTTAAAGATAATACTTCTAGGCAGATCAGAGGTTTGGGAACCTTGTTGTTGGATGATGATATACCTATTCATGAGGTGTATTATGTAGAGGGATTAAAACACAACCTTTTGAGTGTTATAATGATCTATTCAATGCTCAAGGATGTGAGATAAAGAAAACATCAGGAAAGACAGTTGTAACTGGTAAAAGGACTAGTGAAAATGTCTATAGTCTAAAGGATATTACAAGTAGTGAAAAACATAAAGATATAAACCTTATGGGATAGGTGAAAGAGAGTCGGTTGTGGCACAAAAGACTTGGACATCTAAAATTTGGCAATCTGGTCGAGATAAGCAAAACTCAGAATATTAGAGGCATGCCACTTATACACAAGCCAAAAAACAACACTTGCAAAGAGTGTCCACATGGAAAGCAAACAAGGATCAGTTTTGCTTCAAAAGAACATTCATGCACTAGACCATTACAAGTTGTACGTATTGATTTGTGTGGACCAACTAGGACAAGGGCTATAGGTGTAGAGAGGTATTTTATGTTTTTTGTTGATGATTATACAAGGATGACTTGGGTAACATTCCTAAGACACAAGTCAAAAGAATTTGACAACTTCAAAGTATTTAGGAAAATGATTGAAAAAGAATCAAATTTGGAAATTAAATGTTTAAGATCAAACAAGGGTGGTGAGTATACCTCAAATGAGTTTGAAGACTATTATGAGTAGCATGGAATTAAAAGACAATATGCTGCTACAAGAACACCTCAATAAAATGGGGTGGTATAGAGAAAGAACAAAACAATGAAAGAGATGGTTAGAACCATGCTATATGAAGGAAAGTTACCTATCATGTTTCGAAGGAAGTTGTTCATACAGATGCATACATTCTAAATAGAGCTCAATTAAAATTAAAATCCAAACACACACCTTATGAATTATGGTATGGTAAGTTAGCCTCTGTTAAGTATTTAAAGACTTTTAGAAGTAAGTGTTTCATTAAGAGAGATGATGAAATCTTAGGCAGTTTTGAGTCAAGATGTGATTAGGGTATTTTCCTTGGCTATTCTACACACAGTAAGGCATATAAGTGTTTGAATAAAAAGCTAAAAAGAATAGTTGAGAATGATAATGTAAAGTTTGACAAGAAGTTATACGCTGATGAAAAGTTGCAAGTTGACAAAAACAGTATTGAAAATATTGAGGAAGGATCTAATTTAGAAGTTATAGTGGAAGTTCCTAAAGAAGAAGAGCTAGCAAGCAAACCGATGGATACAAAAACACTTGTTCCTATTGTGTGTTGGAAAGTGTGTGAATCTGCAAAATGAGAGTCAAACAACATCAAACACACACATGAAACATTATGTTAGAGTTTATAAATTAAAATAGAAACTAAACTAAGTTAGCTTCAAAATAGAGAACCCCAAGCACATTTCATGCTCCTCTATCTCCAAGGATCTTCAAGATTCAAGGTGGCTCTCACTTGGAAGAGCACTTGAGCTTTTAGATGTCAACCTAAAGAATGAGATTGAAGGATATGTCAAGATCAAAATGAATGCAACTAAATATCCTAGCTAAATGATCAAATGATATGAAAAGATTAAATGCAAGATGGAATGAAAGATATGAGACTAAGATTGATCCCAAATTGAAATCTTAAGTGTGCTAATTAAACTAACATAGAGATTGCTATGAAATTGATATATAATGGATATGAATTAAGCTAGCATGAAAATAGGATTAGCATGATACTATCAACATGATGAAAACTAAACTAGCATGCAACTAAGATGATCTAATGCTTGAAGATAACACATTGAGCTCCTCGATAACCTGCAAAAAATAACTATAAGTTTGATGCACAAGATGAGGGATCCTAAGATTGAAGAAATGGGCTCTATGCTGGTAATTTGGAGGAATTGATTATGTGTTGCATTGGTGTTTGTCATTGATGTCAACACTAGTTGTTTTGTTGTCTACCGGCTTTCGGTATAGTGGTTGGATTATCATGTTGATCTGGAGATTTGTCTCCAGTTTTGGTCTAGCTATTGGAATTGGTTTGGATTGGTTATTCATGTGTTCCTAATGTGCATCACATTTAGTTGGTTCGTAATTTGATGATCTGGATGCTATCATATGTTCTAGTAAGCCTTTTGGTTACCGGTAAGGGTTCTACCGACAACACTTTGATGAAGATATTTTGGTGAATCCGATAAGTGGTGTTGGTGCGGCTTCTAGAAGGTTATCAAGATGTTGATGGTTATCATGTTCATGTTCCAGTTGATCATGGTGTTTCATTTGGCTTATGGCGACCTATTTTGGGTCCAGTGTTATTCTATTAGGCTATGGATTGGTTTATGTAACATGTTGGTTGATGCTCCCGATGCATCACCAGTTGGATTTATTGTTTGGTTTATGTTTTTTTTGTCTTAGGTCGACTTGGTTTATCATTGGTTTGCGGGATTATGTAATGGATCTATTGTATTATTTTTTAGGTGGCCGACCTAATTGTTTAGGTCTTGGGTTGGTATAAATATGATGTAAGATCTCTTTGAATATCATGTTATGTGGGTTATAGGATTATGTGTGTGTGAATAAAGTTGTAATCATATGTAGAGGTTTTGGTCGATCATAGGTGATCGAATTGGGTTTATGAAAGAGGATTAAGACCTTTAGTATTGAGTTTAACCAGAATTATACTCAGGCATAGGAGATGTTATTCTTGCAGTTCATTCATCTTTTTGGATTGTAGTCTGGATTTATTTTGTAGTCAGTGAGGCTCCTTTTGTGATGAGCAGTGTGTTATAGGTTGTTGGCCTTCCTACATGTATAGGCCCCTCTTATTGTAATCACATACTTATTGCAGAAGTATTATCTGACTGTGGGTAGGCTTCCCACCGTGGTTTTTCCCTTTGCCGGGTTTTCCATGTACAAATCATGGTGTTATGTGTTATGGATGGTTGGTAATTGTTCTTTGATTTATGTTTATGCTTAATTGTTATATCTGCTATTCCAGTATTTGGTTTATGCATTCTAGTAAAAGTTTTTGTGTGCTTAAAGTTGTATAATCTATTGACAAATGATTCACCCCCTCTCCCTCTTAGTTGTCCATCATTTATCCTACCAATTGGTATCAGAACTTGGTCCTCTCTGCAAAATCTTAACCACTTGACGAAGATCCTATGGCAATTAACAGTTCAACTGCATCTGTTTTCCAGAGAGAAACCCCTAAGATTGATTTGACAAATTACAAGGTATGGAAGATTCAGATGGAAATTCATTTGAGATGTATTGGGAAAGAGATTTGGGAGGTCACAGAGAAAGGTTATACTCCTCATAATCCGACATCTAGCAATCCTCCTCTGAAAACTTTGGATAAGGAAATTGAGAATGATTGTAGAGCTAGAGAAGCACTCTTAAGTGCACTTTCTGATCAACAAATTATGGGATTAACTGACCAATCATCTGCGAAGGCTATATGGGATAAGTTGGAGGATCTGAATGAAGGTGACCCTACTGTTAAAATTGCTAAACTTGATGGTTACTGAGTAAGGTATGAAAATCTGAAAATGAAAGAAGATGAAAGGGTTATTGCTTTTATGAAAAGAGTTAATGAAATTGTTATGGGAATTTAGTGTTGTGGTGGATCTCTGAGCGAAGATGAGATTGTTTCTAAAGTATTGAGAGCTTTGCCACCGACTTACAAGTTGAAGGCTACTGCAATTAATGAGCTGAGAACAATGGCTAACACTTATGTTATCAGGGATACTTTGGTTGGAAAATTATCTATTTTTGAGCTTGAAGAATTTGGTCCTCAAGGAGCTGCAAAGACTAAATCTGCTTTTCACACATCTGCATCATCAACCGACAAGAGTGATTGGAAAGATTTATATGCGAAGGAACTGGAGGAAATGAAGAAAGAAGATGACAAGTTTGAGAAACTTGAAGCCCTATTTTCTAGAAGAGTACCTAAAGGTCCGACAGGAAGTAAGTATGAAGGAAAATCACCTTTTAAATGTTTTGCATGTAATAAGATAGGTCATTTTGCATCTAGATGTCCTGAAAAGAATTCAAGATTTGAAGAGAAATATAGAAGATATTTTAGGCCTAACCATGGTTATCAAAAAAAGCATAAGTATAGGAGAAACAAAGATAAATCATGTTACTATGTGGATGAGGAAGGTGTGATTGATTCTGATGATGAACCAACACAAGATTCAGCTAGTAGATCCAGCAGTGGAAAGGAATACGTATTTTTTGCTATCAAGGAAGATGCTTTGGAACCTATTATTCAAAATGAGGAAAAAGCCCTTGCTACTAAAATTGAAGACAAGGATGAATGGGTGATAGACACTGGATGTTCACATTATATGACTAGAGATAAAAGGAAGTTTATATCTTTGCAATAATTTGATGGTGGATTGATTAGATTCAGAGATGACAAAGCATGTATGATCAGAGGAAGATGAACTATATCATTGGATGGTAAGCATAACATTGATGATGTTTATTATGTTGACGGTTTAAGGCATAATCTTTTGAGTGTAGGACAGTTGGTGGATAAGGGATTTCAATTACACTTCAAGGATGGAAAATGCAAAATCATTAACAGATCTAGTTTGGAGATTGCAACCGGTACACAATCTAAAGGTAACTTCTTTCATTTGAACTCTGGTGAGAAGACATGTTTGATTGCACAAGTTGATGAGAGTTGGTTAAGAGGTTGTGTTATGTGAATTTTGATTGCATTATAAAGATCATTTCAACTAAGGTTGTTAGAGATATACGTAAGATTGTGAAGCCCTATAATCCGATATGTAAGGAATGTCAAATGGGAAAGCAAGTCAGAACTTATTTTAATAGTATACAAGACAAATCTAATGATGTTCTTTATCTTATTCATACTGATTTATGTGGTCCTGCTAGAATAAAGAGTTTTTCAGGGTGATAGATATTTCATGCTAATCATTGATGATTGTTCTAGAATGACGTGGGTTACTTTTCTAAGGGAGAAATATGAAGCTTTTGAAAAATTTAAGATCTTTAAAGCTAAAGTTGAGATAGAGACAGGGTTAAAGATTAAATGCTTAAGGTCATATCAGGGTGGTGAATTCACATCTGGTAAATTTAACAATTATTGTGAGAAGCATGGGATAAGGAGACAGTTGTCTGCTCCTCGGACACCTCAACAGAATGGTGTTGTGGAAAGAAAGAACATAACTATCTTGGATGCAGCTAGAACTATGATGGTGGAAGCTAATTTGCCTCATATCTATTGGAGATAAGTTGTGAGCATGACGATATACACATTTAAGAGAGTTCATATCAAAGGAGACACTGATAAGACACCTTATGAGTTATGGATTGGTCATACAACTACAGTTAAGTATTTCATAATCTTTGGTAGTAAATGCTATATTAAAAGAGATGATTCCATTGGAAAGTTTGATCCTAGATATGATGAAGGGATATTTCTTGGTTATTCTAATGAAAGAAAAGCACATAGATGTTATAGCGAAAAATTGCAGAGAATTGTGGAAAGTGCTAATGTCAAGGTGGATGAGTTGTACAAAGTTCAAATCGGAACTTATGAGAGACAACCGTGAGTGGAGATGATCGTAACTGAACTGGTAGCACTTGTATCAGAATAGAATGTTGAACCAGATAGCCCGATAGTATCAAAAAATTCAACAATAACTGAAGATCAGAGTAGAGGAACAAAAAGTCAGAAGACTCCTAGGTATGTAAAGTTAAATCATTCATAAGATCATATCATTGGAGATAAGAACAAAGGAGTAGTGACAAGAAGAAGGTTGGCAACTAATGAGGTATGTTTAATTTTCTCAAGTTGAATCGACATCAGTTATTGAAGCTTGTAAAGATGAATGTTGGATTAAAGTTATGGAAGAGGAATTAGATCAGATTGAGAAGAACAACACATGGAATTTAGTTCCCTGGCCTAAAAATAAGAATGTTATTGGAACTAAATGGGTTTTTAGGAATAAATTGAATGAGGATAGAAAAGTTGTGAGGAATAAGGCTAGATTGGTATGTAAAGGATATTCTCAGAAGGAAGGAATTGATTATGATGAGACTTTTTCTCTAGAGCTAGGATTGAAGCTGTGAGATTATTTCTTGCTTATGTTGCCCATAGGAAATACAAGGTTTATTAGATGGATGTTAAGTGTGCATTTTTTAATGGAGATCTTGAAGAGGAAGTTTGCATTGAGCAACCTGATGGATTTTCACTTTCAGATGACAAAAACATCATTTGCAGGTTAAGGAAAGCTTTATATGGATTGAAACAAGCCCCTAGAGCTTGGTATGCTAGACTGGACAAATATCTTTTGAAGCTTGGTTTTACTAAAGGTAATGCTGACAGTAACTTATATTATAAGATTACTGATGACGACATATTGATTATTGAAGTCTTTGTTGATGATATCATATTTGGAGGTGAGGATAAGTTATGTATGGAATTCTCTGAAAAATATGAAGAATGAATTTGAGATGTCTATGATTGGGGAGATGAAATTTTTATTAGGTTTGCATATTACTCATAATGATAAAGGTATTTTCATCTGTCGAACTAAGTATGCTAGAGATTTGTTGAAGAAATTTGGTATGAAAAAATCCAAACTGGTTGGTACTCCTATGGTTACAAGTGAGAAATAGACAAAGAATGATGCATTAGCTCGGATAAATCCTACAAGGCATAAATCTATGATTGGAGGTCTATTATATCTAACTCAGACTAGACCGGATATAATGAATGAAGTTTGTATTGTATCAAGATATCAAAGTGATCCTAGAGAGAATCATGAGAGTGAGGTGAAAAGGATTTTTAGGTATTTGCAAGGAACAACCGAGTATGGTTTGTGGTATCCTAAAAATGATGACTTTACACTATGTTCATATATAGATGTTGATTGGGCTGGAGATGTTGATGACCAGAAGAGAACATCCGGTGGAGATTTCTTTCTTGGAAAGAAACTTGTTTTATGGATCAGCAAGAAATAGGCATGTACTTCTTTATCTACTGTTGAAGCTGAGTATGTTGTTGTTGCTACTCATTGTACACAAGTTCTATGGATGATGCAAATGTTGAAGGATATAAGGGTGGATTGTAATGAACCGGTAGTTATTCACTGTGATAACTCTATTGCTATTGACATATCAAAGAATCTAGTATTTCATTCTAAGACTAAGCACATTTCTATCAAGTATAATTTTCTGAAGGAGAAGGTGGAAGCAAATGAAGTCAGTCTGGTTTATGTGAACACTAAAGAGGAGATTGTAGATATCTTCACTAAACCTTTGCCTAAGGAATCATTTGAGTACTTCAGAGACAGATTGGGAGTTTCTGCCCCTCCGGTAGAGACTTGAGTGATGTTGACTGGCATCAATCTAGTATGCATTTATCAGTGCTATTATTCATTTCTGGATTGATGTGGTGGAGCTACTACTCAAGAGGAGTAGTCAGCTGTGTGGTTCAGAGGTTTTATGACTTTTCTTTGATGTTTATGTAAGATTTATGGCATTGATGTCAAAGGGGGAGAGATATTTATGTGAAAAATAGATCTTAACAAGGATATCATTCACAGGGGGAGTTTGGTCTGTTGGTTCAGAACTTCATTGTCATATCATTTTGGGGAGACTTGTTTGGCATTTCTTGGCACTTGGATGTTTTTCACATCTAGTGTTGCCATCAATGCCAAAGGGGGAGATTGTTGGCAATTTGGAGGAATTGATTATGTGTTGCATTGACGTTTGTCATTGATGTCAATACTAGTTATTTTGTTGTCTACAGGCTTCCGGTACAGTGGGTGGATTATCATGTTGATTTGGAGATTTGTCTCTGGTTTTGGTCTGGCTATTGGAATTGGTTTGGATTGGTTATTCATGTGTTCTTGATGTGTATCACATTCAGTTGGTTCAAGATTTGATGATCTGGATGCTATCATATGTTCCAGTAAGCCTTTTGGTTACTGGTAAGGGTTCTACCAGCAGCGCTTTGATGAAGATCTTTTGGTGAATCCAATAAGTGGTGTTGGTACGGTTTCTAGAAGGTTATCAAGATACTGATGGTTATCATGTTTGTCCTCCAGTTGATTGTGGTGTTTCATTTGGCTTATGGTGACTTATTTTGGGTCCGGTGTTATTTTGTTAAGTTATGGACTGGTTTATGTAACGTGTTGGTTGGTGCTCGCGATGCGTCATAGGTTGGATTTATTGTTAGGTTTATGTTGTTTCGGTCTTAGGCTGACTTGGTTTATCATTGGTTTGCGGGATTATGTAAGGGATCTATTGTATTATCTTTTAGGTGGCCGACCTAATTATTTAGGTCTCAGGTTGGTATAAATATGATGTAAGATCTCTTTGTAGATCATGGTATGTTGGTTGTAGGATTATCTGCGTGCGAATAAAGTTGTAATAATATGTAGAGGTTTTGGTCAATCATAGGTGATTGAATTGGGTTTATTAAAGAGGTTTAAGACCTCTAGTATTGAGCTTAACCGAAACTATACCTAGGCATAGGAGATGTTATTCTTGCAATTCATTCATCTTTTTGGATTGTAGTATGGATTTAGTTTGTAGTCACTGAGGCTCTTTTTGTAATGAGCATTGTGCTCTAAGTTGTTGGACTCCCTGCATGTGTAGGCCCCTCTTATTATAATCACATACTTGCTACAAAACTATTATTTGACTGTGGGTAGGCTTCCCACCGTGGGTTTTACCTTTACCGGGTTTTCCACGTACAAATCATGGTGTTATGTGTTATGAATGGTTGGTAATTATTTTGTTATTTATGTTTATGCTTAATTGTTATTGTTATATCTGCTATTCTCGTATTTGATTTATGCATTCCGCTAAAAGGTTTTGTGTGCTTAAATTTTTATAATCTGTTGACAACTGATTCACCCCCCCCCCCTCTCAGTTGTCCATCGGTTATCCTAACACTCTATTTATAGAGAAAATAGAGAAATGGATGGTTGAGATTAAACAATCTCAACAAGGGCTAGGATTGAAAGTTATCAATCCATGAGAGGAATTCAATCCAATCCCAAGTTGACAAATGTCACCTTGAGATGGCTTGAGAGGATGCTAAGCAAGCATTAGATGCTAAGTAAGCATTAGGGATAACCTCAAGGGATGACATCATTGGATAATGCCATTATCCAAGGGAGCATGCTATTTTCCAAGAGGTAAGCTCTTGTGCAAAGTTGAGGGATGGCCAAAGGGACAACCAACATGGGCTAGGATGATGTCTTGTACGAGGCATCAAATTCTCTTTGAAGACTTTGGAGGTTAACTTGTTGAAAGTTAGATAACCTTACAAGTTTGGAAGACTCGACAAGTTAACTTGTTGAAGAAGGTGGAGTCTTCAACACATTTTAAAGACTTTCCCCAAATTTGGAGAAGTGACTCCCCCAAATTTAGGGATGTGACATGATTAGAGGAATTAGGCTAATTAATGAGGGGTTAGAGGGGTTCTAGAAGAATATTATCATGCTAATGGAAAATGTAGGAGAATGCAAGTGGAGGAAAATAGGCATTCTTAGATAAAATAAAAGATTTATTTTAGCCAAAAAGGGGAGCAACTTGCATTTGTAGGATTTTGCAAGTGGGGGGACTATTCACAAATAAATAATGATTTATTTAAATGCAAATATATTTTAATCAAATATAAATTTAATTAAAAGGGAAAAAGGGTTTTAATTAAATAATTAAGATTTATTTAATTAAATGGCTACAAGGTACTTAATCAAACCTTAGTTTAATTAATAGGTTAGGCTAGAAGAAAAAGGATTTTAATCAAATGTTTAATTTGATTAATAGGCTGATTGGAAGAATAGGGATATTAATTAAACCTATCTAATTAATAGGTGAATAAATGATGATTAAATGAATAAAATTCATTTGATTAGCTGTGCAAGTTTTAGGTGTCTATATTTTGCCCCTCTTTGAAGCGACATGTGACCACATGTTGTTTCAAAGAAAAACGCTTGATATGTCTCCAAAATTCTCAATATGGTACTGTCATCAAAATTGTTGATATGAAGCCCTGGATAAGAAGAATTGATTCGATATGAGAAGTCAATATGGAATTGATGTCGATATGCCCCCTCAGGAGATAAATTGAGAAAAATTATGATTTTCGGGGCAGTGTCGCAATTTACGATGTTTTTTGAAATTTTTGGACGATTTTTAAGTTTTTTAATTTGTTGAATTTTTTAAATTTTTTGATTTTTTTGGAATTTTAAATTTTTTTTTTTTTTTTGGAATTTGTAAATTTTTATTTTTGGAATTTTTAATTTTTTTGATATTTATCTACCGATAAATTTTATTAAAAAGAATAGTGAAAAATGGTGAAGAAATGATGTGGGCATAGCGCATACATGCCCCACACATCCACCGAGGCAACACAGTCGCATGCGTCAGCATGGGCTATATAAACCCTCAAGGGCCCATTTCCACCTCATTTGTGCACTTGGCATTTTGAGAGTGGAGCTTGAAGAGGAGAGAAGAAATGGATCCCCCTATCACAAACATCGATTTGAGTGAGTTTGATACTACGAGCAACCAGCAAAGTATGACCCATCAGTCAGTTCGAATTTCTAACCTCTTTTGTGAATTTTTAGCTAGATTTTTCAATTTTTTCGCTTGTATGGAAGGTTTTTTTTTTCATTTTTTATTTATTTAATGTTTTATCGATTTTTTTTTGTTTCGAAGCGCATTTGATGTATGACATAACGCATTTGATTTTTTTCGTAGTGCATTTGTTATGTTGTACAGCGCATTTGCCAAATCATACAACACATTTGCTTTAGCACATTTGTCGACTATTCTAGTGCATTTGTGACAACGTTGAGTTTTTTGAAAATTGTAAAAATTTAACATGTGCATATTAAATTTTTTGATTCGTTATGATGCTTTGCACCTTTTTGATGTGTTGATATGTGTTGATTGCATTCCTTGAGATGCGAGATGTTGAAAAGTCAGTATAGGGTTGGTATGAGTCATTGTTTGATATGAGTCAAATGTCGATATGGTTCGAATTCGATATGGGTCTCGTTGGTATGGATCTTGATTGTTGATATGAGTCAAGTGTTCATATATGGTTCAAAGGTCGATATGAGTCAAACTGATTGTCGATATGGGTCAAATTGGTCGATATGGGTCAAAGATCGATATGAGTCAAATTTGTCGATATGAGTCAGACTTAATTGTTGATGTGGGTCAAACTGGTTGATATGGGTCAAACTTGTCAATATGGGTCAAACTTGTCGATAGGATGCTTGATATGCATCATGGATTGATTAATTCAACTGATTGTGATATGATATTTGATTTGCTATGATGCTTTGATTTTGATATGATTCTTTGATTTCGATATGATTTTTTGATTTTGATAGATAGGTTAAGTTGAACCCACTTAGTTGTCAAGAGTGTTTGATTTGGAACTCTTTGTGTGATATCGTGACTGTCATCACGTTGATAGGTTCCCCTTTTTTATTGAGAGTTGATGTTTGATTGCTTAGAATAGGTGAAACTGATATGGTACTCATGTGTTGATATAGGTGGACTTAGGTGTTATCTAGCTTCAGGAGTGATACACGAAGACATTCTCCCTGCAAGGTCGATTGATAGATGATGATCGAGCTGTGCTCGAAGCGTGTAGATTGATACACTTTTTGCTCATGCCTTCCTATTGGAAGAACAAAGCACTAATGACGACTTTAGCTGAGTGATGGCACAGTGAGCATAACACCTTTCACTTGCCAACAAGAGAGATCATAGTCACTCCTAAGGATGTATATCAAATTCTCCGGATTCTGATCACTAGTGAGCTAGTAGTCTATGATGTTGAGGAGATTGGAGAGACTTATGTGTTGTGGGAGATTTTTGGTGATCCCCATATTGTTGTATATTCGGTGGGTTGGCAAGAGATGGTGGACAAATATGCCCCACTTCCATGAGTTATAGCTAGATTGGTAGTTGGTTTCCTCCTTCCTGATAGGAGATCTCATGGGTTGTCAGTTGGATGGGGCCGTGTGGTTCAATGGATGGTACGAGAGAGGACCCGTTATGCATGGGGGATATGCATTTTGGCCCACTTGCATCATGAGCTACACCAAATAGTAGATGGCAGGGATGATGGGTCTAATCTAGCAGCTGTGGAGGGGAAAAAGTGAGACTGGGTGATTAGGACCTAATCCCACTTTTGCCAACACATTGGGAATACGAAAGAGCCTAGGGAGATAGCTCACTTTGGCTACTTCTTGCGAGAAAGATAGAGCCAAGGATTATCTCTTAGGGTTTCTATTTCTCTTGTTGTATATGAAGAGAAGATGTGAAAAATAGGGTGTGATTGATCAACTAGACTAGGAGATGAACAATGAATCATATATGAACTGAAATTACAGAAACTTGCAGGACTGAAACTGAGATATTGAAAGTAGAGAAGGGGGAGAAATTTGAATGTGTACCTGGTGTTGAAAAATGAGCCAAATTGATCTGGACAAGGATGCCACGCCTTGGTCCTGTTTTGTCTAACAGAAAGTTGTAACTGAAGGCCTGCAAATTTGATGTTCTGAGCTTCCACCCTACCAAATTTCACCTGAAACTAGGAGGACCAGGGCCTAGGACCAGGGTGCCCAAAGAGAACCAGGACACAAGACCAAGGCGCCCAAGGAGGACTAGAATGCCCAGGGAAGACCAAGACGCCCAAGGAGGACCAGGGTGCCACGCCCCTGCCCCAGTGATTTCTACTCAAATTTGATCTTCAAGATCATGTCTATGTGCTCCACTGGACGTGAATTTTCTAGCTACGATCAGATCTTGTACATGCACCTGCACCTGTAATTGAAAATAGGGTTTTCGGTGGCTATATAGGGTTTTGCCTTAGTCAAACCCCTAGTTTGGTGATTTCCACCTCAACAAATAGTCGATTTGTATAGTTAAATAGTGTGTGTAGGAATCTTGTGTGTGCGCAAGACCCTAAAATGATGAATGCAAATAATTTAGAGTAACCGTATGTAATGCCCGCCAAAATACCCTAAAGAAACTAAATAATAATATGCAAATGGAGATATATATTTTTTAATTAACATCTAATAACAACTAATACAACACACAACATCTCCATCTATTTACATTCATTAACCAATTAACCAATATGAACATACATCATTACTCATTTCATCAAACAACGCAAGCGGAAATACACAACATCATTAACCTTTCTCTAGGGTACTTCAACATCATTACTTAATTCATTACCATAATAACACACTACACACATGATAGGTATATTTCATCTTCATTTAATGCATCGTATTCTAATTCTCTAACCATGAGATATGCAACCTACAACATTACTTATTCCTCATGATATGCATAATTTCCTTTCTACCAACGCATCTATATGAATCATTCATCTTTACTAGATCCAATTAACATCTTCTAACATATTCACTTATTAATCTTCTAATATTCCTCTTTCAAAATTATTTTACATTCTAACTAGCCTCTAAACATTCCATGAAATAATACAACTGATCCATAATGTAAATCCATTCTATTCCAACTATAATTCACTTATATCCATGATTCATAAGATCACATTTCATAGTACAATTACAAATGTCTTAATTCTAATTCCAACTACAATTCATCTTACAAATACGGACACATTAAATACATCATGAGCATAGTTCTTTCTACTACAAGAATCCATCCACTATATACAAGAATATTATATTACATACATTCCATCTTATTCATTACATAAATCTGCTCCAAGATACATCCATAGTACATCATGAAGAATAATACACATCCATGCAAGAAGAATCCAAGAGAGCATCCCAATGGCTAAAAATCACCAACCACCCGACCATGTGGAACCACCCCCCATGCTAGGAGATGACACAAGGTACCAACACACACTTTAAACCTAAGCCGACACCTATAACCAAAGAGACTATCCACACAAGGATTCTCAAGCAAGAATTCACACAATACAACATGAATGAACTCCCATAGGCATAAAACTCATCAAGACATAAATGCATCCAATAAGAGTAATCATAAATCATAAAGGGGAAACACATGTAGGAGTGGAGTGTCATCGCATGCCATCCTCATAACATAATAACATAAGGAACTAGCTTGATGGACATGTGGAGTCATCTCGACCTACGAGAGACTAAGGGAGATTAGCTTACCATCTTCACGGTCTTCTCATGCTTATCCTAAAACATCCTCCCTAGGACTAAGTCATGAGGCTCAAATTAATTATCATCTTATTAATTAATCTAGCTACCCAACCCATCAATTATTAGGTTATCACTTATTTACAATCATGGAAAACTCCAATGTTCCCTGGTGGTCTAAAGCCTATCTCTCATGACCTTGGTCATCACAAGGAAGCCCACTCCTCCTAACATGGCCCAATAATAAATCACAAGAGGCTCTACCAACATAAATACATGAAAATAATACTCAATGCAACCAAAAACTTCCACACATACTCTCACAGCATATGCAAGACTACAACAACATCAATATAGCAAAATGAGCCTCTTGGCCAACAATAAACAAAGGCATACCAAGCCATCAAACACTGCCATCAAATAAAAGATAACATCACAACAAGGCCAACTCACTTGCTGGTCCAAAACAACATAATAATCATCTCAAAGATCCATAGCTTATCAACATGGAAGAGTATCCACAATGGAGTAGAGAAGTAAATATACTTAAACCATCAAAATACATCAAAACTGATCAAACCTAAAACTGGAAAATATTAGCAGACCTCAAATAAAGCCTCTGGTACAAAAATCAACTCGGGAAAATACCTCAAAAATGACCAAAACTAAGAAAATGTAGAACACAAACAATTTAGCACTTTTGTCCTATAGAACTGTGCTTCTATAAAAAAGAACAACGCTTTCATTCTGTAGGACAGTGCAAATATTTCCAGAATCGCGCATACATATCCTAAGACAGCGCATTTATACCCAAATTCACGCTTACGCCTTCTGAGACAACGCTTATGTTGTGCAGAGCAGCGCAAATACAAAACAAAACATCTCTTTTACACATTTAAACAACGCTTTCACAGAAACAACGCATTTACACAAATCTTACGGAAAAATCAGAAAACTTACGGGTAAAATAATAAAATCCAGACTTAACCAAAGGGCTTCAAAAATACATGAATAGAGACACCTAGAAACAAGGAATACATAGGTATAAATAAAATAAATCAACTCGGACTATAAACCAAGATTCAATCAAATGTCTTCATGACAAAATACATAGAGAACCACTGCAAAACTCATAGAGAATCCAATGGAACCAAAACCAAACACTCACAAATTGAAAGCCTCACGAAGGGGAAAAATATCCATTCAATTCCCATACAAACAAATATTTATCAACCAGAGATTTGCACAAAAATTTCACAGAGCCACAGAGCCGAGAAACAACATGCACAGGAAAAACCAAATATATATATCTCCAACAACTATATAAAAACCCAAATAATATAAGGTTTCCTCCCCAAAGATTAATCTTCAACAATATTAAAACTATGGAATAACTTAATACTTCAACCCAAGCCCAAAACACTTGCAGACACAATGCATACAAGGAGAAACCATTAAAACCAAAATGCAAAGGTAAATAACTCCAACCTGAAGTAATGGAATAAAGTTGAAGAAGAGATTCCACAAGGCCAAACCAAAATCCAACCAAGCTCCAGCCAAAACCAAGAGTGAAGAAATCCAAAACCAAGGAAGAAAGCTTGTTGGAAAAATTTCCAGAGAATAGCCAACCCGAAAAACATCACGGGAATGAAAATAAAAAGCAATAATCCAAAAAACCCTAGCCTCAAGCTCGGCCAATCAAAATATTCCGTTTTGAAATATATTTTACCAACCCACCATATATTATAATTTATTATCCTATTTCGAATTTAACCAATGAGAGTAAAGGGTAGGTATAGTAAATATAAAATATACTTATCCCGCTAAGTGGGAATGTTTTATTATTATTTAATTTAATGTGTTCATACACCCCACTTAGGAATAAAAGTCAAACTATTAAATAAACATAAGCTGTAAATAAATAATCCAAATGGGGATTAAAATTAAATAAACCAAAAGCTAATAAAATAATTTAAAGAACCAAATAAATATAAGATATCAAATAAATATTAAACCATAGAAAGTCAAATAAATAATTAAATAATCAAATACCATTAAAGATTAAATCACAAATATAAAATAAATATTAAACAACAATAAAGCTTATCAAATATTAAATAATCATAAAAGCAATAAACGTTAATTATCAAATAAATATAAATACCAAATGATTAAATATTCAAAACTTAAAAACTAAATACATTAAAATAAACATTACTAAATATAAAACCACGCATCAAGAGCCACATAGTTAATCTAACAAAATCAAGCAAATCAACTGACGTAAACCGAACTCTCAATACCAAGAAGACCAAGTTTACTAACTGACAAGGTGAATTATGCCAAGACGCTGACTACTCACGGTGAACAACTTAAACCTAGAGTATGTGAGGGGAACTCATGCCATCTCCGAACCACATAAGCCATTGGAACTAAAGACATGCTCAGACCTGTGAAGTCACGTGGAGTCAATGTCTAGTACCTGCAAAGTCCTACAACCACAAAACGACAATATCACATATACATCTACATATATAGAACAAGCAAGTGATAGAGAATCTCGACGACACATCTCGCTCACAATGAGTGATGTAGAATTATCTCTAACACGAAGATAGTCAAAAAATAGTCAAACACATCTCATAAACATCTCATCACATGTAATCATGAAGTAGGGTTAGCGTAATCGTAATCATCATCAAAACCATGATAAATCTAATCTATCAATAATCCATCACATAGTGAGCATACAAAATCCACCAAGTACATATATCATCAAATCATATGATCAAACGTGATAGTACCAACATCCATATAGATAATCAAAATAGCATATGTCCAACAGTGTCTAACATCAATAATAAGCCACTGAAGCACATGAGTAATCATCATCCAAAACATCAAATATAGTCTAGATAAGTCTATCAAGAATAATATAAAAGTCAACTCTACTCAAAATAAGTCAAATCAAGGGTGGACACTACACCCTATGCCTTAAAGAGTAAACCCTAAATGCTTGTAATTGACAAATTAAATGTTGTAAATGAATGGTGCTAGATGATCTAAAGCATAAATATAAATCTACAAATTGATGTAATTAAGCTCATACAAAGACATGAAAACAACATGAAATCATACCCAACCCCAAGTGAGGGATACAAGCCAATCGTCAGTCGGTGATCTCCTATTATTCTTAAATGTCTTCGGGGGTCCTAATTTATGATGAATACTTGATAGATGTTGAAGACTCCACATAAGCTTCTCTTTCACTACATAGAAGGCTCCTTGTGATTGCTAGAAGGCTTCACCAAAAACTCTCCCTTAGATTTGATCCCTTCAAATGAAGAAAGAGAGCTCTTATGTATGAAACCATAGATCTTAATTTCATCTTTAGGCTGATCTAGGATTTGAATTTCCCATCAATTTCTTGGGGTTAGCATTATAATATCATAAAATTATGCTCCCAAAAATTTGGGAAAAATGTCAGGGACTAGGTGCAACTTACGCCCGATCCGATCAAATTTTCACCAAATTTTCAGGGTCGTTAGATATGATGATATTAGAGTGAATCCCAAAGTTACAACTAATTTTGAGATGTTTTGATATCCGAAATTGGGCCTTAAAGGTCGAAATAAGTCATAATTAGGGTTTATGATTTAAAGATTTATTGGAGGAATAAATAAAAAGGGGCACACTTAGGGTAAAGGACCCAATTTTATGATGTATGAAGTGATGAAATATGACTTTAGATTTAATTAAATTAATTAATTAAATACTTAAAAGGGAAATTACAATGCAAGATGCAAACACACTAAGGCGGGTGCTAAACTAAGCGCAAAATTGTACCACCCTAGCAAGGGTGTACAATTTACGATGCTACATTTAGCCCCCACTTTAGTGGTCATATGACACTACATGCATATGCAAGCTAAAGTAAAGAAAATTAAACATTCATGAAAAAGGATATATCCACAAGTTGTCGAACGAAGCCCCCAGTGGTATCTACAGTACACAGTTAGGAACCACACCCTACAAAACCACATGTTAGATAAAAACACAAAATCACCTAAATGCTTACTAAGGAAGGTGATGAAAATTCGAGGGTAGCTATATGCCCCCCTATTTCGGCTTGCTAATTTTAGTGAGTTGAAACAGGGTATCATGTTTACCACATCGAATTGTGAAAGAATATTGATGACAAATGCTCACAAGAAGATTTGATACAAGATCAAAAACTAATGGATAATCATTTGGTAAGAAAGAGGACTAAACCTCAATTCCAACAAAACAAAGAGTGTGAGGATTTGAGAGCTCTCTAACACAAGATGAAATATTTAAATGGAAACAAATGCAAGAGATATAATCCAAAAATACAACTCCATAAAGGAAATTGGAAAAGAATGGAGGATTGAAATGACATCAAAGAGAGATTATTTATAGCAACTCTCTTCTAAAATAAGGCAAGATATCCTCATTGGGGACATGCACATTCATAAAATAGAAGGGTCTATTATAAAAGTTACTACTCATTGAAGAAAAGAAATTGATGAATGATCAAAGACTTCCAACACCAAGGAGGAGGTCTTAATTAAGGATATGTACTCAGGATCCCCAGTAGGGATGCTTCTCCTAATATGAGAGAAGGAATTCAAATATGATTACACCTCTACAATCAATAAGAAATCCTTATAGAAGACACTACTTCACAAAGGCGAAATTTCAATCTTATGAAGGAGAGATGTTTGAAATCACTCTTGCCCCCCATATATATAGGGAGAAGAGATGAGATATAAATAGGCTATTATGTTGCTTCCAAAAGTATGATTTCATGTGAAATTCTACCATCATGAATGACAATGAGCCCCCAGTAAGTGAGCTACCAATGTCACATAATGATGAGAAACATAATAGCCATTAATTTTATTTAAAAAGATGATAGATTGAATGAGGTATTTGAATATGAGATTTTAAATGCTCTACTATATGTCAGAATAAAAACATGTATAAGATGATGAATGTTAAAAATTATTTAGAAAGAGAGAAGTTTATAAGAGAAGAATAAACCACTAAGTCATACTTTTCTTGCACACAATAAATCTTAGGAGAGGGATAAGTGTAATTCATTAGAGCCTTATTCCTAGAAGAAGGGATTTTAGAATGAGTAGAAGATAAAGTCTCATAAGTGGGATTAGAAATCTCTTGAGGAGATTCATAAAGAGATTTT
This sequence comes from Cryptomeria japonica, assembly GCF_030272615.1. Taxonomy (NCBI): domain Eukaryota; kingdom Viridiplantae; phylum Streptophyta; class Pinopsida; order Cupressales; family Cupressaceae; genus Cryptomeria; species Cryptomeria japonica. The sequence goes on from NC_081408.1 coordinate 762,903,930, forward strand.
TTCATCACCAAGATTTCCTTATGAGGGGGATAAGTGTTGAAAGAAGCAGAAGATGATTTAATTGAGGTGAGGTCATCATCACTACTAAATATAGCAATCACATTGAGAGATGGTCTTTTAGATGCTTTGGCGGGCTTAGAAGGATCATATTCAAGTCCAAATGAAGCTTCATGTGTGTTATGTTCTAAAGGAAATTTAATTCCTTATTCATTTGTGCCACAACCATTGCCATTATAGCCACTCTTAGCTAAAATGTGAAAACCAAGACCATAAAGGGATGCCAAATCAAAAAGAGATGGTTGTGCCTCATAGGTCTCAATGCTATATGAATTAGAGGAAGGATTTGAGGAATTATTTGAATTGGAAGCAACTACAAAGTGGCTACTTAGTTGTTTAGACAAAATGGGTTGCTCTTCAGGTTCCTCCTTAGATTTATCCTTCTTAGTCTTAGATTTTTTCCAAGATACTCTATACTCTCCTATAAAAGTAGGGTTAAAATCTAGGGATCCCCAATCATCATCTGAGAGCACTCCTTCGGGAGAAAAAATATCTTTGGGAGGAGATTCTGATTGAGTAGAAGAATCATGATTACTAGAAGAAACAAGATCATTAAAGGAAATAGATGTATTTGAAGAAGTAGGAGGATTGGGAGAAGAATGGGAAGTAGTTGAACAAGAAGATCCAACTTTTAATGGAGCTTGAAGATTGGTATTAGCTAACAAGGTGTATGTCTTATTGTTGTAAATGAATTTGACTTGCCTATGCAAAGTTGAGGGGATAGCTTGCATTCTATGAATCCACGGTCTCCCTAATAGAAGGTTATATGTCAAATTACCAGGCATGACATGAATAGGTGTAGATAAAGTAATAGGACCTTAACATGCAAGATTATGATACCTAAAGTTTGTTTATCAACATTATCAAAGCCTCGAATAGAAATAGAAGCAAGTTTGATGAGAGAATGATGCACATTAATCTTATCCAATAAGTCCACACTGCAAACATTAAGGCCAAATCCATTCTCCGCAAGGGTTCATATTATAGCGCTATTTTTTATAATAACCACAATCATAAGATGATCATATTAATGTTGGATTTCATGAGAAGGTAACTCATCTTGTGTGAATATAATTTGAGCTTTGGGTTTGTTTGTAGGATCAAGCAAAGAAGCCATGTTATTAGGTGTCACTGCAGGTGGGACATCTATGTTTTTCAAAGCATCTTGTAACATCCCATGATAAGCAGGTGAAGTTTGAACCAAATCCCAAATAGAAATCTGATGGTATGATGAATCAATAAATATCCAGACAACTACTGGGGGGGGGTGAATCAGTAGATAGAAAACTGACAAAACTTTTCACAAACCTCAAAAACAATCTCACAAGACAATCTTTGAACTAACTGGTTCAAACACTGAACTACAAATTGCAATTTCACTATCAAGTATACCGATTGACTGTCATAACAGAATAATAGTATAACAACTTTGAAACTCTCAAACCATTTAACAAAAACATTCAAATACTTTACTAACAATAGTAAAGGCACATTTCAGATTACTATTGGTCATCTTATCATATCTAAGTGGATTTAACAGTTAAGCAAATTAACCATAGCAAACATAACCGCAAAAATCATTCACCACTTGACACAATGATTTTGACATGGAAACCCAAATGGGAAAAACCATGGTGGGGATGAATATCCACAAGTATTATGAGCTCTTCTAAAGTTTTCCATGTTAGGAGTCAAGCCTATTAAAGCTTTACAAAATGTCATGTTAGGAACAGATCCTGTTAGGGACCACCCGGTTAAGGGATTGACTATAATACCCTATTAGAAGCAATACTTTTTTAGGAGTAATCTCGATAGAGGATTTGAAATCCAAGCTAATGGATCACCTGGTTAAAGGATTTAGATAGCACTAAGCTTGTTAAGGCCTACCCGGTTAAGGGATTTGACTGTTGTAATTGTTAGAGAGCAACAGGGGTTTGTTGAGCTAGTAAATAGAACTATTCTGCTTGATCAGATCTTTTTCATGCTCATATCTGCCTTCACACATACGCAGATACACCTTCTAGTTTGGCAACCAATCACACTAACACTTAACCAAAATTGCCAACACTACAACAAAACAACTCATCGACCTTATAAGCAAAACAATAGGTCAGTAGCACATCACAAACCTAAGATCTCATAGAGATTACAAAAAAATCAGTTCAAGTATGACCATTATTACATAACAATCATTTCACATTATTCAAGACAACCTCGACCGCTCCTTGATCGCCGCTTCATTGAATCCTGTAACTCATCATGTGGTTTATACTTCATGCAATGTACTCGCTCATTCCTAAGATAAAACCATTATCTCTATGCACCAAAAATCATTTGAAACTCTTCATGTCACACAATATGCATATGTGGCATAATCATTATCATTCATCATTTGATCATAAACCAATACAACCGATTCTCCAAGCTCCATCGGTTAGGGTTTGGCACATCAACAGGTATGGTTACTGGTTGATCTTACTGCTTCTTAAGTGATACTACTTTCCTTCACTAGCTCACCTATCGGTTGCAAAACAACATCATATACCGGTTACAATTGACATCAATGCAATCTCCAATCAAATACGAACAAAATCTTGGCAGGAGTAGCTTTAAGTTGTTCAATGAGATCATACTCCTTACTAAGAGTTTGTGATATATGAGGTACTTGTGGAAGAGTAGGTTGAGAGGGAGGGAGTGAAGTTGGGATAACTAGAAGAGGATTAGGTTTCCTCTTGTTTCTTGTGTTGTAGGTATGAGCAACCTATGATAACTCTCTTCGGTGATTTTCTTAGTATACTCATAAGGGCTCTTAGTAGGATAACCTCCTTGCACGGTAATAACATGTTTCTTAGGAGTGCAAAAAGAATCATTAGCATAACCACCTTGAACCACTAAGATAGGATTACGTTGAGAACTTTGAGAAGGACAAGCACCTTGAACTATGACGAGGGGTTTATTAGGTGTTTTGTTCACATGTATCAAATTGAATGAAGATGGTTTAGGAATATCAAAGGTGTCCTTATGAATTTTAGAAGAAGAATGGACAATATTGTTGGAAGAATTGTTGATAGTCTCTTCTTGCACTAAAATGTTATCATGGGTAAGATCAATTTTAGGAGGTAGACTAGGAGTATGCATTGATGTTTTAGAAGGAAGAGTATTGGTAGGAAATGTCATATCATACTTTATCATTAAAGGATCTACCCGGTGAATAGAATCTCTAGGAGAAGGATCAACATTACTCTCTAAAGTTTCACGTTTGAGAGAGAGACCTTTGAAAGAGATGTTAACAATCTCTTCTTGAAAGGTATCCTTATGAGTAGAACCTAGTTGGGGAGAAGGAGATGCCCTACCTTCAAAGGGATAATGATTGAGATTCATGAGAGGTGGGATTATATCAAGGGGGTTGCTCTCATAGAGTAGAGAATAATCAACACCTTCTTCTAATGGTTCATCCCAAAAAGTGAGGTCTTTGAAAAAAGTATTAGAAATATCTTGCACAAAGATGTCCTTATTGTTTTTAATTACGGTAAAAGAAGGTTTTGAAGGGACCCCGAAACCCTTTACAAAAGATCCTTAAGAAATTAGAGAATTAAGAAACAAGAAGGAAAAAATAGCTAAAAAACCAACATAGATGCTAGCAAAATCCAGCAAAAAAGCCCCACAAAACCAGCAACGTCCAGCCAAAACATACAAAAAATAGAAAAGGAACTACTTAATGTTTTTAGGGTGTTAGCCAGATTTTTGCTAATCCCATTTAATTATTTAATATTATCCCTAAGTTTAGGGATTTCCTTAGAAGAGGCCACAACATCTTTCTTCATGCTCGCCCTTGTTCTCTTTGTCGCTCCACCAGGAGAACTTTCCGCAGTCCCAGTCTTGATGGCATCTTCATCAATATCAAGGTCCACGATGGGTTTGGGAGTGTTGGAGCTCTCAAGGACCTTAGAGATTTCCTCTAGGTTCTTAGTAACAGCTGTTAGGATATCCAAAATCATAACCAATAGGTTTTTCATAACAGTTTTTCCTTCCTCTAGATTATCAATCTAAGCTTTCATCTTCTTAGCTTTTTCCTTCATATCCTACTTCCATTACTTCTGGTCCCTTTCATCTTTCTTCCTTTTCTCTTCCCACTACTTCCCATTTTTTGCTACATTCTTAATTCCTTCATAAGTCCACCTATCAAAACCCATTCTAACCTTAGATAGGTTTTTGAGATCATGCAGAAATAACCCTTCTCCAGCATACTCCTTATCCTTGCTCGGATTCTCCTTGTCCATCTCCTACTCAAATTCCTTATTCTTCTCCTGCTCAATATCCATTTCTTTTTCCTCATTAATCTTATCCTCCTCCTCCTCCATTGGCTGGCTATTGACATTGCCTAAAATAACATTGTGGGTAGGACTATCTTGGTTAGAAACATCCTCAGCTTCTCCTTCCTCTTCCCCCACATCCTCTTCTTTCCAGCTTTCCTCCCCTCTAGACTCATCCATTTCCATATCACTACCATCTTTTCCGGTATCCTCTGAATCATTCTTATCCTCTTGAATTTTCATCCCAATAGCACTTTTGCTCTTTTTGCTCTGAGTCAACTCTTCCTTGTTGGGCCCGCTTTCCTCCACCTTTCTCTTACCTTTCCTAGGAGATAGAGACAATCTCTTATTTTCCTGGATAGCAAGGATTTTGTAGTACTCATAAATGAGCAAAATGAGGCCACAATGAAGCACTGGAGTTGAAGTATTCTTGTTGTGCTTATTAAGAGACCTCGACAGAGACCTGAAGAAATAGTAGGGTAGGGAAATCCTTTTCTCATGCCTGAAATGATTTAACAACACAAAATGGTATGTGTGGACCCTAGTAAAACAACCCTCCACAGTAATGTATTCTATGATAACATTCAACACATAGCCCCAAATTTTCTTAATATTGGAAGCATCATAATATCCCCCCGTAGCTTTACCAATTTTTGCCCTCTCCTTCTCTTTGCGCGGAAAAAGCTTAACCGCATTATTAGAAACTTTCAAATCTCTAAAAAATTAAGACCTGAGTGGGGAATACATGTTATTGTCACTATGAGGTCCACATCCAACTTAAACCTCACACCATGAATTTTGAATGACCTGTTAATCTAATTTTCAATGACTTTGGTGACTGCAAGATTAACCCTACCTTTATCATAATCGACCAACATCTCCATGAAATTCGTCATGAACCCTTTTTCCAGCTTAGTCCATACCTTTGGCATTTCCTTCCATATGGAGATGTTATCTGGTTCCTCTCTCCTTAGATCCCCTCCCATTTTCAAGTTCGAAATACCAACTCTGTTCTTCTGCAATTTTGGAGCTTCCTTCCAGTTGCCTCTTGAAAATTTGAAAATGTTAACCCACAAAGTGTGCAGAAGATTAATATCTTTGATTAGGATTCTGCCACTCTGCCAAGTAATCATAACCTTTCTATAAATGTGAAGATTACTCATTACAACTTTCATAAGTGATTGTGCGATCCATCTTTCCCCATGAATCTGTCCTTTCTTAGAAGATCTTTCCCCATGAATTTATCCGCAACCAATTTTTTTTCTCTAAAGGCATGTGCAATTATAATAACTTTAAAGCTAACTATAATTTCTCTAGCTTTAAAAATTATATTTTCTATAGACCACGATGGCTCAGTTTCTCCCTTCAGGCACTTGATAATGTTTAGAGAGTCTCCCTCGAGCCATAAGTTATCATGATTTAGATTTTTTACAATAATCAAAGTATTCAAAGCTACAGAGGCTTCTGCATAATGACTAGTTTGATTGCCCAGAGGGCCAACAACTGCCACAAGGCAACTTCCAGCAAAATTCCTGACAATGCCCCCATAACCAGCTTTACCCGGATTCGCCTTAGACGCCCCATCAAAGTTGGCCTTAATCCATCCCTCAGACGGAAAGCACCACACAAGACCATCCCTACCCTTATCCTTACTAGATTTGATATTAGAAAGGTTCCATCTATCATTAAAGTCCTCTTTAGCAGCTAAACCATTATCAGTTCCATTTAAACATTCAAATATTCCTCTATAGATTTTATCCACCACAACTTCAGGGTTAGCACTTTTATCCCTAAAAATCCTATTGTTATGCTCCTTCCAGATATTCCAAATAAAATTAGGGAGAGTAAGTTTCCATAGCTCAACATTCTTAGAGTTGGAATTAGGACAGTACCATTGCTGCCATAACTCCCCCAGTGAGTTCGGGAAAACCCAACTCAGCTTCCACCTACTAAAAATAATTTTCCAAATTTCCTAGTTGAAAGTGCACTGGTAGAGGATGTGACAAGCAGACTCCTCTTCCTTGCAACAAAGAGAACACCTGTTAGGAAATATAAATCCACGCTTTTGGAGGTTATCAAGAGTCACCACCTTGTTTTGGATAAAAATAAAAAAAAGATATTAACTTTGGGTATTAACTTCTTTATCCATACTTTAGCCCACATAGGAATCTCTTCCAGAACTTTGTTGTGGATAGCCACTACCGAAGACATAGAGTAATTCCCATCCGAAGTCTCCCTCCAAATCAAACTATCCTCCTTATTGTCCCTCAAAATTTTAGAAGAAAGAAGAATCTCAAGAAACTTTAATCTCGGACATTGCTGGTTGAACTCAATCCACTTCCCATTTCTCCAATAGTCTCTAACAGAACCACCATACCTATTTTTGAACCAATCTTTCCATTCCTTAAGGATAGGAATATCCTCTAGAGGTTTATCCAAGAGCCATGTCTTCCCAAAATCTAATCATTCTTCCATTTCCCAATTTCCATATTCTTCCAGCAGCAGCCCAACTTTTAGCCATTTGAACTGCATTCCAAATTGTAGAGCCTTCAACAGAAAAAGAGTTATCCAAAAATTCTTCCTCAGAAGGTTGCATATAAAGATATTTCTTTTTCTAGATTAAATTCCATTCTCTTTCCTCCCCTTTCATTCTCCATATTTGTTTAGCTAACAAGGCATTATTCATAGAAATAATATTCCTTAAACCCAACCCCCAGAAGCCTTAGGAGAACAAATTTTGTTCCAAGCAATAAGGGGAATTCTATTCTTGTCTTCCACTCCCAACCAAAGAAATTTTTTTTGGATTCTTTCAATTGCCTCCACAAACTTTCTAGGGATTTTAAACAGACTAAGGACATAAATAGGCAAATTTGAAGAGTAGCTTTAAGAAGCATTACCTTTCCTACTTGACTAAGGATAGCTCCTTTCCAACCAACCAATTTAGAGTTGAATCTATCAACCAGCTTCATCCAGAAATTCTCTGATGGCTTAATACAAAGATGGAGCCCCAAATAAGTTGAAGGAAACTCAACAATTTTACATCCAAGGATTCTTTCAATCCTTATTTGTCTTTCAATAGGGGTATTGATGAAGAACAAAGAGCTCTTATCCCAATTAATTTTTTGGCCGGAAGCAGTTTCAGAAGTGTCCATAACATTCTTCATATTTCTTGCTTCCCTAATAGTAGCTTCCCCCATAGTAATCGAATCATCAACAAATTATTCATGAGTACATGTTAAGTTGGAAGATGAAGGTTTCAGGCCTTTGAGTTTACCTTCTTCCACATTTTTTATAATAAATCTACCCAAACTTTCAGCTAAAATAGTAAACAAGATAGGGGAGATGGGATCGCCCTGTCTTAAACCTCTAGAGCTTTTGAAGAAACTGGAAGGGGATCCATTAACAATAACTGCAGAGGAGGAAGTTTCCGTCAATTGGGAGTAGAGCTGAATCACTTTTTCCCCAAACCCAAAAGCTTTCATAATTCTGAAAAGGAATTGCCAAATCACTCTATCATAGGCTTTAGACATATCCAACTTAAGAAAAAAACCCTAATTTTTAGCAGCCCTTAGAGAGTGAATATTTTCATGAACTGAAATAATGGAATCCAGAATCTGTCTACCAGGGACAAAACCATTTTGCTGGGCTGAAATAATTTTGGGAAGAATATCCAACAATCTAGAAGTAAGAACCTTAGACATAATCTTGTAAACAAAATTACAAAGACTAATAGGTTTGAACTTATTAAGAGAGTCAGCTCCAGAAATCTTCAGAATAAGAACAATGAAGGTCGCATTCAATTCTTTTAAAGGCCTCCTTGAACCAAAGAATTCTTTAACACCATTACAGATATTAGTCTCCACAATATGCCAGAAGGATTGGAAGAAGAACATTGGAAATCCGTCTCGATCAGGAGACTTATCTCCCTGAAAAGAAAACACCACCTTTTTTATTTCCTAAATAGAAGGTATCCGAGAGAGATTTTTGTTGTCATCCTCATTCAAAATGGGAGGGATAGCCTGCACAAGAAGGTCTTGATTTCTGAAATCCAAATCATCTGGCTCTCCCAAAAGATTGCTGAAAAAATCCAAAGCTTCCTTTCTTATATCATTTTCATCTGATTAAATCCCCCTATTACAAGATAACCTGGAAATCTTGTTAACCGCCCTATGCTTTAGAGCTATCAAGTGGAAAAACCGAGTGTTTTTATCACCTTCCTTCAAATACAAGGCTCTTGATATTTGTCTCCAAAAAGTCTCTTCATTAGAGATAATTGTGTGGTATTTAGACAACAACCCATTTTCAACAGATCTCAAGTCCTCTAAAAGCTCTTCCTCTTGGATTTTATCTTGGGCTTCCTTAATTTCAGTCTTAATTTGGGCTTTGCTTTTGAAGATATCACCAAATATCTCTTTGTTCCATATTTTGATTTTGGCCTTTATTATGTTGAGCTTTTTGGTTATTTTGAATAAAGTCGTTCCCTCAACCTCAAAATTCCACCAATTAGCAACATAGACTTCCAAAGACGGGTGGGATAACCACGCTTTTTCAAATCTAAAAGGGAAATTTCTCTTAGTTGAAAAAGATTTAGCAGTAAAAGAAATAGGGTAATGATCGGATCCAATCTTAATAATTGATGCCAAAGAGCAACTATACTTAGAAAACCACTAAGGAGAAATCAGGGATCTATCCAACCTTACTTGAATAAGATCAGATCTAGTTCTGTGATTGGTCCAGATATAATTAACCCCTTGGAGATCCACATCCATAAGAGCTTGATCGCTAATAAAATCCATAAGATCTTGTCTTCCCTCCAACTGCAAAGGAAGGCCTCCCATCTTTTCATCCTCTTTAAGAGGTGTATTGAAATCTCCCATTATTATCCAACTTTTATCACCAAAATTTATTTTGTCTTCAGCAAGGCTCCTCCAATATTTAGATCTCCCAGCTTTAGAGTTAGGTGCATAGACATTAGTGATAACCCAAACAAAGATCCTTAATATGCTCGAGCAGAACTGAGGTCCTATTAACTTTTGAAATGATTTACTTCCCTATAATAGTATTTTGGTTCCAAAAAATCATTGTTCCTCTAGAGGCACCCTCCGAACTAGTTCCAATAACTCCATTATTTTTTAATATTCTAATCCTTTCCACTTTATCCTTACACATATTAGTTTCCTGAACAAGGACAACATCCAGTTTATAATCTCTTATAATATTACATAACACATCCTGCTTATGGGGGCCATTCAACCCTCTTGTATTCCATGAAATTATCTTCATACTTTAACCGGGGATAAGGCTAACTCGATGGAGCTATGTGTTCCATCAGCACGGTTCTTCCAACTTTCCTATTCCCTTTTATTTTTTAGAGAAGGTCTCCCCTGCTTTTTGCTGTGGCTTCCAACATCTGCCATTTTCTTATTCTTGCTTCTAGTTGAAATACCTCCATTGGGTCCTCCATTATTCGATTTGCCTTCTTTAGTACTAAGAATCCTAAGATTTCCCTCCAGAGCCACCATTTCCAAACTATTAGATGGGGTTTTGCATTGAGTCGGCGTAGGGCTTCCATTGGTTAATAACAAAAGAGGCTCAAAATCTGAAATATTATAGTCCTGTGCTTCATTAAAGTCTCCCCCATTTTCTTTTGTATCAGATGAGGCAGATGCATCATCATTGGAACTCTCATCAACTTTATCCTGAATGATAGGCCCTCCCTTCGGGTCCCTTGATTCAAATTTTTGAGCATTTACATCTATCCTTTGCTTTTCCTCTTTGATGCTTTCTATTTGATTGTTAGAGCAGGCACAAACAAATTTTTCATTATTACTATTCATATCCTTCTTTTCCTCTTTTTCCAACTCAATAACTTCCTTATCAGGAACACACTCTGTAGATGGGTCTTCTCTCTTCCCTTTCATTTGCCATTTCTGCTTTGAACTACTATCACTCTTACCACTCTTACTCTTCTTGAGTGGGCAAGATTTTGCCCAATGACCTGACTTTTTACAATTAAAACAAGCAAACAAGAGAGATTCATATTCAATCACTTGGGTCCATTTCCCCAATTTAGATATAATCTCAATAGATTGAGGCATATTCATCATTTGATTAACATTAACACAGATACGAGTAAAAACCAACCTTGATTTTGCTGCAGTCATCGGGTCGATTGAGAGAAGTTCTCCAAATGAACTCACTATCCCTTTAAAGACTTCCTCATTCTAGAACTCCAGCGGAAGGCCAAGGAGACGTGTCCACACATGCACTGACACAAAAAAGGACTCGTCAAGAGAAAGGTTTGGAGCCCATTTTTGTAAAGCCAAGGTTGACTTGCCGAACATCCATGGTCCTTCACATAGAGCTTTATTCATGTCTTCTTCGGTATTAAAAGCAAAGGTAAAAAAACCCCTAGGCAAAGCCGCCACATCCACTTGACCTTTGAGAACCCATTTCCTCCTTATAAAATTCCTAACAACATCAATGTTAGGCCTAAATCCAACAAACCTTCCAACTAATGTCATAGCTAATCTAGACATAGTGAGATAAACCAGCTTATCCGGAACAAAAATAGCAACAACCCCTGTCGCAGGAACAGATATATTTTTAACTTCCGGAAGCCTAGATTTCACCAACAGCCTCACTCCAAAAAGCAATGACCATTTTGTTTCCTTACCTCTATCATGTGGGTCCCCGTTTTTGGAATCTTTGTCTTCCACCGATTTGACTGTCGCCTTGTCCCCTTCAGTACCCTAAGAGGCCTAGAAACCAGCCTGATTACCAACTCCACCTGCAGAAAGACTACCATCCCCAAGAAATCCGCCATTCCCAGGTTTGAAATTTGAATTTCCCGCTCGCCGCTCCCCTTGCCGCATTGTTCATTAATTCTTTATCCTTAGGAGGGAGAGCATCACTACATATTTTTAAATCATCATTTTGCCTCAAAATGTGTTCAATAGGATGTTTAGGGGAGAGAGAATTAAGGAGATTGATTATGATTTCATGCTTTTTCTAAGGCATCTTCGGGGCAATGAGAAGCATCTCTCATTAATGCATCATCTCTAGCAGGAATTTTGTTGAAGTCAAAAGAGGAAATGCCATCACTAGGAAAAGTAGGGACAATACCATCTTCTTGCACAAAATGATCCTCATGAGGGGAGTATTCTTTAGGAGGGAGATGAACATATTTCTCCAAAGATTCATGCTTAGGAAGGAGATCTTTGAAATAAGTGCTCATAACCTCTTGTTCCACTAACATGCCCCCATTGGTAAGACCAAATTTAGGAGAAGATAAGTCAATGTCCATCAATACCTTTTCACTTAGAGAGGAATCATGTAAAGAAGGTAAAGTAACACTAAGAAAGGTATTTATGATATCATCCTCTTCCTCTAAGATAGCTAGATGAGAAGGGCACATTTTAGAAGAATTGTAAAGATCACTCTTCAAATCTTCATCCTTAGAGCATGGGAGAATTTTGAAGGAGTTGGTAACAACTCTTTTAGGCACTAAAATTTTGGCATAGATAGGAGGAGGTTATTTAAGAGATGGAAAAGTTGAAGCAAGGGAAGCTAACCCATTATCACATTTATGAAATGAATGCATCATTGACAACAATTTTCCTCTTTCAAATGATAACATATGCAAAATAGAAGGAAATGTTCAATATTAACGAATGAAAGCACTCTAAATTTTGATTTAGAAAATGAAATTTATGAGTGAAATGTGTTCCTAAATCAGATCTGAAATTAACGATCCAAATTAAGCTATCCACAAGTTCAATTTTGAATTGAAAAATTAGTGTTTTAACAAAATTGACCTCTAATTTTTTTTAAATTTGCAAGAAATTGAAACATGTAAATGTAAATCTGAATTTGAAATAGAAAAAGCACTCAGATATGAGAACATAAATCACAATTAAAGAAGATTGGATTCACTTCAATTTCACCAAAATGTGGAGGGGGAAAAGCGAGACAGGGTGACTAGGACCTAATCCCACTTTTGCCAACACATTAGGAATACGAAAGAGCCTAGGGAGATAGCTCACTTTGGCTACTTCTTGCAAGAAAGAGTGAGCCAAGGATTATCTCTTATGGTTTCTATTCCTCTTATTTTATATGAAGAGAAGATGTGAAAAATATGGTGTGATTGATCAACTAGACTAGGAGATGAACAATGAAGCATATATGAACTGAAATTGCTGAAACTTGCAGAACTAAAACTAAGATATTGAAAGTAGAGAAGGGGGAGGAATTTGAATGTGTACCTAGTGTTAAAAAATGAGCCAAATTGACCTAGGTAGGGATGCCATGCTGCGGTCCTATTTTGTCTGATAGAAAGATGCAACTAAAGGCCTACAAATTTGATGTTCTGAGCTTCCACCCTGCCAAATTTCACTTGAAACTAGGAGGACTAGGGTGCCCAAAGAGGAACAGGGTGCCCAAAGAGGAACAGGGTGCCCAGGGAGGATGAGGATGCCCAGGGAGGACCAGGGTGCATAGGGAAGAACACGACATAGGACCAGGGCGCCATGCCCCTATCCCAGTGATTTCTCCTCAAATTTGATCTTTGGGACTGTGTCTGTGTGCTCCACCAGACCTCAAATTTGCAGTGACGATCGGATCTTGTACCTGCACCTGTAATTGAAAATAGGGTTTTGGGTGGCTATATAGGGTTTTGCCTTATTCACACCCTTGTTTTGGTGATTTCCACCTCAACAAATAGTTGATTTGTATAGTAAAATAGTGTGTGCAGGAATCTTGTGTGTGTGCAAGACCCTAAAATGATGAATGCAAACAATCTAGAGTAACCCTATGCCTTAAAGAATAAACCCTAAACGCTTGTAATTGACAAAGTAAATGCTCTAAATCAATGGTGCTAGATGATCTAAAGCATAAATGTAAACCTGCAAATTGATGTAATTAAGCTCATACAAAGACATGAAAACAACATGAAATCATACCCAACCCCAAGGGAGGGATACAAGCCAATCGTCAATCGGTGATCTCCTATTATTCTTCAATGTCTTCAAGGCTCCTAATTTATGATGAATACTTGATAGATGTTGTTTAAGACTCCACATAAGCTTCTCTTTCACTACATAGAAGGCTCCTTGTGATCGCTAGAAGGCTTCACCAAAAACTCTTCCTTAGATTCTATCCCTTCAAATGAAGAAAGAGAGCTCTTATGTATGAAACCCTAGATCTTAATTTAATCTTTAGGCCGACCTAGGATTTGAATTTCCCACCAATTTCTTGAGGTTAAGCATTATAATGTCATAGAATTATGCTCCTGAAATTTCAAGAAAAATGTCAAGGACTGGGTGCAACTTGTACCCGATCCAACAAACTTTTCACCAAATTTTCAAGGCCGTTAGATATGATGATATTAGAGCGAAGCCAAAAGTTACAACTGATTTTCAAGATGTTTTGATATGCGAAATCGGGCATTAAAGGTCGAAATAAGACATAATTAAGGTTTATGATTTAATGATTCATTGGAGGAATAAAATAAAAAGGGGCACACTAAGTCGGGTGCTAAACTAAGCGTAAAATTGTACCACCCTAGCAAGGGTGTACAATTTACAACGTTACAGCTGCAGGATACACATTGCTTCAGATTTGGGCTTGGGAGCATATAGCTATTATGCACTCCATTGTTCAAAGATCTTGACCAGTTGGGTACCCCTATCTTTAAATGTATAGACATACGGCTTCTCATCCTATGCTCGAGAAGCTAGAGTATTGGAGGTGTGTATTAGATGACATGGATGTAGTGGTCTAGCACCCGTACTTGGATTGTGAACCATAGCCTGAGGATGCCACAGAGGTTCCAATTTTTTTACAGAGAAGATATCTAATTGGGTGGACGTCCTATGTGCTACAAAGATTCCTCTTGTCCTAAGAATATCGACAGTTTGGTCGGCTACAACTGATGCCATAAGGGACAACCTTGTACACAAGAGTGTACAAGGAGAGAGCAGAGTGGGGGCCACCATTATATTATGCCATAGCTCATGCAGAGTTCCATTATCTTCCTTTTGTTGTTTGGGATATGAGGTCGATAGTGATTGATGCGGGCATGCACTAGGATTATGCCCTATATTTGATGAGCCATCTCTTCCCTTGATTGACAGGGCTAGGAGAGTCAGTAACACCACTAGAGGAGGTAGATGATGATGGTGATGATGGTGGCGATGGAGGATGACGAGGGGGCTGATGGAGCCAAGGTGTGGATAGAGGGAGGAGAGGTTGAGGAGGAGATCAGGGAGTAGGCCAAGGCCAAGGACAGTTGGGGCGAGGTGGGGATGGTAATGGGGGTGATGGTGGAGATAGGAGGGGAGAGGATCAAGTGGCCAGTGGGTGAGGGGTAGGGGTGGTGGTTGGTGACAGATGATAGGTCAAGGAGGGCTGATACATCTAGAGGCCATAGTAGCAATTGGAGGTGGGGATGAGGAGAGTTCTAATAATGGATCTGATGAGGAGATGGAGTTGGAGGAGTTGGGTGGTGAGAGGGTAGGATTGGGCGGCATGGGATTTGACGAGGAGGAGGAGGATGTCCAACCTTTGGTATGATGAAGGAGGATAGATATGCCTTGTCGTCCCTAGGATAGGCAAGCTCCTCATAGGTACCTATAACACATGTCCCGCAGGCACCACGACCTCCCTCAGTTTGGATTATAGTGCCCTCACACCAGCATCAGGCACATATAGTAGGGTTACAGTCCTTAGTGCAGAGCCTTCAAACTCAGCTAGTACAGGCATAAGGATAGATCACGCGATTGCAGGCACAAGTGGCACAGTTGACAACTAAGAGGGAGACAAAGATAGAGCGATGAGGCCACACAGAGGAGATGGTGCAGACATTATAGTAGGTAGCCGCATAGGGTGTCACAGGGGATACCGTTAGGAGTCTCATCGATCAGACAGAGTAGGCTGCATAGTATAGGACTCTGTACTTTTAGGTTGTTCCCCCAGATTGACATGCCGCTAGATATGCTGCCAGTTCTCAACGCGGGTGCTCCTAGAGATGAGGAGGTAGCAAGGGTGTGATGGGTCCTAATGTTGGCAATTTGGCATTAAGTTGTCATTGATGTCAATCGGTTTGGAAAGATTAAGAAGTGGTGATCGATATGATGGCAATACACATGAGAGTGAGCAGACAAAAGGAAGGATACCGGTACACCTGACTTGGGCCATCTACTGGTAAAGAAGGCTTACTGGTAAGGCATAAATTGGGATGAAGATTGGTTATGTATTATGAAGGGACAACAACTGGTGAACAAAACAAAAAGGATGGTTGATGGTCATATCGGTAACATAGTGTAAGCCGATAGTCAACCTATGTCAACTAAGTATGTCAAATCGACATAGGAATTCAAGCAAAGGAGGATGTTGGCAAGCATGACAACTGGATGCCAGGTGGAGGTATTGCATAGGTCAGTGGAGTGTGCATCGATATAACAAATTTGCACACACATCAACTTTGATGAGGAATCTGTAAGTCACGGAGGATGCTAGAAGATTGCAGCTTGAGGAAGGGAAGCTGGAAAAGAAATTGCACTGATCTTGCAAGAAGATTTGATCTTTGTACCTACTAGGTGAAGGAAACAACAAAGCCATTAATGGAGAGTGACAAAAAAATATAGAAAAGCGTGGTGCAGACCTCCAAATTTAGAAAACGCACATTGGAATGCGAAGTTCAGTTGTTGATTGATCATTGTCATAAATACCATATCCCTGAAAAGTAGATCGAATCAAAAGAGGATTTGGATTGAGCTGGAAAAGGAAAACCTAGCACGACAATGTTTCAATACATTCTTGGCGGGAATCCATGTTGATAAATATACAAGCTCGAAACAAAAGAAATTGATGCTTGTAGAAGAAGAGGGAGAGTGAAGAGAGCTGAAGTGCAGAAAAGGATCATTCTACCTTAGAATTTATTCTAAGAAATTTTCAGAGTAAGTGAGAAAGCAAACCGGTGAGAGGGTTTAACCGCCAGTGATTGAGTACTGGTATAACTGTAGCAGGTCCAACAGTTAAGCAAACCGGTGAGGTGTGTTAGAGAAAGACAACATCCAAGTGTGACACAGTAAGTGGTGAGACTGTGAGAGAGAGAGAAAGAGAGAAGAGAGGCCAAGAATCAGAGAGAGAAACCTCACAACCGGTAGTGTGAGATCTAGTAAAGTAAAGAAGACTGCTAATTGACAGAGACCTATTTGTTCAAGAGTTGCAGAATTCATTTGCAACAAGAAGTCATAATTGTATCTAAATTGTATTTAAACATACGTCACCAAGTTGGAGCTTGGTGCAAGGGTTGGTGCTCCTTGGGTTTGTGCCCTAAATCAGTAAGGGGTGGTGCTCCTTGGGTTGGTTCCCTAAATCTTTGTAATTCAGTGTTTCACTTGTGAGGCTGGATTGGAGCAGTAGTCTCTAGCGACATTTCTCACTGAGGTTTTTCCCATATTGGGTTTTCCTCGTACATCTGGTGTTGTGGAGTGCACTTGTGTGATTTCCCCTTTTTTGGTCTCCTCATTTTCTTTACTAGTTTGATTAGTTAGTCCTTAAGATAGCAAATGGTATTCTGAAGTTGCCTCAAAAGAGAAAAAGTTTAGGAACCACTGATTCACCCCCCTCTCAGTGGTACTCTGTGTTTGACAATTGGTATCAGAGCCTAGGTTCTTGGTTATTTATAAAACTTGGGTAGATTATGGACTTATAACACAATGGCAAGAAATGAGTTTGCTTCCTCAAAAGCCACCGTGTTTGATGGATCCAACTATGCCATTTGGAGCAGAAGAATAGAGACCTATATTTCCTCCCTTGGTTTTGATGTGTGGATGTCTGTCAAGAATGGGTATGTTGTCCCTAGTGTTCCTCCCACTGATCCTGATGCCAACAAGGAGTATGAGAACAATACAAAGGCCAAACATGCTATCTTGAGCGGGTTGTCTGATAATGAGTTTTTCAAAGTCATGCACTGTGCATCAACCAAGGAGACTTGGGATAAATTGCAGAGGTTGTTTGAAGGAGATGCAAAAGTCAAGGAGGCCAATCTGCAAGCACTAAGGGGTCAACTTGAAGGCATCGAGATGAAGGATGATGAAAATATTGCAGACTACCTTCACAGATTTGATGAAACTATGAACACCATCAAAGGGCTTGGAGAAGACATTGTATATGAGATCCTTATCAAGAAGGTGCTTAGGTCTCTTACACCTAAGTATGATACAAAGGTGTCTACCATAGAATAAGCCAAGGATCTAAAGATCTTTACAATGGATGAGCTATTTGGCTCACTAACAACCTATGAGATGAGAACAATTGGTGATGCTTCCTTAAGGAAAGAGACAACGTTCAACACCTCCAAAAAGGACAAAGAAGTGGTTGCTCATAAAGGATCAAGTGAAGACTCTGATACAGAGGTAGAAAAATTTGTTAGAAATCTTAAAAGAGGATATGGAAATTACAAAGGAAAGCTACCACTCAAATGTTTCAATTGTGGCAAGGTTGGACACTTTGCTGTAATATGTCCTTACAATGAAACTGATGGAGATGAGTCAAGAAAGTTTAGCAAATTTGCTGGCAAAGACAAAGAAAAAAATGTCTATCAACAATGAAGAAGAGGCTATCGAAAGAAGAAAAACCTCTATACTATTGAGGATGATACTACAGATGAAGAAAGTGCATTAGAATATGATTGCCATGAGAATGACAGAAAAGTTAATCTCTTTATGGGACTTGATGAACCGGTCGGTAAAGATGAGGAAGAAGAGGATATTGAGGTTGAAGTGGATTTAGAAGGAGATCTTATAAGTTCTCTTGAGGAATTGAGTAAAAAAAGAAGAGAACTCAAGAAGGTCAAGCATGCTGTAATAGATGAGAAAGGTCTCTTGAAACAATCCCTGGATGAGTCCAGACAAGTTATTTTTGACTTGAAACTGCATCTGGAAGAAACCAAGAGGATATGTGAAGTTACATCCTCTAATCTGATGAAGAAGGAAAAGGAGCATCAAGATCCTGAAGCAGAAATAGTGAAGCTCAGAAAGGATCTTGAAAAAAGAAAGGAAGAAATAAAAGTAAGAAGCAAATATGAAGGCAACATCGAAGCCTTAGACAAGATGCTGAGCAAACATAAGAAATCCAAAGATACCAGTGGCTTAGGCTTTGAAGAAGGTCAAATCTCAAACAAAAAAGACACATCTGATTAAGAAATAAAGTTCACCTCTTCAAATGAAGGTGAAGTAAAGAAGACATTCACTGTAAGCAAGGATACCGACAAAAAGACATGTAGATGCCGTTGGAAATCGCCATAAAAATTAGAATACACAAGCAATGAACCAGAGGCCACACTCATTGTATCGACATGCAGATCCAAGGAGAAATGCAAGAATTGACCATGAAGGATTCACCAGAGTCAACAACATGAAAAGAAGACCCTCGATGAGGCAATCCTTTGCAGGATCAAGGCAACCGAACCGGTATGTTCCTAACTTTCATGGTTACCGTTACCGGTGTAACAAATTTTGGCATAGAATAGCTGATTGTAGATTAATCAATAAGCCCTCTATGAGTTATGAAAGCAGAAATCAATTTAATGCACTTGGGGACATGAATGTTGTATCTTATCAGTGCAATGGATATGGTCATAGGAGTTTTGAATGTAGGAAGAATAAACAGGCGTCCTATAATAATTTTAAAGATTTATCTTTGAATGAAAATGTGAAATGCTATAACTATCAAGGTTTTGGACATATGGAAAAGTTTTGTAAAAATAGAAAGATCAAGTAGAAGAAGACAAATCCTGAGCAAGAATTGGTAGTTGAACCTGAGCATAAAATAGCAGCTGAGAAGCAAAAGGATATCAAACCGGTATGGGTTGAGAAAGAAAAAGAAAAGGCAGAATCAAGTCTGATAGTGCAGACTACCTTACATGTTGAAAGGAAAAATTTATGGGTTGTAGATAGTGGTTTCTCCAACCACATGACTGGTGACAAAAAATAAATTCATTAAACTTGAAGACTGGAATGGTGGTTCAGTAAGATTTGGAGACAACTCATCCATCAAAATAAAGGGAAAAGGTACTTTAAGTATTGATGGAAAATTGAAGGCACATGATGTATATTATGTGGAAGGCCTGAAGCACAATCTTCTGAGTGCGAGTCAAATGTGTGACAAAGGTTATAAATTCACCTTTGACACAATCAGTTGCCAGACAAAGAAAGACAATACCGGTCAGGTTGTGGTAGAAGGAAAGAGAACATATGGTAATGTTTATAATCTGAAGGAATATTATGAGTCCCAGTGCATGTTAGGACAAGTTGATGTAAGTTGGCTATGGGACCAATGATTAGGCCACATAAAATTTAATAGCTTAGTTGCAATGAGTAGAAAGGGGTGTGTTAGGAATATTCCACCCATCATCAAACTAGTAAGCACATTTTGTGATGAATGTGTGAAAGGAAAGAAAACTAAAGTGAGTTTCAAGACAAAAGAGTAAAACACCTCCAAACACTTGAGATTGTGCATACAGATCTATGTGGTCCAACTAGGACAAGAGCTCTTGTTAGTGAAAGATATTTTATGCTCTTTATTGATGACTACTCAAGAATGACTTGGGTCACCTTCCTGCAAGATAAGTCACAAGCATTTGACAGATTTAAGATCTTTAGGAAGATGGTGGAGAAAGAAAGTGGGTGCAAGCTAAAATGTCTAAGATCAGACCAGGGTTTAGAGTTCACATCAAAAAAAATTTTGGAGATTATTATGAGAAACATGGAATTAGAAGGCAATACTTAGCCCCTAGGACACCACAACAAAATGGTGTGGTAGAAAGAAAGAATAGGACAATATATGAGATGGCCAGAACCATGTTGAATGAGCCCAGTTTGCTAGACACATATTGGAAGGAAGTTGTTCATACTCCTACATATACTTTGAACCGAGTTCAACTATGAACAAACAACAGAATGACACCTTATGAGTTATGGTATGACCGGAAGCCATTAGTCAAATACTTCAAAGTATTTGGAAGGAAGTGCTTTATCAAAAGGGATATGGATGGTCTAGGTAGTTTTGACTCCAGGAGTGATGAAGGAATCTTCCTTGATTACTCATCTAATATCAAGGCCTACAAATGCTACAACAAAAGACTAAGAAGAGTCATTGAGAGTGTCCATGTAAAAGTTGATGAGGATATGCACAAAGGAAGTCAACCACAGGTTAATTGGTATGATAATTCTAGTGAGGAAGGTAATGAAGCTCAGTCAAACAATGAACCAAAAGAAGTATCTAAGAAGACTCCCAACCGGTATGTGTAGTTGAATCATCCGAAAGAGAAAATTCTGGGAAATAAGAGTGATGGTGTGAAAACTAGAAGAAGACTTGCCCAGAATAATGAACAAGTCAACTTCTACCCCATGACTGAAGTAGAACCTAAAACACTCAATGAGGCCAACAAAAGACAAGAATGGATGGATGCCATGGAAGAAGAACTGCAACAGATTGAGTAGAACAAGACTTGGGAATTAGTCCCTAGACCGAAAGACAAGAACATTATTGCCACTAAATGGGTCTACCAGAATAATATGAATGAAGAAGGTAACATTGTTAAGCATAAAGCTAGACTAATGTGCAAAGGATACTCTTAGGTAGAGGGAATTGACTTTGAAGCAATTAGAATGTTTCTACCCTTCTCTACCTGTAAGGGTTATAAAGTATATGAAATGGATGTAAAATCTGCCTTCCTAAATGGAAATTTAGAAGAAGAAGTATACATGGAGCAACCAGAAGGGTTTCTACTGCATGATGATGAAACATTTGTGTGCTGATTGAAGAAGGCCCTCTATGGTCTAAAGCAAGCTCCTAGAGTATGGTACTCAAGATTAGATCAATACCTGAAGGAGAAAGGATTCAAAAAGAGGAGTGTTGACAACAATTTGTACATAAAGAAAGATGGAAACCACATGATCATTATGGTTGTGTATATAGATGAGATTATCTTTGGAGGCAATAAGGATTCTCTCTGCAAAGATTTTGCTTATTAGATGCAGTCAAAATTTGAGATGTCAATGCTTGGTGAATTGACATACTTCCTTGGTTTGCATATATTACAACAAGATAAGGGATCTTTATCTCACAAATCAAGTATGTAAAGGAAATGTTGAAGAAATTTCAACTGGAGGATTGTAAACAGGTAAGTACCCCCATGGTAACAAGAAGCAAAATAAGCAAGACTGATGAATCACTGGTGGTGGATCAAACTTTGTACAGATCCATGATAGGAAATCTATTGTATCTAACTACTTCTAGAGCATATATAGTATAGGCAGTATGTATGGTGGATAGATTCCAAGCTGCACCTAAGCAATCACATATGAATGTTGTAAGCATAATCTTTAGGTACCTACAAGGGACACTCAGTTATGGATTGTGGTACCCCAAACAAGGAGAGTTCATCTTGGAAGAATACACTGATGCTAATTGGGAAGGTTGCATTGATTATCGAAAGAGCACAAGTGGTGGTGCATTCTTTCTAGGTGACCGGTTGGTCTCATGGCATAGCAAGAAGCAGGATTTAGTCTCTCTATCAACTGCTAAAGCAGAATATATTGATGCTGCTACATGCCGTTCTCAAGTGCTTTGGATGAAGAAAAATCTCAAAGACATACAGGTGGACATCACTGATCCTATTCTCATCCAGTGTGATAATTCAAGTGTGATCAACATAGCAAAGAATCCGGTAATGCATTCTAGAACAAAGCACATTGCTATCAAGTATCATTTTGTTAGAGAGAAAGTTGAAGGACAAGAGGTAAGAATGGAGTATGTCCCTACCAACGAACAAGTAGCAGACATCTTCACCAAACCATTGCCAGTAAGCACCTTTGAGTACCTAAGACACAAAATGGGAGTTGTGTCATCTGACTTATGCACTTGAGAAAGGAAGGATTTATATGGTTTAGGGGGAGTTCATAGTAGCATCTATAACTCTTGAACCACATCTCAATACTGGCTACAATCACTGGTAATAGTCTAAGAGGAAGCTTGGTGTGGATCTAAGGGGGAGTGTACAATACCCTTTTTCCTTATGTCAAAGGGGGAGAAATCTACTGGTATGAAGTGTCTTGTAGTAAGTTGACATCAATGCCAAAGGGGGAGATTGTTGGCAATTTGGCATTAAGTTGTCATTGATGTCAACCGGTTTGGCAAGATTAAGAAGTGGTGACTGATATGATGACAATCCACATGAGAGTGAGCAGAGAGAAGGACAGCTACCCGTACACATGACTTGGGCCATCTATCAGTAAAAAAGGCTTACCAGTAAGGCATAAACCGGGATGAATATTGGCTATGTAATATGAAGGCACATCAACCGGTGAACAGAACATAAAGGATGGTTGATGGTCATACCAGTAACATAGGGTAAACTGGTAGTCAACCTACATTGACTAAGTATGTCAAACCGACATAAGAATTCAAGCAAAGGAGGATGTTGACAAGCATGGTAGCTGGATGCCAGATGGAGGTATTGCACAGGTCGATGGAGTGTGCATCGATGTAACAAATCTGTAGGCACGTCGACTTTAATGAGGAACCCGCAAGTCACGGAGGATGCCAGAAGATTGCGGCTCGAGGAAGGCAAGTTGGAAAAGCAATCACACTGATCTTGCAAGAAGATTTGATCTTCATACCTGTTAGGTGAAGGAAACAAACAAATCCATTAATGGCTAGTGACAGAAAAATACAGAAAAGTGTGGTGCAGGCCTCTAGATTTAGATAACACACATTGGAATGTGAAGTTCAGCTGTTGATTGATCATTGTCATAAAGACCATATCCCTAAAAAGTAGATCAAATCAAAAGAGGATTTGGATTGAGTCAGAAAAGGAAAACCTAACACGACAGTGTTTGAATACATTCTTGGCGGGAATCTATGATGATAAATATACAAGCTCGAAAAAAAAAAGATTGATGCTTTTAGAAGAAGAGGGAGAGTGAAGAGAGCTCAAGTGCAGAAAAGGATCATTCTGCCTTAGAATTTATTCTAAGAAAGTTACAGAGTGAGTGAGTAAGCAAACCGGTGATCGGGTTTAACCGCCAGTGATTTAGTACCGGTATAACTGTAGCAGGTTCAATAGTTAAGCAAATCGGTGAGGTGTGTTAGAGCAAGACAACATCAAAGTGGTGAGACTCTGTGTGTGTTTGTGTGTGTGTGTGTGTGTGTGTGTGTGAGAGAGAGAGAGAGAGAGAGAGAGAGAGAGAGAGAGAGAGAGAGAGAGAGAGAGAGAGGCCAAGAATCAGAGAGAGAAACCTCACAACCGGTAGTGTGAGATCTAGTAAAGAAAAGAAGACTGCTAACCGACAGAGACCTATTTGTTCAAGAGTTGCAAAATTCATTTGCAATAAGAAGTCATAACTGTATCTAAATTGTATTTCAACATACATCACCAAGTGGAATCTTGGCATAGGGGTTGGTGCTCCTTGGGTTGGTGCCCTAATTCTTTGTAATTCAGTGTTTTACTTGTGAGGCTGGATTAGAGCAGTAGTCTCCAGCAACATTTCTCACTAAGGTTTTTCCCATATTGGGTTTTCCTCATACATCTGGTGTTGTGGAGTGCACTTGTGTGATTTCCCCTTTTTTGGTCTCCTCATTTGTTTTACTAGTTTGATTAGTTAGTGCTTAAGATAACAATTGATATTCTGAAGTTGCCTCAAAAGAGAAATAGTTTAGGAACCATTAATTCACCCCCCTCTCAGTGGTACTCTGTGTTCAACACCTAGGAGAGATCCTCCTAGTGGCGATGCAGATGGAGTTAGCTCTAGGGCTAGGTAGTCAGATTCAAGAGGCAACCACTCTTGGCCTCCTCCGTGATGATGATAATGTACCATTGACGTATTCTATTGATTATATACACACATCTATTGTATCTTTGATGATTCCCTTGATATGTACATTATTGTATTTTGGTTGATCTCTTTGATAGGATACACATTAATTCATTGATGTTGATGTTCTTTATTCATGTACTTTGTTATTGATGTGATATCCAGGGACTTTGGACATTTATTTTTTCACTGATGATTTGTTTTGACTTATATCTTTGATTTTCCTTTGGATCAACATAGGTCACACATGTGCATGATGATATGATACTAGATATTCTCCTACATGTTATGGATGCCTTTATTTGATGAGCTATATGATATGCATGATCTATATGACTTTTTCCTTGATAATACAAATGATTTGCCTATGTGATGTGTGTGATAATGTGATTCTATAATCTATATATTTTGAAGGTGATATGCTTAAGATGTTTTGATGATTATGCTTAACTATACGTTTTGTAGATGATATGGTTAAATGTGATGAATGTATGCCTTTTATTGTGCTACTAAATGCAATGCATGAATGTACATGGATGAATATGTGAATGCATTTAATATGGTTTTGTTCTTTTGGTATGTTTTTGATTTGATATGGTAATGTTCATGTATGTGAATGTACTTTGATATGAGATGATAATGATAATGCATCTAATGAACTTTGCTTAGGATATGATAATGATGTGAAATGTATCTTGAAAATGAGATGTAAAATGAAAATGAAAATGATAATGATATGAGACTATATGAGATGTATCTTGAAAATGAGATGTAAAATGAGAATGAGAATGATAATGACATGAGACTATATGAGATGTATCTTGACATTGAGATGTATAAAGATGTGAAAATGCAACTAATGCAATGCTTAATTAATGCACTCGTAAAATGATATGAAAATGTACATGTAACTAAATGTGATTGGAACATGATATGAAAATGATAATGATCATGCACCTAAATGCAACCTTAACATGATATAAAAATGACAATGATAATGCAATCTAACTGCAACCTTAACTTGATAATGTAACTAAATGCACATTAAAATTATAATACACATGAAGATGCAACTAAATGCAGCTAATGCAAAGCTTAATATGCATTATCGTTCTCAATGTTGCGATTTGTTTTGATCAAATTGCCAGTGCTTCCCTTTTTTTTCATCATTGAGCCTTGATTTGTTGAAAGTTGATACAAGCATCATGGTATAATTGCACCATAATGACCTGAGTATAACTTACATGGGTGAGGTGTAATTGAACCAAGACGACCTGAATGTTGCTTGCATAAAATAGACAAGAGTTAACCTTAGTCCAATACAAATCCAAAATGTCCTCAGTGATATGTTGCCTGATCACGTCGTAAGAAAAAATTGCATAGTAGAAGGCTTCACTCCCAAACATCAGACAAAGAAAACATCACATTCCTTCCTTGCTTCTCTAGTCTTTGAGACATCCTTGAGTTTCTTAGGAGATATGATAAGAAAAAATTAACAACCATAAGTAAGCATGTATGCTAACTGAAGTGTATTCTTGTCAAATAAAATATCTTGCAAATAGATCTTTTGTTTAGTTGAAATCAATTCAAGTCCTTGATGTCTATCCTTGATGGTTGCGCTCTCATGTTGCTATGTTCACTGTTGGTTGTTCTGATCCTTGTTGTCTTACTACATGTTTGGTTTGGTGTCTAAACCTGTGAGGCAAAATGCCCCCAACGAGGTCAAAATGTTGCCCCTTGCTTTCAATACTACTTTGATATGGATATGTACACTGATCACCAAGTCATGGTGTGATATGATTCAGATAACTAAATTGGATAATCAAGGACAATGACTACGCTAAGTATGTTCGGGATAATGATGCATGTATAAGTGTTCTACAATGGCTATGGGCTTTGATTAGATGGAGCCAAAGATATAATATGAGTATTAATAGATAGAGGAGCTGCTCTATCACAAATAGCGCCCTTCGCTAGGTTTTCACCACTTGTTTTTATTGCACTTTTTGATTTATTTTTCATTTTTTTGTATTTTTCTTGATTTTTTATTTTTTTATGCCACAAGGCGCCTGTTTACCAGGTTTTCACCCTAGTGACGATTTTTTGATTTTTTTTTAATTTTTTTGCTTGATCCGTGCATTGGACGACTCAAGTGTAGAATTTCTTCAGATGGATGTTGTTGGTTGGCTTATCAAGTACGTCCCCTTCTGAATTTAATAACTGATATGCCCCCGATCCATAAGCTGATATGATGACAAAGGGTCCCAACCAATTAGGTTCAAATTTCCCTTTCTTTTCCCGATCTTGTTGATTATGGGGATTTTATTTTAGGACTAGCTCACCAATTTTGAATGCCCTTGGTATGACCTTGTGATTGTAGCTTCGGCACATTCGTTGTTGATATACCTTGAGATGGTCAAAGGCACGTTGTTGGTGTTTGCCTAGCAACGCTAGCTCTTGCAATTTGTTGACTCGATACTCTTCATCTGGAATGAGGGCTTTCAATGATACCCCGAGTGATGGAATTTCTACCTCAATAGGTAGGATAGCTTCTGATCCATACACCAATGAGTATGGTGTATCTCCTGTGGGTGTGCAAATACTTGTTCTATATGCCCAAAGTGCATGATTAAACTATGCATGCCAATCTTTACCAACATCATTCACTATCTTCTTGAGGATTGTTTTGTTTGAGGCCTTTTCTTGGCCATTCCCTTGTGGATAATATGGCGTTGAAAAGCGATGCTGGATATGGAATCACTCACAAAGTTCTTGTACATCTTGATTCTTGAAAGGTCATCCATTATTTGTGATAATAGAACTAGGAATGTCATGCCGACAAATGAGATAATTCAGGATAAAAGAGGATATTTGCTTGCCAGTAACAGTGGTCAACGAGACTACCTCAATCCACTTTGTGAAGTACTCAGTGGTTGTGATGATAAACTTGTGACCATTTGATGAGGAAGGATGAATCTTTCCTACCAGGTCAAGTCCCCATTGGCAGAAAGGCCATGATGTGGTGAATGGTTGTAGCTCTTGTGCTGGTGCATGTATGAGATTGTCATGGATCTGCCATTTTGGACATTTTCTAGCAAACTGGTAGGACTCTTTCTCCATTCTCGGCCAATAATATCCCATCCTTAAAAGTTTCCTAGCAAGAGTAGGACCACTTGAATGTGTGCCACAGATACCTTCATAGAGCTCATGTAAGGCGAAGTCATATTCATTACAATCGAGGCACCAAAGAAGAGTACCATCAAGACCTCGATGATATAGTGTCTCAACAGTTAGGGTATAACAGGCTGCTTGATGAATGAAGTTGCATTTCTGGTTACAAGATAGGTCTGGTAGAAGGGTATTGCCTTTTAGGTAGGTGTAGATCTTTCCATAGAGGGGTGAATCAGAACCATCTAGGGTACTAAAGACTTGGGATTCTGAATTATCATAGGTGGGGGAAAATAATTGCTCCACCGAGAATTCACAGCGATCCTGTCTATCTGGAATTTGTAGGAGCAAGTAAATGGTGGCCATTGCGTCAGCAGTTCTGTTGTCTAGCCTTGGAATCTGCTCAAATGTGATGTGTACACCATGTGTTTGTAGGGCATTAGCTTATCGTCCTTCATTTGATAGTCATCATTGATCTGAATGATAACTAATTGAGAGTCCCCATAGACTTTTAATTCTGTGATTTTCCACTCCACAACTACTTTAATACTTGCTATTAGAGCTTCGTACTCAACGATATTATTGGTGCATGGGAACATCAACTTGTAGGATCTCAGAATTGTGTGTCCTTTTGGAGTGACGAACAAGATGTCGGTACCTAATCCATGCCATGTATAGGACCCATCAAATTATAAGATCCATTTCTTTGGCATAACAATGAGCACATCTGTACCTGGAAATTCCATATGTAGTGGGTGTTTGTCTGGTAGTGGTGCTTCTGCTAGTTGATCTACTATTGCTTGTCCTTTGATAGCCCTCCGTTCTGTGTACTGAATGTCAAACTCGCTTAGGATCATGAACCATTTAGCTAACCTCCCTATGAGAGTGGCTTTGCTGAGTAAGTATTTATTGGGTCAATCTTCGCCACTAGCTTGATAGTATGAGCTAACATATAGTGTCACAAATTTTGGGAAGTGAACACTATAGCTAAACAAGATTTTTTGATGAAGGTGTAATTGAGTTCGTAGCCATTCAACGTCTTGCTAATGTAATAAATGGCCCTTTCCTTTCTTGCTAAGTCTTCTTGTGCTAGTAATGCTCCTAGTGATACTTTCGTTGTTGATATGTAGAGAATGAGTGGCTTGCCCGCTATTGGTGGCACCAAAATAGGTGGATTCATGAGATATTTTTTGAGCTAATGGAATGATTCTGCACACTTGTCCTCCCATCTAAAAGGTACATTTTTATGAAGTAGATGGTTGAATGGGAGACATTTGTCTTCTAGTTGAACAATGAACCTTCTAATAGATTGTAGCCTGCCTTGAAGATATCGTAGCTGACTAATGTTCCTTGGAGGTGGCATTTTCATGATTTCCTGAACCTTTGCGGGGTCCACCTTGATGCCCTTTTTTGATACAATGTAGACCAAGAGTTTTTCGGATGTGACCCCAAAAACACACTTTTAGGGTTTAATCGGACATTGAATTGCTCTTGTCTCTGAAATATTTTATCAAGAATGTCTAGGTGTCCCTCTCTTGTGAATGATTTGGCTAGAAAGTCATCTACATAATCCTCCATAAAAGTATGCATCATGGCATGGAAGATTGTTGTCATTGCTCTTTGATAGGTCACACTAGCATTTTTCAAACCAAAAGGCATGATATTCCAACAGTATGTACCCCATGGACATGTGAATGTTGTTTTATCTTGATCCTATGGAGCCATCTATATTTGGTTGTAACCTGAGAAACCATCCATGAGTGATAGCATTGTGTGCCCTACCGTGGGATCCACAATTGTATCGATGCTTGGTAGAGGAAAGCCATCTTTCAGACAAGCCTTGTTGAGGTCCCTAAAGTCGGTGAAGATTCAGATGCTTTTGTCTGACTTGGAGACCAGTACAATATTGGAAATCCATTTTGCATAGTCTATAGGTCAGATAAAGATGACATCTAGTAGTTTCTTTAGTTCAACTTTGACTAGTAATGCCACATGTGGATTCTTCTTTTTGAGTTTTTGTTTAATGGGCGTAGCTCCTAGAGCGATTGATATGTGATGCATAATGAGGTTTGGATCTACCTCTAGCATATTTGCATAAGACCAAGCAAATTTAATTTGCTTTTCCTTGAAGAATTTGATGAAGTCAAGTCTTTCCCGTTCTGTTAGTGATTCTGCCAGATGTATGGTTCTTGTTGCTACTTCAGTGCCGATATTGATTGATTGAGTTGGCTCAATTAAAATTGGTGATCTTTACTGATAATGTTCAGGAAGAGTGTCAATTATCTCATCCTCAGGTGCCTCAAAGAGGTTTTCACCATCAAATACGTCCTTTGTTTTTACTTTTTAATGATCTAATACTGCCATTAAATGGTTTTCACCATTAGATCGATTTTTTATTTTATTCATTTTGTGACTAAAAGACTTGAAACTCCCCTGATTGCAGACATCGTTATGGGGTTCACTGGTGGAGCATGTTTACGGGTTGACTGAGCAAAGGTATTGGACAATGGCGTCATCATTTTGAAAGGTTGGTATATCAATGTGTTTAGGTTGTTCCCAGTCTATAAGTTCAAGATGTATGAGAGGTAGGGAATCGTTTGGTGGGTCAAGGTCTACCATTGTGTAAGTCATGATGGAGATGTTGTCATGGTTTTCATTAGATGTATCAAAGTCTATGACGGTATCAAGGTCTTCGATGGTACTCTCTTCGGTGTTGCCTATTTTTTATTGACGTTGCTTGTTCTCACTAGCCTCATAAATATGTAGCAGTCCAAATTCAAATGATCTAGACCTCAAACTTTGTCCATCATAAGGTATCGATGTATATGTGTGTATTGTATCTACATCAATGTCTTCAGTGACATCAGAGCAAGTATCCCATTCATATTCATTTGAGTTTGTTTCAGAATCACTTTTTAAGGCTACACCACCATATCTGACAGGAATATTGTATGCTGAGAAGAGTTCGCTGATAATTGATACAAGTTTTGCTGCTACCATTGATTCAGGTTTTGTGCTTGCTTGTACTCTTTGGATTTGTTCATAAACAGTCTCTTCCCTTTGAATGAAAAGTTCTTCTGGTTGTGGCTCATATTTGGTTGGATCAGGTCCTGTTATTGCTTGCATGTGATGTATCTGTTTATAGGAAGCCTCCTCTCTTCGAATAGCGAGTTCCTCTTGTTGTTTCTCATATTCTTCATCTTTTTGTTCTTTGATTGTCTTTTTAGCTGCTTGGTGTGTCACTTCTTGCCATGATTCCTCATTATGTGTTACATTCCTTCTCCATCGGGGATTATGATGATCTCATTTTTGTACAGGTTGAATATGCTGGCCATACCCATGTCCAAATTTATCTTTTATAAGTTGTGAATGGGGTTGAATTGGTACTATGATTCCTTCTTAACACTTGTCAATAGGTCCTTTTCCTTTCTAGCCCATTCTTTGCATGATTCTGAATCCTTTACCATACTGTTATGTGGGGATGGTAACTTCTAGAGCAACAGATCTTGTCTCTTCCTCATCTTTGTATAGCCAGTTGAGGATATCCTTGTCTTCTGATTCTTCTGCGAGTGTGCCTACTTAGATAGATTTTCCATCAAATTTGTTGATGGTTGTCCGTGAGACCTTGGTGAAGTCGACAACTTTTCTAAACATAGGGGTTCAAAAGAGTATTCCCCCATGCCTTGGTCTTTTATCTTCATCCTCTTTTCAAAGTCTATGGACAAAGACTTGAGTTTTTCTTGATTATTGGATGATGAGGAAGCTTGGGCCTCCTTGTTATGTGGTACTAGAACATTTTGATCTGCCCTCATAGTGTTGCAATACTGAAAGTGGTTGGTGCCCATTGATATTGAGATCTCTTGTCCATTATAAGGGAACTTGAGACATTGATGATATGTAGAGGGCACCACTTGCATTTCATAGATCAAAGGACAACCCAAGAGTATTTTATATGTCAAGTCTATGTCTAAGACTTGGAAAATTATGTCCTTTTGCACTGGTCCTACCTGAATGGGTAGCACCACTATTCCTTCTGATGATCTTTCTTCTTCATCATATGCCTTGATAGTGATTTTCTTTTTGGGATCAATAGATTTCTCTGAGAAGCCCAATGCATGGGTAAGTTTTAAGCTACATATATTTAGACTAGCTCCTCCATCTATTAACACACATTTTACCAGGTGTTTGTAGACAAGAACTTCGATATGGAGTAGGGTTTTGTGTGAATGACTCAAAGAGACATCATCATGCTTTGAAAAAGATAGCTTATGAGGCACCGTCATATGTGCCACCATGGCTTGGAATCGATTGATGTCCAGGTTGTTTGGAACTGTAATATCTGTAAGAGCTTGTTCCAAAATATCCTTATGTGTTGGTGATATTTTGAGCAACTCTAATATCGATATTTGGGCAGGTGTCTTTTGCAATTGGTCTACCAAGTTGTATTAAGTCTTAGGAAGAGTTGTTGCTTTAGATGTGCTCCCCTTCAAGACATATTTTTGTGCCCTTGTTGTCACATTCACTGGTGCGTGTTCTTGTTGATCCTTGATTTTAATGACATTCACTTGGTTGTCATATGTCGATATGTGATTAATGACATTGTCCTAGATGTGGTTTATGTGAGCTCCTTTGTTGTTGTTGGATGTTGTTGCTCCTCCCTTTTCATAATTAGGAAGGGGATATTTGAATGCCTCATGGTCACCATTGGTCTTATGGCCATCAACTGTTATATCATCCTTATCTATCATGTCTTGAACTAGGTTTTTCAACCTTAGGCAATCATTTGTGCGATGCCCCTTGTTTCGATTATAGCCACAATAGTGTGAGTCATTCCACCATGGTGGTTTGAATTAGGGTTCAAAATTGCCTATGTTTGGCAATATGATGAGTTTGATAAGAGATTTCAAAATGCAGATTCTAGGGTTTGTCCCAATGGTGTAAATGTTCTTCTATATTGGGGAGGTGGAGTGTTGTTGTTACTTCCTTGATTATTGATCCCTTGATTGTTGTTGTTCCCTCGATTGTTGTTATTTCTTTGATAGGTAGTACGCTGATAGTTGTTAGTGCCTTGATTGGTATTTCTTTGATTCTTGTTGGGTAGTGTCTCACCTGATAAATTTAGCACCGGTTGCTTGGATTTTATGTTGTTGGCATCAACCACACCATCATTAACAACATTCTTGTTCCTAGTCCAAAACTTGTACTTGTCCAAGTTGTTGTTGTATTGATTGTTATAGGTGTTGTTGTTTGATGAACTAGCACCTTCCTTAGAGAATTTCAAGGTTCCCTTTTTGATTGAGGCTTCTTCTACTTGAATGCCATTCTCAATTAACTTTTGGAAACTAGGTAGACATTTTATTTTGAGTTGATAACTCATTTCATCATTCAAATTGTCTATAAAAGTTTCCATTTTCTCATTTTTAGGCACATCACGTGGGTACCTTGAGACCATGCACCTCCATCTTTGTAAATAACACCATGAAAGTTTCATGGTTCTTTTGTTTTGTATTGCATATGTCAAGCATGGTGACCTTGTGTTGGATATTATAAGAATATTATGAAATGAATTTGTTCACTAACTCATTGAATGACCTGATAGGAGGTGTGAGTTGTGAAAGCCACTCCATTTTTTGTCCTCCCAAACTTCTTGGGAATAGCCTCATCATGTAAGTGTCATTATGGGAAAACTCTAAGATCATAGTGAAAAATTCCCTAACATGATCCCGGGGATCACTCTTACCATTGTATTTGTCATACTTTGGTATATCTGAGTTTGGTGGAAAGGGCACCATGTTTAGTCTTCTATCAAAAGGATAAGGACAAATGTCCTCCAAAGAGTACCTTATCATGCACCCTTGTTGCATATCCTGCATCTGTCATTGGAGTACTTGGAGTTGGTGTTTGATGTTGGCTAAGGGAACATTTTCCTCATTGAACCTTTGATGATTGGCATCCCCTTGTTCACTAATGTTGTCATGATTATAGATATCATCTCGGTCGCAGGTGTTGTCTTGGTCATGGGTGTCGTCTCCTCCCAAGTGCTCTTGATTCTGAGTATTGAATGTTTAAGTCCTTGCCCTTGTTCCTGGGATTATTTCATTGGTATTCCTTGAATTCTCCATGTCAAAATCCTCGGGAATCTTCACTCCTTTATTATTTAGCATGAGAAGGTATTTTTGTTTCTCTGATTCTATAAGCCTTTCCATGAGTTTTTGGAAGGTGGCACTTTGTTGGCATTTTTGGATGAGATCCTTGGTGATCTCCTCTTCCCCTATATGTATGTATTCATAAAAAGGATTGGACTCCCTATGACTCATGCTTGATTCTGGTTGTGGGTCCTACTCTTTGTTTTTCTGAGATCGAGTGATAGCGGGCATTTATATGCTTCTAAATAAGTGAGTTCTTCTTCTCTTAGTAGGGTTGATATTTCTTCCTCTCTTGTTGGAGTTGGTGGTTTGGGTCGAGCTTTGTTGTAAGTGATGCAAATGTTTGGAAAGAAGGCAGGATTTATTTTTCTCCCTTTGTTGAGACGTTGGTTGAATGCTGATTTATGAGTAAAAGCCCTACTTCTCAAAGGCTCTTCATCAAACTCAATGGTTTTTCTTTGAAGATATAATCGCATGTGACGTAAGAAAATACAAAGTGATACAAAGAGTTGATGGTTAATATAGAGAAACTTTCTTCTCTTGATAAGCTCCCTAGGACTAGGTTGTCTCTTCTTCAACTTAGTGTTTTCATGAAGACTTCTTCTTCTTCTCAAAATATAGGGAGTGGTCATACAAATGATCAAAATGTTGATGTTGATGGTTGATATGGATACCTTGTTTTGGTACTCAATCCTACTAGTCTTAATAGAGGGTTTTTTCGATATGCCCCTACGATAAAGTATGTCCAATGATATGGATCAAGTTTCCCGATATGGAAACCAAATTTGACAAACTTTAATACCTAGATAGGTATTGTTGTTGAGAGAGTTTGGATGATAACTTTTTATCACTTGGTTTGATACTCCTCTAATTTTTTTGGATGAAAGTCTTGCCTAAAGATAGTTGAAAAGTTGATAACCACCTCCAAAGGTGCTTTGTTGGATTTGAAAATCTCCTTCACTTATGATTTCTCCTTGTTTGAACTGATTTTTGAGTTGGTTGATTGATATTTTTGTAAGATTTTTTAACATTTGTGACAAGAATACATAGCACACATGAAGAAAATGGTCATCCTAATGCTAAACATTTAGTGTATGTTCTTTTGAGGATGTGTTCAAATCCCTGATGTTTTCACTAGTTTGGATACAAATAAGACACACCAAGTAGACTCTTTATTCAAGGGTCATTGACAATATCATAACCCACAACTCGATACTCCTTCATCTCAAACAACCGTCTCACCCACTAGACGGCGTCCATTTTTTTGCTTTTTTCCAGAAATTAACCCAAAGAGGATTGCTCCTCAATTGAGTAGTTATCTTGGGAGATGTATGGTGAGTGATCTTGGGGGAGAATTCTTCCCCACCCTTGCACTATGATATTGCCAATGTATGGCAATTGACTCGGCTCAACGTTTCTACTTCTATGGTTCGTATTAAAGGTTTCGTTCAGTGTGACAAATGATAAACTCAACTAAGACGCTTCACAACCTTTAGAAAAAAGGATTTTCGTATCACAAAAGATACTAGGGAAGGATATCAAATACACAGTTCCATTGGAGGGGATTTGCATCAACCTCCACATTTGATTATAGTGGGTTGGAAAACTTGGCTTTAACCGTTGCCCACTTGGGTCGTACCCTTCTCACTAGCCCCCTCAAGGCTTTAGGAAAGCAGGCCCTCTAAAGGTTTTAAATGCTTGAAAGTAAATAAAGCATGAAAAGGGTAAGTTTGGCTTTTTGGTCACCCAATTAAGGGAAGAGCATATACCTACCACTCAAGACAAAGCATACAATGTTCTTTTTACCTTTTCAAAGCAATTATTTTCTAAGTCCTAATTGGAGATGTTGCTCCAATCAAACATGGTGTTTATTTTAGTCCCACATAGAAATTATTTTCTAACTAGGAAAGTGAAATCCCAGTCAAGAAAATGAAAGCATGTTGCTATAAAGTAAATTGATTTTGCAAAAAGGGACAAGTTGATTGTTCTTTTTAACTTGTAAATAAAGATTGATTGTGAATTTTACCTTTGCAAGAAAATGAAAGATTTGTTCTTTTTAAGCCCAAATTTGAAGTGTTTTTGCTCCTAACTTGCAAGAAAACAAAATTTGATTTGTGATTCTTTTTACCTTTGCAAGTGATGTTCTTTTTAGAGTCCAAAAGACAAGTTTGATTTATTTTAGAGCACCAAAAATGAAATTGTTAGGTTTTTTTTTTTACCAAAAAGGAAATATGAATTCTTTTTAACCAACTTTAAAAGAAAGCTAAAAAGAAATAAAAAATCCTAATTCAACTCCTCCAACTTGCAAAAAAAAGAAGTTAGTGAAAATCCCAATCACTTGGTGGGCTAGACAAGCCTAATTCGCCAAATCAAATTACAAAATTTTGCCTCTGTGACAAATGCATTAAAAAAGAATGCAAATGTGCCAAAACAGAGAGTGAATGTGCTACAACGTACTGCAAATGTGCTATAAGACTTTGCAAATGCGCTAAACTATCCAGAACCAGAAAAAGACAGATGTAAATGCGTTAAAATAGAGAGTGAATGTGTTGTGTCGTACTTCAAATGCGCTATAACAGTGATCGTACATGCTATAATAGAGATCAAAAGCACTATAACAGAGAGCAAATGCGCTGCAACGTACAACGTATGCGCTAAAAGATTCTAGAAAATTTCTTGGTCGAACCTGCGCAAAAATGTTAATAATTTGTTAAAATTAGGGGTCTAGCTCTACGATGGGCACCAAAAATGTGTGTTGGAAAGTGTGTGAATCTGCAAAATGAGAGTCAAAGAACATCAAACACACACATGAAACATTATGTTAGAGTTTAGAAATCAAAATAGAAACTAAACTAAGTTAGCTTCAAAATCGAGATCCCCAAGCACATCTCATGCTCCTCTATCTCCAAGGGTCTTCAAGATTCAAGGTGGCTCTCACTTGGAAGAGCACTTGATCTTTTAGATGTCAACCTAAAGAACAAGATTGAAGGATATGCTAAGATCAAAATGAATGCAACTAAGGTCCTAGCTAGATGATCAAATGATATGAAAAGATGAAATGCAAGATGGAATGTAAGATATGAGACTAAGATTGATTCTAAATTGAAAGCTTAGGTGTGATAATTAAAATAAAATTGAGATTGCTATGATATTGATAAATAATGGCTATGAATTAAGATAGCATGAAAATAGGAATAACATGATACTATCAACATGATGAAAAATAAACTAGCATGCAACTAAGATGATTCAAATGCTTGAAGATGGCACATTGAGCTCCTTGATAACTTGAAAAATGACTATAAGTTTTATGCACAAGATGATGGCTCCTAAGATTGAAGAAATGGGATCTATTTATAGAGAAAATAGAGAAATGGATGGTTGAGAAATTGAGCAATCTCAACAAGGGCTAGGATTGAAAGTTATCAATCCATGAGGGGAATTCAATCCAATCCCAAGTTGACAAATGTCACCTTGAGATGGCTTGAGAGGATTCTAAGCAAGCATTAGATGCTAAGTAAGCATTAGAGATAACCTCAAGGGATGACATCATTGGATAATGCCATTATCAAAGGGAGCATGCTATTGTCCAAGAGGTAAACTCTTGTGCAAAGTTGAGGGATGGCCAAAGGGACAACCATCATGGGCTAGTACAATGTCTTGTAAGAGACATTAAATTCTCTTTGAAGACTTTGGAGGTTAACTTTTTGAAAGTTAGACAACCTTACAAGTTTGGAAGACTCAACAAGTTAACTTGTTGAAGAAGGTAGAGTCTTTAACAAATTTTAAAGACTTTCCCCAAATTTGTAGAAGTGACTCCCACAAATTTAGGGATGTGACATGATTAGAGGAATTAGGCTAATTAATGAGGGGTTAGAGGGGTTCTAGAAGAATATTAGCATGCTAATGGAAAATGTAGGAGAGTGCAAGTGGAGGAAAATAGGCATTTTAGATAAAATAAAAGATTTATTTTAGCCAAAAAGGGGGGCAACTTGCATTTGTAGGATTTTGCAAGTGGGGGGACTATTCACAAATAAATAACGATTTATTTAAATGAAAAGGGATTTTAATCATATATAAATTCAATGAAAAGGGAAAAAGAGTTTTAATTAATTAAATAAGATTTATTCAATTAAATGGCTACATGGTACTTAATCAAACCTTAGTTTAATTAATAGGTTAGGATAGAAGAAAAGGATTTTAATCAAATGTTTAATTTGATTAATAGGATGATTGGAAGAATAAGTATATTAATTAAACCTTAGTCTAATTAATAGGTGAATAAATGATGATTAAATGAATAAAATCCATTTGATTAGTTGTGCAAGTTTTAGGTGTCTACACCTATCACTAAAATGACAGGATCTAAAACTCCTTTCAAGACTCTTCCAAAGAATCATCCTCAAGAACAAATATTTGGAGACAAAGAGGCAGGAGTTCAAACAAGAAGAAGAGCCACAAAATTAGGAAATCAAGCAAATTTTTGTTTATAATAAAAATAGAGCCTAAGACTTACACTGAAACCAACAAAGATGAATGCTGGATCAAGGCTATGGAAGAGAAATTGAGTTAAATTGAAAAGAACAAGAAATGGTAACTACTCCCAATTCCTAAAGGTAAGAATGTTATTGGTGCAAAGTGGGTGTTTAGAAACAAATTAGATGAACATGGTAAGGTTGTAAGGAACAAAGCTAGATTTTTTTGTAAAGGATACTCTCAGGTCGAGGGTATAGATTTTGGTGAAACATTTGCACCGATGGCTAGACTTGAAGCCATAAGGATATTCTTAGCTTTTTCAGTTTATAAAAATCTCAAAATCTACCAAATGGATGTTAAAAAAGCCTTCCTTAATGGATATCTTAATGAAGAAGTCTATGTGGAGCAGCTTGAAGGTTTCATATGTGAAGAAAGTTTCGATTGTGTCTATAGGTTGAAAAATGCCTTATATGATTTGAAGCAAGCCCCTAGAGCTTGGTACTCTAGGTTGGATAAGCACCTATTGGAACAATGATTCACTAGAGGAGGTGTGGACAACAATTTGTATATAATAATACAAGGTGAGGATGTACTTGTTGTACAAGTTTATGTAGATGACATTATTTTTGGTTGCAACAATGATGATATGTACAAAATGTTTTCTAATCTCATACAATCAAAATTTGAAATGTCCATTCTTGGAGAGTTGTCCTTCTTTCTTGGTTTGCCGATTTCTCAACTTGAAAATGATATATTTCTATCCCAAACTAAGTATGCAAGAGAGATGCTTAAAATATTCCATATGGATGAATTTAAACCAGTGCAAACACCCATGGTTATAGGCTACAAATTGAATAAGATTGATGATTCAATTAATATTGGTAAAAACAACTATAGGTCTATGATAGGAAGTTTACTATATCTCACAATACATAGGTCTGATATCATGTAGGTAGTACGTTTAGTTGCACGATTTAAATCCTCTCCTAAAGAGTCTCATGTTAATGCAGTCAAGCGAATATTTAGATATATCTAAGGCACATTGGATTATGTTTTGTGGTATCCTAGATATAATGATTTTACTTTAATTTCCTATACTGATGTTGATTGGGCAAGGTGCCTCGATGACAGGAAAAGTACTAGTGGAGTAGCTATCTTTTTTAGAGATAGACTTGTGTGTTGGCATGGCAAAAAATAAGAGTCAGTATCTCTGTCCATAGTAGAGGTAGGGTATATATCTGCCACTTCATGTTGTATACAAGTTCTTTGGATGGTGCAAACACTTTCAAACATGAAGGTTTAAGTTCTTAAACTGATTTCCATCATGTGTGATAACACTTGTGCAGTCAATATTTCTAAAAATCTTGTTCAACACTCAAGAACAAAGCACATTGATATTAGATATCATTTTTTGAGAGAGAAAGTTATAGAAAATATAGTTACTATGGGTTATGTTTCCACCACAAATCAAGTAGCTAATATTTTCACTAAACCCTTGGCAAAGGAGGTCTTTGATAGGTTGAGACAGAGGATGGGTGTCTTACCCTTCTCCTTTGTTCATTAATTAATCATCACAATGGGTTGGTTTGAAGGGGATCTTATGCTTGTTATCTTTTCTTTACCTAAAACCTCATGTTTCTTCCCATTGTCATTGGTTTTTTAAGAGGGAGAATGAGAGCAGTAATTGTGTTTTTCAATAGTGTGTTCAAATTTATTTCAGCAGTTCAATTTTTTTTTGATTTGTTCATGTTGATCATGATAGTGTGTGGTGATGAGAGTGATTTGAAAATATTATAGCTTATTTTGATTGAGCAGCATAAGACAAGATGTCGTGCAGTGGTTCATGCCAAGAAATTGCAGAATTTGGAGCCTACAAAGCGGCCATGACAGGAAATTGTAGAAGTAGCAATGCAAAGAACCAAGGATGTTTGATACAATACATTTAGAAAAGGGGAGTAAAAGTGAAATTACTGTAGATGTTGACATCAATGCCAAAGGGGGAGTTTGTTGGCATTGTTTTGTCATTGATGTCAAATGATGAAGTAGTCTGTCTGTTTAAGCAATATACAAAGGCATTTGGATGTAAAGTTGTTTAAGGGATTATGAAGTAGTTGTTCCTAGTAGAGATGTCTTCTCATCCGATTAAAATGGTAGTTTGATCAAGATTGGTAACAATACAATCATAGTTGTCAAGTACAAAAGAGGTTTTACATTTGGAGGCAAGTTGAGTTTGTGAACAACAAAGTTATTTAAAGCAATATGTTACTAACAAATGAATTGTGAATTGTTAAGATGCATTTCATATATAAGTGATGGGTCTTCTTTAAGTTGTTATGCAGAAAAGTTTGTTAGAATTTGATATTTGGAAGTTTGACATAAGTTTATGGATCTTATCATTTTTGTGATAGGAACAAAAACATGTGCGATGGGAACTTGTGATAGAAATCAGTTACAATGATAGGAAATTCAATGCTTGCCTTAACATCATGAGTCTCGAGTGTTGGTGATATTAATATTTAGTATGGCCTTTATAATTTTGAAAAGTTTGATATTTGATCTCTAGTTATATGGGTATAAGGGTCAAGTTTTCAAGTACTCATGGCTAGTTACACATGACAAGAGACTATCAATTAATTATACAAATAACATATTGTTCTGACTGCTCAATGAAGATTGAAATACAAGCAAGTTTGTTGAACGAAAATTGGGATGTTTATGGAATGTGTGATGAAAGTAAAACTTATTCTTCTATAGATTATATGAAGATCTCTGCATAATATTAATATTGTGATACAATAGCATGTGCATTGTATATCTGTTAATTGCAAAGATAAGGAGTTGCTTGGTGTTTTGATGATCTCACTTAAGAAACCTTAGTAAATAACATGTTGATATGATAAGAATGTGTATGAAAACATAGTTGTAATCTCTGGTATCAATGTTTGCATAAACAAATTGCTCATATTTAGTTTTGTGTTGCAGACAAAGACAATGTAATCAATGATTTGTAGTCAAATAGAGTAACCCTTTGTAACTGTTTGTTTTATATGAAAGGCTTGGTCCTCCTAAATTTGTAAGGGGTTGGTGCTCCTAGCGTTGGTGCCCTACAACTGTAACCAATGAGGCTTCCAGTGAGGCTTGCATATTGTAACACATAATAAAGTTCATTTTTAGAGTGGTTTTTTACCCTTCAAGGATTCCACTCATATATCTTTGTGATAAGGTGTACATGTGTAATTCAATTAATTTATGGATCGATATATGCTTTTATGTTGATTGAGTGTTATGCATTGATCAAATATATGTTTGTTTTTATTACTTTATAAGCTTGCACTTGCAAAAAGTACTTGTTTTATAGACCACTTATTCACCCAACCCACTCTTAGTGGTCTAAGTATTCCAACATTTTGACCATTCATTAAACTTGTGTGTGTGTGTACACATATATACACATACATACATACATCTATATATATATATATATATATATATATATATATATATATATATATATCTGTGTGTGTGTGTGTGTGTGTGTGTGTGTGTGTAATGTCCAACCAAGAAACCCCAGGGAAAACAACTAACATTCTAGAAAAAGTGAACTATTTAAAAAACAAAACATTAAATGAGCTCTTTAAACATTATAAGAATAAGATTAAGTTAATTTGCACATGCAGAAGACAACTAATAACTTTTCCCCTAAGGTTTACTCAACGTGGTTACTTATCTAACCATGCATCATTTAAGGAATTAATTTTAATCAAAGGTAACTTTTATTACATACATGAACTTAAGCGTAATAACAGTTAAAGTGTGATATCCATTTATGTAATAGAAGCATTAAACTACATTGCATAATATACATTCTCTAAAGCTTCATTCATAGAATACTCAAATGCATAGATTATTACAACATACAAATAATGAATGATAAATATGTTTAAGTTATATAAGACCAATGTTTCCAATCACTGATAATAAATACTACCAACTAAGTCTCATTTCATATGTATCAAGATTTCATCATGAATACATCATAGATACATCATTGTTACATCATGATTACATTATTGCCATGAAGGCATGTACATACATAGGTTACATCTGATACACATAAGTACAATGGAGTGATATATAAAGTCACCATCTGATAACACTGAGCTGACCAAAACCATGAGAGCAAGCTAGAACAAAATGAATTCATCCATGCAAGACTGGTACAAAATCCCCGATGGAATAAAAAGAACTACCACCCAACCAT
Organism: Cryptomeria japonica; assembly: GCF_030272615.1. NCBI lineage: Eukaryota > Viridiplantae > Streptophyta > Pinopsida > Cupressales > Cupressaceae > Cryptomeria > Cryptomeria japonica. The sequence goes on from NC_081408.1 coordinate 762,946,234, forward strand.
GTGGACCAAAAAGGACCACCCCATCGTGCTAGGAGAAAGACATAAGGCCCTTAAGAAAACAAGAGAGATAAAAATAACATGATCTAAAAACACACTTCCACCGGGTAAAGTTACAAACAAGGAACACAAAGATAAGACTCCAAACGAAGATGCTCCAGAGGCTGCAAACACAGAGGCAAGACACCAATACACACAAGGGAAGAGTGGCATCACATAGCTTGATATGGGTTATCTTGGCAAGTCTCCATATGCCCCGACCCCCATCCTGGGTTATCTTGGTAGCCTCTCCCAACCCCCGACCCCCATCCAAGACTCATGCAGACTCAAAAAACCTTTCATGAGGACAAGGTAGTTGGTTTTGCCATTCTAGGCCTTCCACACCTCATCTTGAGCCTAAACGAGCACTCAAGCCATGAGCAAGGCATCCATTATCTTGTTTAATGTATATAAAACCCAACCACCCATTTCATTAATTAGGTTATCACTTATTAAGAAAACTACTAATGGGTTATCCTGACAACCACTTTGGCCCCGACCTCCACTTGGAAGCCACTCCCCCTTATGACACAAACAAACTCAAAGCCAACCATCACCAAATAAATTCTTATGAAATAATCTAATGAGTGTCATAACAAATTTGGAAGCACCATAGACCAAATAATGAGATCCAACCAAAATAAAAATTATATCACATCTCAACCACATTAGCATCATATACAAAAGCTTCCATCAAAGAGCTCAACATAGCTCAATCCCAAAAGGAGAGTAATCATATAATACCAAGAGACTGATAAGCCATCACAAGTAGTCATAAGATAAACTCACGTAAAAACAAGGAATCATAATATTGACAAAAAGATATAGCTCAAAGACCAACCTCTAGAGCCTCAAGACAAATAGCCAAGACAACAAGAAAGACACAAAACATTGACACTCATTTTGGATTAAGGCAAAAATAGGTTTTGAAGGGGCCTTGAAACCCTTTACATAAAAGAGTCTAAAAGGCTTAGAATTGAAGTATTATAGTCCAAAACAAAAGCATGTTGCAAAAGATAGGACAATTCATAAAGCAACCAAGAAACTAGCAAACGTCCAGACGAGAAGACAACAAACCAACAAAAAACCCAACCACTAAACACAAAAACATAGAAAAGAAAGCACATTTACATGAGCCTTTTAAGGGTCTCAGCGACCCCAACCTCCAGCAGGCTCATCTTGTCAGCAACCTTCCTCATCTCTTTGTAATCCACGCTCTGAGTCACAGCTTTTTTCTTTATGTTGCTCCGGGTCCGCGGCCTTGATCGGCCTAAGTCTTCTCATTATCATCAACAATATTAATTAGGACTTTCTCTTGTTGCACATTGTCAAGATTATTCACCATGGCTTGCATGGCATGCATTGTCTGTTTGACAATCTTGTGATTGCTAGTCATAATTGTGATGAGAGTGGCTTGAGTTCTGTTATAAAAACCTTGACACTCGTTGGTTTAGGTTACAAAAACATCAAAGATCAAGAGTTTGGTTTGATTAAACATCAAAACGAAACCAAAATCCAAAAACATTAACACCAAGGCATAGACTGAAAATTGTCCAATTAAATCACAGAGATAATCAACACCAAACTATCATATCACTAGGCCACAAAAGTTCCTTACACGGGAAAAATCACAAGGGTATCATCGATAACACTTACACGTCAACTTACTATAACAAAACCTCTTGAAGAGAAATGATGAGTATTGACATAGCAATCAAATTCAAACATACAATACAATTTTATTTCCTAAAGCCATAAACTCATTTAATAAACCATTGAAAACATAAAGCACAACCATTTCCCTTAATAACATTATTCCAATCAGTTTACCAAATAGATCATATAAGTTCCGAAAATCATTCATCCCCTCAAATGCAAATACACCAAATCAATTTTATTTTTTAAATTACATTTTCAAACATGTGTTAATCTAAATAAATTTATTTTTATCAAAATATATCCTATATAGATCAATTATATCCACCATTACCAAAATATAATTATATTTAACAAAATATAACTATATTTATCAAAATATAATTACATTAATCAAAACATAATTGTATAGATCAAAATAGAATCATACATACATACATTCATGCATGCATGCATACATACATACATACATACATACATACATACATACATACATACATACATACATACATACATACATAAAAACCCTAGTTCACTGCTCTATGGAGTAATCATCCCACAACCGTGGAAAGAGGCCCACGACGTGGGTGCTCCCCACAGGTGTGGTCTCCCACGGTGTGGGTGAAGCCCCACACCAATAGAATAAAGTTTTTAATTTTGTTATAACTATATTTTTTAAAACAAGACAAACAAAATTTAAATAAATGAATTTAGATAGAAAAACCCCAATTTAAAAATAATTTCCAGAATTTTTTTAAAAGGAATTGACTAAAACACATAATTTATTTCACAATGAAAATTTGAAACTTGACTCAAATTTAACAAAACCCCAACCCAAAATCTAAAAGATTGAAAACTTCGTTTTCAAAACCAATATTTACATTGAGGATTTTCAATTGAAAACGATTTCCAGAAAGCCCATAATCACAATGTTCTAAATAATTTTATTTTTTTTAGCAAAAGAAGATTTTCAACACAACCTTCAATCAACAATTTTGTTTTCTTAAAAAAACAAAACATAAAATAATGTTCTTTCCAAAGTTATCACAAAATAAGGGGTTTTAAACCCCTACCTTGAACACAATCCTGGAAATGGACATGGAAGCGAAAATCCAGTCCCGACCACAAAGGTACCCCAATCAGCAAACCAAAGCCTCTGCAAGAACAAAACCCCTCCCAAGATCTTCTTCCCAAAAATCCAAAAAAGAAACAACGACCCATATTCTAGAAAATTTCTAGAATATAAAAGGGTTTCCCAAAATTCTTTCCGGGAAATGGAAACTCCCAAACACATATGCATACACAGAAGTTCAAAAATTAACTTTCTAAAAATAAATTTCATAAAATTTATTTCAAATTCATTAAATTAATTTAATAATTGAATTTATTCACACCTATAAAATAACAACTTAATTTACTAATTAATAAAGCTTTAATTTCAATTAAATTAATAAGAACATAAATTATATATATATGATAATTAAATATCAAAGTTACATAATGCAACATGTATACATATATATAACTATATGAATATTTATTTTATTTAATACACACAAGTAAATGTATTAAATAAACTTTATTACAATTATGAATAAAACCTTAAGATAAAAGTTATAATTAAATTCTACCAAGACTTTACAACAAATAAACCCTTACACATAACAATGCAGATCCAAACACAACATACCTAGGATATCAGATAATTGCCTATGTGGCATTCCGATAAGGTTGACAAATGACAACAGACTATGCTCTAAAATCGAGCAAGGCTAAGGGTAACACTGACGGGCCTTATGACTATCTTCACAACTTCCATCGGAATAATATAGGCATGGTCAGACCTGTGAAGCCACGTGGAGTCGATGCCTTGTACCTGCAACCCACTTCACCGAGAAAACACACATACATTTATCCAACATTTACTGGCACACTAGTGGAGGAGAGTCGTGACATTCTATGTCTCTTTGAAGTGAGTGATAGAAGATCATCCCCTCGCACCCCATACAGACTCATACACACACATGAAAATGAACGCATGATATATCTCATACATAAAGTAAATATGTTAGTCCATGGTCAATACATAAGCATTAAATATGTATGTATGTATGTGTATGTGTATGTGTAAGTGTATGTATGTACATATATATATGTTTGTGTGTGTGTATATATATATGCATATATATACATACACACATATATTTGTGTGTGTTTACATACACACATATGTGTGTGTTTGCATACACACACACATATGTGTGTGTGTGTATATGTATATGTGTGCGTGCGTGCGTGCGTGCGCGTATATGTATGTATATGTGTGAGTGCGTGTACATACATACATACATACATACATAGAGATATGTGTGTGTGTGTGTATACACATATACATATATACATATATACATATGCATACATATATATATATATATATATATATATATATATACATGTGTGTGTGTGGAAACACACATACACATACACATACACATACATACAAATACACACACACATACACATACACATACACATACACATACACATACACATACACATACACATACACATACACATACACATACACATGCACATGCACATACACATACACATACACAAGAGGTAATAATTAGGTATAGCATCCAACTCTCCTTTGTGACTAAAGTTAGATCTTATTGATTATTCTCCTCTAATGAAAATTGGAAATAGTCATTAAATAAGTTCTTGGTCTGCATTTCTAGACCAAGACTTCCATTTCCACCATTTCATTTTGGTGTACCTATTATGTTGCACCTTGCCATGTGACACTAGTAGATCCCCTCTTGGGAGCTCAATGTCATTCGCAGTGGTACAATTTCATTTGCAATCATACTTGGCTAGCAACATAATAGTCTAATTTATCTTGTCTCCATGATGGGGGACAAGAAGAGTTTTCAAAATTCCTCCTTAAGGATCCACTGTCCCTTTATTGAGTTGTATCTTTCCTAAGGCTATCCTTTCTTGCATAGAATTGTTTGTCCTTCATGAGGATCTTAGCCTTGCTTGGAGGTTTGTATCCTTGATCAAGACCTCTTCCTTGTGTCCTTGTTCACAAAAAATGGTCTATATCTGCAAGATATGGTCCCAAAAATGTAAACAAGAAGATCTAAATCCAATAGCCTATAGCAAAAAATAAGAGCAAAATCTAGACATAAGAGTAGCACCATTGGATTGGCCTTAGAAGTATATTTTTGGCGATCTATCGTTTTTATACAATTTTGAGCTTGTATGCAAAATTAAGGCCAAAACATAGAATGTAGGTCAAAATACAAGAGGAGGGCTTGGAAGGGCCTAGGTGGAAAACTATATCAAAGAGGTCTCATCTCTCTCTATTGCTATATCGCAAACCATATGGTTTACCTTGGAGGTCATCCCGTGAAATAGCGATAACACAATTACCTTTCACCACACAGTCTCTATCATTTTTCGCTATTTCACAAAGAGCCTTGGTCAACCACAAGTCTAATCAGTGAAACCATGAAAACTCCATTAAGATAGGTCAACAGAAAATGTTGACCACAAAATTGCAAAAAAGATGCCAGTGTCAACCGTTGTCGCTAAGACATATACTATCCAATAAGATAAGAAAAAGGGTCATGTCGATAGTGCAAGTTACCTCAAAATGAAATTGTAGACACCTAAAAATGGTCAACACTTGCGGAATCATACTTTAACATTTACGCATTGCCTTATTTTAGGGTTTTTGCATCGCATTAACATTTCTCCTATGTCACGCATTTGGTCTTTATCATTTGCAAGCATCGAGTCCTTCTTCTGTATTCTTCAGTTGTCTCGCTTTTGAAATTGGTCTTGTTGACAACAATCTTCAGTCATGATTTTGGTCAATCTTATCCTATCGCATCAATGTGCGTGCTAATTTGTCATCATTTTGGACATCGTCAATCCTAATTAGGGTTTTGTCCTCTTGTCAATCTTGTCGTTTTGCGTTATCATTTTCAATCTTGTCATTTTGCGTTCAATTTGTCATCGGTCGTCGTCCTTCTCAATCGTGTCAATTTGGATCAATTTGTCATTATTCCTCGTAAATTGGCACATTTATCAATCAAATCATTTATCAATTCAAAATCATGATCGAATCGACATCAAATCAATTTTATATCAAGACCTAATTGTCGTCCTTGCATTTCTAATTTATCTTCTAGGGTTTTATGATTTATTCATTTAACCTTGTTTGTCATTTTCTCTCCATTCTCCCTCTAGGTTAAATAATTTATTTATTTATCCTAAGTCTTCTTGTCACAATTAAATGTTTATTTAATTGGCTAATTAATTCCTCCTATTTTTGTAAATTAATTAATGAATGAGAAATTATTAATTAATTTGCCTAATTTGCATCAATTTCTAATTCCTAATTTCCACATCATTTCTAATTTTCTAATTTCCTAATTTCCTAATTTTCCTAATTCCTAATTTCCACCTATTTTCTAATTTGTCAAATTCAATTTCCACCTAATTAATTTTTCTCTAGTTCTCCCTATTTTTGTGCTTCGGTGGAAGCATGAATTTCTCATGCGTCATACTATTGGCATAGCAAGATGTCATAGGCTTTTAGTCTTCTAACCTTTGCATTGGCAATATGTCATAATTCATGACATAGGAGGTGTCATAACCTTCTTCCTTCAACTCAATTTTCCCATTTTGAAATCAATTGCCTCTAATATCAATTTCATGCTAATCTTGTCTTTTCTCCAATTTATCTATAAATTGGATGAATTTCTTCAATCAAGACTAATCACTTTGCCGAATTAATCACACTTCGAGTATTCTTGCGCTACTATCTTGTCTACTTGCTTTCATCTCATGTGTATGCACTAGTAGGTGAGATCCACAACAAAGCTATTTGAAGAAGAAAGAAGGACAATGGAGCCACATGAAGGAGACATTCAAGTCTGCATTTGGTTTGCTTAAGTTTTCAATCTTGAATATCTTGTTTTCATATCTCTATTGGATGTAATTAGGATTGATCATTGCATTTGAGCTTTTGTGATTGAGCTATGACTAATATTGAATTGCTTGTGATGATTTCCGATTTCCTATGCTACAAAATCATTTCGCTAATATAATTACCCTGTCATTACCGAAATCTCTACAATGCATGAATACAACATTTTGGGCACATATGCAATCCATTTCCTTCTGCAACTCATATGTAACCCTAGTTGACATCAACGAAAACATTTGCCAACAATCTCCCCCTTTGGCATTGATGTCAACACTCAATCCATTCTCCCTCTTTGACAACAATAGAAAAGGGCATGATTTCTCTCTCCCCCTGTGATAATACCGATTTCACTCCATCAGAGAATCAAATAAACTGATATTCTGTTGGAAACGTGCATTCCCCTATGACACTGTAGAGATGAGCAAGATGAACCACTATTACAATATAAAAGCAATGTCAATACTGCTTAAGAAAATTCAGATATCCCCCTCAGACTATAATCCTGGGCATATTTGCATTCTTTTCCCAATTGAAGACATTCCTTCTATCATATCACTCTGAGTTATCATTCTCCCCCTCAGACGTTACTTCTCTGCTAGAAACGTTCAACCTGTGATAAATATGCATTGTTTAACTAAAACACGTCACCCCCTTCGATTCATCTGTTGTGACTGTGTATATTCATTTTGATGACCATGTAATCTATAGTTGTGACAATTCATATGCATTTGGTCAACTTGCATGAGACTGAGATACTACTCTTCTCTCTTAAACTCGTCAAATGTGTTGGTGCATGTACATTTCATTAACCATGTATAGAAAAGATTTGTCTCCCCCTGAAAACAAGAATTTGGTTTAAGAATATAGGTTGTGAATCACTAAGCTCCCCCTGAACCACAGACCTCTATGCCTAATCTTCTCATCTACATAACTTTCATCTTCCCTCTTTCATGCCTGTCCTCTGATACCAACACTTGGGCTGATACAAAGTTTGCACTTTATGACTACCGTGATTTGAACTTCACTGCCCCCTTTAAAAAAAAAAATGATCGTTATAGACTGCTCTCATCTCCTTTGTCTTCTTGAGTCATATTGCAAAGTCCATTTGAAACTTAAATCCTTGTCCATACTGTGAGAACCTAGGAAGACTATGGCTTTCATGTTATTCTCTTCATACTATTGCATTGACTTATTTTGAATAGTAAAAAGGTATCACTTCATTTTCACCACATGTTCTAGGCTGTCATGTTGCTATCATGAGCTAATATGGACCTTGGATAAGGTCCCATATGCTAAATCAGCAAATATGAATATTTCATACCATAATATTCAAGTTTGATGAGTGATGACGTCACATAGTCACAATTTATCATAGAAGAGCTTATCTTTGTTTATGATTGTATTTTACATATTCTATTCATAGTCATAAATCAACACCTTATAAGATAATCACCACTCATTATAGCTTGCATTCAGATTTGATTCCTTGTCTATCTTTGCAACTCATTCATCACTATTTTCTTTGTCCTTTATGCTGGATGGATAAATCCATTCTCTTACAGTCTCTGTTCTTGTAAGCACATAGCACAACATCAATTATGTTCCATACGTAAATGTTATTTGTAAGCACATTGTCCTTTAGGCTTTAACATTTACTTGAAAATCAAATCCATCTTAGCTGATTCAACTCCTCTTATGTTGCAGTTATATAACATCCTCATTATCCTCATGTGGTCATATCAATCATTCCACTTTTATGCTTCACCATAACTATCATTTCATTGGTTCAATGAATTATATCCTATCTTTTTGAAATATAGCATTTGTCATGAAGATCTATGTGGCTCATATAACATGTATAATCCCTTCAAGCCTAAACTCTAATCAGTGATATAGATTGGTCTATTCACTAGAGAGCTCTGATGTTAAACATTTGTTTACTATGACTCGTCTATAATTTTTCTACATAGACAATTTTAAGCAACGAGAATAATCTACAATCTAGTGTTCAACAGTTGCAGCATTATACATCCTCATATATGATAGTGTGCACCCACAATCACATGTCCTTTCATAGTGATATTTATATCAACAATGTGTAAGATTGACATGCTACCAAGTAATAAACTTCTTCACTAAAACAACTATAGCAGATATGCACAATCTTAACCAGTTCTATCTCAATTGTAATAAACATATAAAACATTTGTTCTAATCAGCTTCTCTTTCATTACTTCTCATCTCTTTGAACCACTTGTTCTTCCTGAAATTAGGGGGTGATAGGTATTATCATACTGAGCTCCCCCTAAGGTCATGCTTCTCCTCAAGGTTTAGGAGATGTCATATGTGCATGGAATGTATCATGTTGGGTCACTGAATCATTCATTTTGGTTTTCTCATTATTTGTATTTTGTTTCATTCTCAAAACTTTCTTCATCTCCTTCCTTTTCTTCATTGCAACATCTATCATCTTCTTTGGTTTGACTATTTTTTTTCTACAATATCTTGCAATGTGACCAAAGTAGTTGCAAGTGTAGCATACCATGTTCATACCAAACTGAGGAGTAGAGAGGTTTCTATTGAACTGACTTGTTCTCCTTTTCCAATCCATACCTATGTGACCAGTTGGTGGATCAAATGAATTTCTAGACCATACATGAATACTTTTGTTCTTGTTCCATGTAAGTCTTTGTATTACATAAGTTCTATCTACTCTTTCAAGCTGACTATGATTGTTATGTCTTACATTTTTGTTGAAAGAGGACGTGTAGGGGTTGCCATATGACTGAAATGATTTTCTTTTACATTCATGGTTCTTATGACCAACTTTGTTACAATTATAATGTGCAACATTCCTATCTCTTAGAAAACCAAGAACATCATTACTCTCATAACTTGAAACAGATCTATGCATAAGTCTACAACTAGAAAATGTATGTCCCTATGCATTACATCTTTGACAAACTACATTTTTATTTTCAGAGAAAGCAACTTGACCTTTCCTAGACTCATTTCTACACTCACTTGCTTTATGATAATATCCTTTGCATGAATGACAAAAACAAAGAGATTGTATCTTATAGAATGATTTAGTTGAATAGGTGGAGGTTTTGTGGACTTGTTTGCTCTATTCCTTCTTCCTTTGTTGCTGATCTCGAGTTGTTCAGTTGCAACAATCACATGTTCTGATTTCCTCCTGTTCTCAGTCTTGTGAGAAACAACATATTTTGATCTTCTATATATCCTTCTTAGGTTCTTAATTCTGATGAAGCCATCTTAATTCAGCTTGCCTTTTCCTTTTGAATCAGTATTATTCTTCCTTGTAGCAGCAACTTGTGTCTTTATACTTTTAACGGTAGCAGTTAAATCAATCTTTTTCCTTGGAGCATTCTTCACTGTAAAGGTTTGCCCATTACAATTATCCTTTGAAGATACAAATTGTATGTCCTTCTTTGATGAATTTATGCCGGTGGAAAATTGACCAATCTCATATCCTAAAGCCATTTATTCCTTTGAGTGTTTTTGTTTCTTCAACATATCTTCGAATGCATTGGTGTTGCCCTCTTACTTTATTTTTATCTTAAGATCATCCTTACACTTCTCAAGTTCATTTCTAAGGTTCACAACTTATTGCTATAACTCTTGACACACTTTTTCTTTGGCATCCAAATCTGATTTTGTTACTTCATTTATCCCCTCGGCTTCTTCCAATTGTGTTTTTAGATTTGTAATATTTTGTTCTAACTCTTCAAGGCATTTGTTTAGTTGGTCTTGTTCCTCAACAACAACATTCCTATACTTTTTGTTTTCCCTTTATCAACCTCTTGATCTCTTCAAGTGCACATACAAGTTCACCTTCAAGGTCTACCTCAACCTCAACTTCATATTCATCATCACTATCACAAAGATTTAAATTTTCATATTTAGATCTGCACTCTCTCCTTGATGTATGCCCTTCATTTAGCTCCTCGTGTGCCATAAAGAGATGAGTTTTTTCTTCATCTCTACTGCTGCAACTAGCTGATCTAGGTTTATCATCTGCACATTTTCTTGCTCCCTTATTCTTCTTCCTTCCACAATCTGATCCAATAGTACTAGGCTCTTCTCCATAGATTTTATTTAGCCTATTCTATATGTCCTTTGTAGACTTACACTTCTTGACCTTCAAAGACACTTCATCAGATAGCCCGCTGAGAATAACCTTCTTAACTTCAACATTGCATTCATATTCTCTTTTAGCATTATGGTCAATTGGAGGACTAGCAGGGACAAAGTATCCATTCTTAACAGACATCCATACATCATAGCCTAAGGAGGACAAGTAGACTTCCACTATTGAGCTCCAAATGACATATTTTATGCCATCAAACATTGGTACACCAGCAGAGGATGACTCATACATCACCATTGTGTTCACATACCAGAATCTACCCAAGCTAGAGAAAGCTTATCTAACTAGGAACCTAGGGATCTTATACCAATTGAAGGAACACAATAGGTCACTGAGAGGGGGGTTGAATCAGTGTTAATTAAAAATTAAAAAAAAAAAATTTAATTGTGCCAACACTAACAAGCTAAGAGATTAAAAGAACATGCACACAAGAGTAAACCACATGACACATGATATACGAGGAAAACCCATTATGGGAAAAACCTCGGTAAGAAAAGTTGTTGGAGTCTACGACTCCAATCCAACCTCACAATGAAAAATTGATTACAACATTTATGGGCACCAACTCAAAGGAGCACCAACCCCTGAAGTTTATGAGCACCTACTCAAAGGAGCACCTACCCCTGCTCTAAGCACCCATGCAAGGAAATACAATGAATTAATGGATAAAAATAATACAATAAAAATCCTTGTTACAAATGAGTTTTGTAACACCTTAGCACATAGTTCTCATGCACTCACAACTTCTATCTTATGCTAATTCTTCAATGTCTTTCCTCTATCTTTTGATCTTTGCAACTCAATGGAATTTGTTACTTAATATATTCAATTTATCTCTTTGCTTGTCTTCTCTCTTGTCCTTCACAATCACCTCTCTCTTTTTATACTCTACTTTGTCTTCTTTTCTTTCTTTTCTTTCTTTTCTACTCATCTATCTTCAAAATACACTCTTCTCTGCTCTATTGCTCTATCTTATTCTCTGCAACTCACACCCTCTTTGTCTTCTACGATATTTTCTTCTTTGCTACACCACTGATCAATTCTAGCTCTCTACACTCCATCTCAAGGACAAAATCACACCCCTTTTTTGTTATATGCTTAATTATTTTTCTCTCTACTAGTTTTTCTTTGCCAACTAAGCTTCATCCTTTTCTGTTTGGCATACACCTCATACACTTTGCCAGCTCAACACACCTAACCACTCGACATCACATCTGAAAATGTCTTCTCTTGATCATATTTCTCCAAAACAAGTTTTTCCCTTCAAAAGAATTCAATATTATCTTCTCGAGCATCCATAAAATCTTCCTCACAATTTGATTGGCCACCCTCATTAATTTCATCTCTTCCATTCTTGAATCGACCTTTGAGAGTAGATTACTACATTTAGTAACCTCTACCAGCTCTGTGTTTTTATGTCATGTCGGTTAGGGAAGTTCTGATATTCTCATGACAGTGGGATATGATTTACTGAATATCTTTGGTACATTTTGAGCCGCACAACAGACTACAACATTTATTTCATTAAATGTTGCTACATTCTTCCTCGACATGCTTTGATTGGATTGAAAGCTACCTCATTTATGTAGACCATCTCTGCAAGAAACACCTTCCTTCATCCAGACGAGCACATATTCATTTTGTATGCTCCACGTCCTTGACATCTTCATCTTTATCATCTGCTCAACCCTTATCAAACTCCCCACGTGGACCTAGTAGCAATCTGACTGTATTGGTGGCATTAAAATCTTCCCAATTGGCCAAAACCTCCATTTGGGGTTTTATTGCTAAGACACTATGAAGTCACAATGAACTAAAACCCTTTTGTAGTTTTGCTGAACCCTTGACGATTTGTTTGATCAATCTTGCAAATCCGCGAAGCCAAAAGACCTTTTTGTTGTATCACTGGTGGCTTCCCTTGACTTGGTGGTCTTTTCTAGAAACAACGAAACCATTAGCTTCACCTCCCATGGTCACACCTTTCTCTATTGCTATATCGCAAACCACATGGTTTACCTTGGAGGTCATCTTGTAAAATAGCAATAACACAATTACCTTTCACCGCACGGTCTTTATCATTTTTCACTATTTTGCAAAGAGCCTTGGTCAACCACAACTTTGACTCATGAAACCGCAGAAATTCCTTGCGGTAAAAATTTTCGCCGAATCGTAAGGAGCTAGGTCAACCAAAATGTTTGACCCATGAGCCAATGTAAAATTTGTCGATGTGATAGTTTCTATGTCACATTGACATTAGTATAACAATGAAGCCTGATAGGACATAGAAGGGGTCTTAGCGAAAGAAGTTATGCTGAAAAGAAAAGTGGCATCACAAGAACAACTCATCGCCAAGGTAGGTGAATCAACTCCCGTCAGATGAGTACCTGTCGACTCATGGGAAAAGTAGGCCCCATATGAATAAATCACATTCTGAGCGAACAAATAAATTGTTGCCACATGGATACCTATGGACGCATAAGGGAAGTGGGCCCGACAGACATAATAGCATTTCGCAGTTTCACACAAGAGTAAGGTCAACCAAAAATATTAACCATGAAATGGCAAAAAAGATCCCAACGTTAACTGTTGTTGCTAAGACATATATCATTTGATAAGACAAGAAAATGGGTCTTGCCGATAGTGCAAGTTACCCTGAAATGAAACCGTTTTGCTAAGCCATTACCCTATCATGCTGAAATCTCTGCAACACATGAATACACCATTTTGGGCACATCTGCAATCCATTTCCTTTTGTAACTCATCTGCAATCCTAGTTGACATCAATGACAACATTTGCCAATAGGTACGATGCCATATGGAAATTTATGGTGCATGTACAAAAAAAATATTCTCACATTGTAATTTTTTCCAAAAAAAGTTGAATATTAAAAGTCTGAGCATTAATTTTTTGGGGGATGTGCCTACACAAAGGATAAGGTGTTGTGGCATATGCAATTGTACAACTATACAAATTTGTATGGATTTGTGGTACAAATTTCAAACCCTCAAGAAATGTCTAGAATTTTTTTTGCTCAAATTTTGACATTTAAATAAGTGATTCTAGGGTTTTAGGTTGTTATGAGCACAATGGTAAGGTCCATTTTACCCCAAGGTGCCCATATTTTGTTTACCCTTGGATCTTGCCCTATAATGTGTGCCCTCAAAAAAATCTCTCAAAGACTCAATTACTCAAATTTTGATGAAACAAAAGTTGATATGTAGGTTTTGGGATGCTACAAATGCAATAGTGAGGTCCTTTTTTTTCTCTAAAGTGCTAAAAAAAATACCAAATTTCATATCCAAAAGTAAAACTAGATTCATTTTTCTATAAAACTTGAGAAATGAAACCCTCAAAGATCGAGAAGGGGTTTGTTGAATCCATTCTTTAATACCATGTTGAAGTTTGCAACATAAGCACCTACAAGATCAAACAACAAAACAAAACACCTTGCATGAAGGAGAGCCAAAAGAAAAGAATTTCTATATTGCTATATTCCTCAAAATCAAATAGTACATGCAATTAATTCAAAAGAGTAGAAACACTTGATTTATAGAAAAGCAAGAGAAACCTCATCTAAAATTAGGGAACTAAAATTAGCTCAGCTAAGTGAAATTGAACTAAAAAAGCATGTGGGGATGGCATGTGGGAGGTCTATGTTCACTAGCCAGGGTTTGTGTCCTAGCCATTTTCCATTTGATGTGACTATTTTTTTTGCGTGCTTCTGGGTCTCTTGACTATAGTTCATGCTTTCTTTTGTATTTAGGGGTCATTTTTGCTTGTGCATGGGTGCTCGACGGTCATGGGGGTGGTCTTTAGGGTGTGCTACTTGTCGTTGTGCCTTGGGGAGGGTTTTTATGTGCCTCCAGTCCCTTCTGTGGCTTTTGGGGAGCCTACCCTTGGGATGAGTTTTTTTCCTTTTTGTGCCCTTGTTTGATAGGGTTTGTGACCAAGGTTTGATTTGTTTATGGAGGAGGGTGGTGCTTCTCCAAGGCCTTTGGTTTTTGGAAGTATGGGTTCAACAGAGCCATCTTCATCTTTTCATGTAGATGCAATGGGGCATTCGAATAGAATATCGTCTAGGGTTGATGCTTTTTTGGAGACAGGGGTCCCCAATATTAAGAAGGTAAATGGTTGCTTATAAAGGAGTCACGATCAACCTATCCTGGTCATCCAACCTAAAACGATATCGGATAATGTCGCTTATTTGAGCAAGCATGCCATTATTTGTAAGTTTATGGGTCTGCGACTCTCTATGTCAGTTATGGAGTCATGGACGAGGCAAGTTTGGAACCCTGAAGGGGATATGAATATTATGGACCACTAAAAACTATTTTATAGTTGTAATTTTTTACATGGCAGATAGAAACAAAGCTTTTGAAGGAGGCCCTTATTTTTTTAATCAGGTTGGACTCTTCATCAAAACTTGGCCTGTAGGGTTTAATTCAACTGAGGATCTCCCATCGAAAGTCCTTGTGTGGGTAAGTCTTCCCAGACTCCCACTTTAATTCTAGAAGGATGATATTCTTCATTCGATTTCTCTCCTTTTAGGTAAGCTTATAGGATCTGCTACGCAAACTCAAGCTAAAAAGGTAATTTATTTTGCTCACATCTATGTTGAGATTGATTTAAATAACCCTTACCAGATTCAATAGAAATTTGTCTTGGTTCATCTTGTTGGGTTCAATAGCTAGATTATGAGATACTTCCATTTAGATGTTGTATTTTTCATGAATATAGACATTTACAAAGAAAATATCCTTGACTCAATCTAAGGACAATGGCCACTTCTTCTCCTTCTGGTGTAATCCCTAAGGACGACAAGGGAAAGACTCTTGTGGTTGAAGGGGATTTAGATAAAGATGGTTTTGTTCCTATCAAACCTTAGAATAAGGGGAGAGGACAAAAGAGAACTTTGAAGGATAGGCAATTTGAGGAGAACTTTAATCGGTTCGATGCTTTGGAAGATTTGATCTAGCAAGAGGGAATTCTGGTGGAGATGTCCTATGGTGTTGAACATTTGGGAATGGTTTTGTCTAAAGATGGGGAAAATAAAAATAAGAACTTTTCTTTGGTTGAATCTCAAGAGAGGAAAATGGATACTAACTTACCCCCTCAGACTCTTGATGTTCCAATTCTAGGTGAGTCCCAGGTTGGGCAAAATGTTGGTGATGTTCAAGTTTCACTCTTGTCCCCTATGAATGAGAGCTTGGACTCGAGGAAAAGCAGTGGGACTCCTCAATCCTTGGGTTTGCATCCAAAACCTCTCAGGAAGGGTCCTTTAGAGAAGACCTCAAAAGCAAGTTGTAAGCTAGACTAGGTGAAATTTAAGTTAATTGGGGAGACTCTAGTTGAATTTGAGTCAGTGAAAAATATTGATTCTTACTTCTCTCATCCCCATAAATGATTGTCATATCTTGGAATATGAGGGGTATGAATAACATCCCTAGACAAAAGGCTATTCAAGAGTTAATTACTTCTCATTCTCCATATATTGTTTTTATTCAAGAGACTAAGTTGACAGTGGATGGTTTTCTCAACAGAACTCCTAGAGTTTAGCCTCATCATATGTGCCAGGGTATTAGTGCTCAAGGTAATTCAGGAGGTATGGCTTGCTTTTGGAACCCAAGGAAGGTTATTCCCTTTTGGTGGATTTCGAGTCGATTTTACATTTCTTTGATTTCTTCTAGTTTGGATTTGGAGAGATTTGCCTCTTCACTAATGTCTACTCCCCCAGTGATCTCTTGGGTAAGGCTCAACTTTGGAGTTGATAGGGTTAACCTAGCTTGCTCACACTTCACCTAGTTGGTGTTGCTCAAATCCACCAACCTCACTAGGTCTATCTATGCTTCAAGACCTCTAAGTCCTTCCCAATCTTTACTAGGACTTTTTTTTTCCCAATCTTAAGGTGTTTTCAACAAGTGTTTTGACTAGGAACTCTACCAACTCAATGTGTTTCCCACATGCTCAATCTTGCAATTTTGACAACAACTTGTCAACTTCTCACTTTTCACCCCCATACTGTTATGAGACATTGCAGAGGTGTGGAGGTGTTATTTACCATGGAATCAATTCAAATAGGTCCATTTGAGGTTGTGCAATCTTCATCTTCCTTACCGATTTCATAAAATTGCCTAGAAATAGGGCTACAAGGATGAGCTTCAATTAGGCCTCCTAAATCCGGTTTTTAAGGGTTTTGAGGGAATCGGTCCAAAAGACCCTACAAAAAGTTTTATTTTTTTTCAATCACTACCCATCCTCAAGATATTTTGTTGGGTTTAGTCTCCTATCTTTCCGTACAGTGCCCTAACCCAAAAATGAGGTTTTGCAAGGGTTTCTAGGCCTTAACCGACTGTGACTGTTCAACAAAGGTATAAGGTTATGAAATGAGGTTTTAAAAGCTTCCCCTATCAAATGTAACTCTAAATGGTCCTTTCCTTCAATGATAAATGTTAAATTTTGGGTTTTGAAGTCACCCTGCAACATACATTCAATTTACACCCTGTTTCCTCTAGCCGGGTTGCTCCTGGACTCGCCTAGAACAAGGTGGAAACTAAGATGAACTTCACTTATATAAATCCTCCCTACATATTTACACTTTAAATAGGGTTTCCTTGCATGTACCAACATGTCGTGATGGTAGCATAGAGAGATTTTATGGGGCAACCATTTTACACAAATTTGCTATTTACAAGCCAAAACTGGCTGTTTGAAACCAAAATAGTACAAGAAATAATAAAAACTATTTACAAAGCATAAAATGGACCAAATGGTACTGGAAGACGCCAAAGAACTACTATCCAAAATTAGATCAATGTATTTAATCCATTTGTGTTCACTTTTTATGCAAAATAAGACAAAAACAATGATAACAACCTGAAAATGAGTGGTTTCAGATTGTCATTCATGAAAATCAAAACTTCCAACCTTGGTAACCATGCAAGAGGAGGTTTAAATATTATTCCCCACATGTGGAGGCATCTTAGGTCAATGTGATAACCCTAACTCCACCGCTAAGCTCTTTTAGGACCAAAGTTGTCATGACAAATTTTACAATTTTCCATATTTTGCTTTGCCAACTTAGGCAACCTATTACAAGTCATTATTTATGTCTTTTTCAACATTCCTAAGACTATTCTAAACCTCTCTAATTCTCTCACCAAGGTATTTCTCTTTTGACCATCAAGAAGGCCACTTACCTACTCAAACTACCACCTATTCACAAAGTGCAAACCTAGAAAGAAAACTAACTCAACTAGGCCTACACTTGACTCAAATCAAACATTTCATACACACCTTGGACCCTCCTGGATTCCTTATTATAAACCTGACTTGGCTAAGGTCAGCACAAGCCAAAATTGTAGGACTATGAGCCTAAGTCCTAGGTGCTCCTGCACCATTCCCCCAAACAAAAGAAAATTAAGTCACCTCTTTGGGGATCAGATTCTGATCAATGCCTAACTTCTTGAACTCTATCTCAAACACCCATGTAGCCTCAACATCATCCATACCCTACCACTTAATTAGGTTCTCCCAATAAATTTGGTGTCTTGTCTTCTTAGCGATCCTTGAACTCAATACCTTTTCAGCCTTTGGACTTGGTTTTGTTGGTACTTGAAGGTTATTTACATCATCTAATACCTCTGAGTGACTGCAATCTGAACCTGGAATTGGCCCTTTGTAAGAAACTAAGTCTGCAATATTGAAAACCGGTGAAAGTTCTATTTCACTTAGTAGGTCCACCTTGTATTCATTTTCTCCATACTTGGCTAGGATGACACATGGACCCAACCTTCTCATCTGCAACTTGTTAGGTACTCCTTGCTATAGCCTTGCCTTTTTAAGGTGCACCATGACAAGATCACCTACCTGGAATTTTAGGTTGTTCCTTCTCTCATCAACCTTTCTTGATCTTACTTGTGATCTCCATCAACGCTTGCTTGACTGATTCATGTACCTCTTTTATTGATTGAGCAAAATCTTCAGTATATCCACTCCTTGTTGCTGCATTTCCTAAGTCCCTTAGCTCTAGTATACCCCTTGGGTGAAGACCATAGACCACCTCAAAAGGACTCTTGCCTATGGTTCTATTTATTGTGTTATTGTAAGCATATTCAACTTGTGACAACACTTGATCCCATGTCTGACCATACTCCTTGGTAAGGCACCTCAATAAGTTTCCTAAGCTCCTATTAACCACTTCGGTTTACCCATCTGTTTGTGGATGGTAGGCTGATCCAAAAGATAGGTTGGTGCAAAGATTTTGCCAAAGTGTCTTTCAAAAATGACTCGTGAACTTTGAGTCCCTATCTGAAACAATGCTCATGGGTAAACCATGTATCCTTATCACTTCCTTGAAGAACAACTGAGCTATATGACATGCATCATGAGTAGTCTTGCAAGGTACAAAGTGGGCCATCTTACTAAATTTTTCCACTATGACATAAATGTTGTCAAATCTATGCTTTTTCCTTGGTAAACCCACTACAAAATCCATACTAATGAACTCCCAAGGTCTATTTGGTATGGGAAGAGGTTGGTATAAACCGACATTTGAAGATGTGCCCTTGGCCTTTTGACAAACAATACAAGTTTCCACATACTTCCTAGCATCTTGATTCATCCTAGGCCAATAGTAATACCTTTGAACTAACTCTTGAGTCTTGTTGACTCCAAAATGACCACTAAGACTACCATTATGCTTCTCTTGTATGAGATTTTCTCTTATTGACCCTCTAGGCACCCAAAGTTGCCCTCTTCTAAACAATAACCCATCTTGCAAGGTAAAATCAGAATACTCACTATGAAAATGATTTTGATACTCTTTGCATACCTTGTAGGCATTTGAGAAGTCTTCATCATCTGGGTATAGGTCTCTAAAACTGTCAACACCTATGCTTCTTAACTCAATTTCTTGGACTGTCAAGAGTCTCCTGCTCAATGCATCAACAACCCTATTTAATTGACCTTTTTTGTGCTTGATTGTAAAGGTGTAGGTTTGCATATATTCTACCCACTTCATGTGTTTGTGACTGAGTTTGTCTTGTGAGTTTAGAGAGCTCAAAGCTTGGTTGTCTGTGTAGACTACAAATTCCTTAAGAAGGAGATAGTGTCTCCGCTTCCTCAAAGCCTCCACTAATGCATATAACTCTAAGTCATATGAGGAGTATTTCCTCTTAGTATCACTTAGCTTCTTACTATGGCAAGCTACCGGTCTTCCTTCTTGACTTAGGACAACACCTACTGTAACATTGTTTGCATCACATTCCACTATGAAGAGTTTCTCAAAACTAGGCAACACCAACACCGGTTGAGTGGCTATCCTTTCTTTCAAGGTTTCAAAACCTTTATTTGCTTGTTCATTCCACTGAAACTTTTCCTTCATTCCACCTCTAATAGTGTCCAACATTGGTGCACATATAGCACTAAATTGCCTAATGAATTTCCTATAATACTGAGCTAGTCCATGGAAGCTTCTCACCTCTGTTGCTGACTTAGGAGTAGGCCAATTTACTATGGCTTCAACCTTGCTAGGATCCATCTTGAGATTCCCATGTGACAACAAAAACCCAAGGTAAACCAAGTCCTGCTTAACAAATCCACACTTGTCCAAGTTCATGGTTATCTTCTCTTCATACAATCTTTATAGCACACTTTGCAAATGATTAACATGATCTGCCCTATCCTTACTGAAAAATGAGAATATCATCTAAATATACCACCACAATTTACCTATGAATTCCTTCATCACTTCATTCATGAGCCTCATGAAGGTGCTTGGAGCATTTGATAAGCCAAATGGCATTACAAGCCATTCATAAAGACCCTATGTTGTCTTGAATGCTATTTTCCATTCATCACCCTCCTTAATCCTAATTTGGTGGTATCCACTTTTAAGATCAATCTTGGTAAAGTATTTGGCTTCCCCTAAGAAATCCATTAGGTCTTCTATTCTAGGAATTGGAAACCTATATCTAATGGTGATCCTATTTATAGCCCTAGAGTCGGTGCACAATCTCCAAGTACCACCTTTCTTTGGGGCTAAAATAATAGGTACAACACAAGGGATAATGCTTTTCCTAATAGGCCTTGGTGTAAAAGCTCTTGGATTTGTTTAGCAATTTCTACATTTTGTTGGGGAGTCTTCTTGTAAGTCGCCTCGTTAGGTAAGGATGCTCCGGGTATGAAGTCAATTTGATGGCTTATGGCTCTTTTAGGAGGCAAGGTGGTTGGTTGTCCATCACTCACTATCCCTTTGAACTGTTTCAATAGGTCTTGAACCTCCATTAGCAAATTTGGTTTCTCTTTCGTGTCTTCCTCTTTAGGATTCATCACTAATGCAAACCCTATTCCTTCACCTTCCTCAAGTTTCTTCAAGAACTGTTTTTCACTCACCAAAAGGACATTAGGACCTACTGCCCTCATTTCACCTTCCTCAAGGATAGATTGTATCTTGAATGTGACTCCATCTTTCTTGAATGATTATGCATTCTTGGCTCCATCATGGATAGCTTGTTTATCAAATTGCCATGGTCTTCCTAATAGAAGATGCCATGCATCCATGGATAGGACATCGCATAACACTTTGTCCTTATACCTCCCAATGGTGAAATCCACCAGTGCTTACTCATTGACTAGGACATGTTGGCCTTTCTTCAACCAAGTGACCCTATATGGGTTGTTGTGAGGTATCCTTTGTATTTTAGGCTTACTCACTGCCTCTTTTGACACAATATTGTCTATTGACCCTGAGTCAATGAATACTTTGCAAACTTTGTCCATAATCTTGCATTTGATCCTAAGTAATGACCTCCTTTGGCTAGGCTCTTCTTTGACAAGTTCTTTTATCAAAGTTCTTCTTATCATCAGGTTGTCACCTACCTCTGATTCTAAGGCAACCTCTGAAGTCTTGCTACTTGATGTCTCTTCTTGAAGACAATTCACTCTCCTTTCACTACTCTGTGATGATAACCCCTTCTTTGGACACCTATATGTTGGATGGCCAAGCTGATTGCAATGGTAACATTTCATTGAGGCAAAATATGAGGAACCTCTACCTTGTCCACTAGACCTTCCTCTAAAACCATTGTTTGATCCCCTTTATTGAATCCTCCTTTACTAGTGCCACCTTCTTGCTGCTCAGTGATTTTAGACTCACCTTGTGTTCTTTGCTCTGAATTTCTTCCTCCAAAGCCTCCCCTATGGCCTCTATTTTCTTTTCCTCTACCTCTACCCCTATTACTACTTGAATCATGTTTTCTTTTCAGCTTTTCTTCCACTTTAAGGGAAAGTTGATAGCTTTGATGAACTATCTTTGGGCTCAATAGCCTGATTTCTTCTTGGATGTTCCATCTTAGTCCATTTAGGTATCTAGCTACCTTAAGGATTTCTTCTTCCACCGCATGAGATCTAAGACTAAGTTTGTGAAAATCCTCCATATAACCACTTACATCAAGGTCTTTTTGTCTTAGGTTTTGTCTTTTCCTATGGATCTACACTTCATAGTCATCAGGGAGATAGGCTTCTTTGATTTTGACTAACATCCCTTTCCAAGAAGAGATGGGTGTTTTCCCCGCTTTCTACCTCTCATCCTGCACAAATTTCCACCATGCGAGAGAGGCTCCCCTCATCCTAGACTTGGCCACTTTGACTCTTTGAGCTTCAGTTATGCCTTCACATTCAAAATGGTTCTCCATGCCCTCTATCCATTTTAGGACCACTTCTACTTCCATCTTGCCAGTGAACAATGGCAATCCTTCTAATGATTTACCACTTAAGGCTTTCAATGCCTTTAGGAAAGGTTCTTGTTCCAAAATAGAATTAGGTTTAGGTACTCTATCTACTTCTGACACCTCTTTACCCTTCCCTTCTGCTCCTTCAACCTTTACCAACACTTCATCTGCCTTGGTTTCAATTTCACCAAGCTTACCTTCTAATTCTACCAATTTTTCCTTCAGGAGCATATTCTCTTCCTCTTGATCATCCACTTTCTTTGCCAACTCTACATTGGTAACCATGGTTTTGTCTCCTATAGATTCCACTAAGGACATCTACTCTCCTAGCCCAAATCTTATAGGCTCTGATACCAATTTGATAGGGTTAACCTAGCTTGCTCACACTTCACCTAGTTGGTGTTGCTCAATTCCACCAACCTTGCCAGGTCTAGCTATGCTTCAAGACCTCCAAGTCCTTCCTAATCTCTGCTAGGACTTTCTCTTTGCCAATGTTAAGGTGTTTTCAACAAGTGTTTTGACTAGGAACTCTACCAACTCAATGTGTTTCCCACATGCTCAATCTTGCAATATTGACAACAACTTGTCAACTTCTCACTTTTCACCCCCATACTGTTATGAGACATTGCAGAGGTGCGGAGGTGGTATTTACCATGGAATCAATTCAACTAGGTGCATTTGAGGTTGTGCAATCTTCATCTCCCTTACTGATTTCATAAAATTGCCTAGAAATAGGGCTACAAGGATCAGCCCCAATTAGGCCTCCTAAATCCGGTTTTTAAGGGTTTTGAGGGAATCGGTCCAAAAGACCCTGCAACAAGTTTTATTTTTCTTCAATCACTCACCCATCCTCAAGAGATTTTGCTGGGTTTAGTCTCCTATCTTTCCGTACAGTGCCCTAACCCAAATATGAGGGTTTGTTAGGGTTTCTAGGCCTTAACCGACTGTGACTATTCAACAAAGGTATAATGTTATGACACTAGTACATTCAGAGCTAATTTTCGACGACCGATTGTCAGAATTGCGACTAATTTTTGTCGGAGTGCTGATAAAAGTAGCTGTCGAAAACTCATCGTCGGACTTGCCGACGATACCCCTGATCGTCGGAAATACGACAATCCCATGGACTTTGCCGACGGTGGGCATGATCGCTCTTCCGGTCAAAAAATTTGTCGAACATGCAGCATCACCGTCGGATGCTTCTGTAGAATTTGTCAGAAAGTCAACAAAAGTTTGGAACTTTGCACCGATGGTGATGCTATTTGTTTGATGCTTGTGTCATCAGTCCATTAATATGCATCGACGACCGTCTGACTACGAAGTGTCGTCGCACGTACAGAATCCTCGTTGGATGTTTGTGTAGTTTGAGTCGGAAGTATGATGACTCCAGAACCTTTGCACCGACGAGAACGCTTTATGTATGACGATTTCATCGTCAATGTAAAGCTTGGTATCCATCGTAATTCCGACGATAATAATATTTTTATTAAAAAAAATATTATTATCCAGTCATTGATATGTACAGCGAATGATATTCAATCCCCACCACCTACCAATAGGGGGTATAGGTTTGAGGCTAATATGAGGTGCACTGGTTTCAAGCTAATATGATCAGGCGCACCATGGTTGAGATGGTCCAACTCCCTAGTCTCACTGTAGGACTAAGCTC
This sequence comes from Cryptomeria japonica, assembly GCF_030272615.1. Classification (NCBI taxonomy): domain Eukaryota; kingdom Viridiplantae; phylum Streptophyta; class Pinopsida; order Cupressales; family Cupressaceae; genus Cryptomeria; species Cryptomeria japonica. Next base: position 762,970,498 of record NC_081408.1, read on the forward strand.
ATGCCATATCTAAATGAAAGACATCTCAAATACATCGTCGGTGGAAAGCTGCAAAATGCCATTTTCATACATAAGCAAGACATACACAATTGGGCACAATCACCAAGAGAATGGTAAAAAATGTGTTTGAGATCATTGTCCTAATTGTGGTGTGGTCACCAAGAGATCACCGTAAATTTGTCAACCTTTCCTTTATTTAAACCTAGTAAACCTTTATGCATATGCATATGTGTATGTATCTGTATATGTATATACATATGTATATAGTTTTGTGTATTCATTAAAGATTTTTATTTAATTTTGAGCATTTTGTGGATGTATATGTATATGTATATGTATATGCATATGTATATAGTTTTGTGTATTCATTAAAGATTTTCATTTAATTTTGAGCATTTTGTGGATGGTATAATCAAGAAACATATCATCACCCTCACTAATTATGCTCAACTGATTTAAGTACAACCATTTGATTGTTAATAATTTTTAAATTAAGGGAGTACTTTTCAAAATACAATTGTTGAATTATTGATTTTATATATATATATATATAGTATAAGCCTTTTATGGATGGTATAATTAAGAAACACGCCATCACCTACACCAATTATGCTTGATTGATTGAACTACAACCCTTTGGTTGTTAATAATATTTAAAGGAATGAATTACTTCTCAAAATAAAATTGTTGGATTATTGAATTAGTATATACAATAGTAAGCTTTCTATATTCATAAAAGATCATATACATATGCATATACATATACATAAAGGTTTACTTGGTTTAAACGAAGGAAAGGTTGACAAATTTACGGTGATCTCTTGGTGACCACACCACAATTAGGACAATAATCTCAAACACATTTTTTACCGTTCTCTTGGTGATTGTGCCCAATTGAGTATGTCTTTCTTATGTATGAAAATGGCATTTTGCAGCTTTCCACCGACGATGTATTTGAGTAAAAGATTTTCATTTAATTTTGAGCATTTTGTGGATGGTATAATCAAGAAACATATCATCACCCTCACCAATTATGCTCAACTGATTTAAGTACAACCATTTGATTGTTAATAATTTTTAAATTAAGGGAGTACTTTTCAAAATAGAATTGTTGAATTATTGATTTTTTATATATATAATAGTATAAGCCTTTTATGGATGGTATAAGTAAGAAACATGCCATCACCTACACCAATTATGCTCAATTGATTGAACTACAACCCTTTGGTTGTTAATAATATTTAAAGGAATGAATTACTTCTCAAAATAAAATTGTTGGATTATTGAATTAGTATATATAATAGTAAGCTTTCTATGTTCATAAAAGATCATATACATATACATATACATATACACATGCATATACATATACATATACATATACATATACATATACATATACATAAAGCTTTACTTGGTTTAAATGAAGGAAAGGTTGACAAATTTACGGTGATCTCTTGGTGACCACAACACAATTAGGACAATGATCTCAAACACATTTTTTACCGTTCTCTTGGTGATTGTGCCCAATTGAGTATGTCTTGCTTATGTATGAAAATGGCATTTTACAACTTTCCACCGACGATGTATTTGAGTAAAATATTTTCATTTAATTTTGAGCATTTTGTGGATGGTATAATCAAGAAACATATCATCACCCTCACCAATTATTGTCAACTGATTTAAGTACAACCATTTGATTGTTAATAATTTTTAAATTAAGAGAGTACCTTTCAAAATAGAATTGTTGAATTATTGATTTTTTATATATATAATAGTATAAGCCTTTTATGGATGGTATAATTAAGAAACACGCCATCACCTACACCAATTATGCTCGATTGATTGAACTACAACCCTTTGGTTGTTAATAATATTTAAAGGAATGAATTACTTCTCAAAATAAAATTGTTGGATTATTGAATTAGTATATATAATAGTAAGCTTTCTATATTCATAAAAGATTTTCATTTAATTTTGAGTCTTTTGTGGATGGTATAATCAAGAAACATACCATCACCCTCACCAATTGTGCTCAACCAATTGATCTACAACCCTTTGGTTGTAAGTATTTTTCAAAATAAAGAAGTACTTGTCAAAATAGAATTGTTGAACTAAATGAATTAGTATACATGGCAATACGTTTTGTATATTTATAATAAAATTTATTTTTGTTTTAAGATTTGTATATTCGAACAAGATTCATACATAAGAAAGACATACTCAAATGGGCACAATGACCAAGAGAATGGTAAAAAGTGTGTTTGAGATCATTGTCCTAATTGTGGTGTGGTCACCAAGAGATCACCATAAATATGTCAATGCAACTTTTGTTGCAAAGTTGTAAAAAGTGTGTTAGTTTTCTTTTAATGTTAGTTAATACTCAAATATTGGTTATGGATGTTGGAGGGTTGATGAGACACATAAATATCCTTTTTTCATTGACCATAGGATCATTTGTTGGAGGTATCGAAGAAAAAGTCAATAAAATTTGGAGATTTTTTGTAATTTTTACTATTTTTTCAAAACGTTACAGTCTATTTTCCATCATTTTTTTGTTGTGAAATTATTTTTGTTGGTATTATAAACTATTGGGAATGAGATAACAATGAATCCATGAAATTTTTTCTTTGGTTTGATTGAATTTCATTTTGATTTGAGCAAGTTATCATAGTTTTTCTAAAAACTGTCATAAACCCTTGTTAGGGTATCCAGTCATAAAAAATAAATGTATAAATCATATCCCCACCAGTGAAAAGTCACCCCAATGGGTGGGAACATGTATATTGGTATTATCTTTCATGTTTTCATGCTTTATAGGTCTCCAAGATTAATTGGCACGTGTAAATGGTGACTGTTGGTATGATATTGGTCATGTATCAGACCTAGTGCAACATCGAGGGCAGATTTGAAGTTGTAAGTGCAAGATAGACCCCCTTGGTGTTTGGAGGAAGGTAGTGAGGGGTGTAGAGGGTTAGTGCAGACCCTTTACAAGCTATTGTGGTCCTTGGGTAGGGAAAATCATCAATAACTTTATGATTGTCCCTAGATAGTGTGTGGCTGTCCTAGTGAACAAATGAAGACTGAGATTTGGGGAGTATGATGAAATGAATAATCTTATTATGTGGTGGACATCTGAGATAGGGTTGTAGTGATCCTTGGAAACTTTTAAAGGGGTTTGGAGGTAGGGGATAAGTGGAAACAAATCATATCTTGCCGATTGTCCTAAGTGACTTGGTTGTCACAGTCATTGTTGTCAATCATTTGTATGTTGCAAATGGGGTTCACATAAAAGTCTTTTATTATTTAGAGACTAGTATAAAGGGTGTGTCAACCTTGTGAAATTTTCTCCTAACAAAGCCTAAGGATTTTAGGGCTTTAGGAAATATTTTATGGTGTTTTTAGTCCATCAAATGGGTAGTATAGTTTGCTAGGGATTGATTTGTGTCAAGTAAGAGCAAGTGAGAACTTTGGGATTACAAAGTTGATTTTGTGGCATTGTCTCATGTTCTCAAAACAATTTCATCAACATGTCCAAGTTGATATCCAAGTTCCAAGGGATTTCCAAACCTATGTGCGAGGGCTCAAACTTGTAGCGGTTTAGGATGGAGACTAGTAAGTATGCCCTAGTGAGTTGTTGTGTATGTTGAGTTTGCCATTGTGACTTACCCCCTACCTCTGCATCCTGCTATCATGGTTATGCTTAACCACTCCCCTTAAAATTAGAGTCATATTTACAGTCGCTTGTAAAAGTAAAACAAGACTTCTAATTTATAAGTGCCAAACTGAGGTTTACCTATGCCATAGCTTAACTTTTTTATACAATTATATATTGATGTATAATTTATTGTCCACTTTTAGACTAGTTAATTCAAAATAAAATGTTGGTGCCAAAGTCACTACTTATAGGTTCCCACTTCTCACTGTTGCCACTTTGAAATCCTAAGAAGGAGAATAGGTGTGCTCCCAAATTACAATTTTCTGTTCCTGTTAATCTCTCTTGGAGAAAGAATCTACTCAGTTCATTAACATCGCCTTGCCAGTAATGTTAGTTCTCCAATCACTAAATTTTGAGTAGGAAAGCTTAGGGAGAAGGCTGTTGAAGCCAGAAATTAATGAATTGAACTCTCAAGGAGGGGGGTGAAATGAAATGTAGCACCACCATGAGTGCCAGTGGTTTTGTGATGTACATACTTCATTCCCAGTAGTATGGTTAATAACTTTTTCTACCTTCATGCTTGAGTAAGATTTGATGCATAAAATCATTCTTGTTGATGCTTTTTGATGTGGGTATGCAGGTAGATGGAAGACAATCAATAATAACAGGTATCAAAGTTGAATTAAATCCTGTCCTACTGACATAAAAAAGTTTAAAGTTGTGAGAGGGGAATTTAAGCTAGTACTAATGGCTCTATAGTCACATGATATGCAAAATATTTCTGCTCTCTCATCCTTGCATGTTGATATCTATTTCTAGCAAACCCCTTGGCACAAGGCCTAATTTGATACACGAGTTTTATACTCCAAAGCTATAGTCAAGTGGAAATTCCTTTTCAACCCCCATAAAACTTGTTTAAAAGCATCTAAGAATGAAATGGTCTCTAACTCTTAATACACTATCTATATAGTATATACTCACCCAAAATCTAAATATTAAAAAAAGACCAAAGCAAATATAATCTAGTTCTAAATGAACCTATACAATGAGGACCCCTCCAAAGCAATAGTAGCATACAAGCACTAGTAAAAATATTTCCTAGAAATACAGTAAAGAAAACAATAGATGCCCTCTCATACAGTTCATATTCATTTCCTTAAGATAAAACAAACTTTTGTTCAAATAAGGAAGTAGTTGTGGTATCATAGTAAAGGCATACAATTAAGAATACATGTGTAGTATATGAAAGTAACTTCAACATGCTTCCCCAAGCTTGAAATACATATTCATAGAACTGCACAACTATTACATAAGTTTTCACTTTCTGGCTTTTCAACTTTCAAATATCTGAACGTAATAACTTATGCTTTTGAGGTTTTGCAGGAAACATACAGGTTGTGATTTTCACATTGCCATACTAGACTACAATGAAACTGCACTACTTTGAAAGGTTACTTCTATGGATTTACTACTAAAACCAATCTGTGTACATTGTGATTACCAACACTTCATATTACCCAAAGCAAAAGAACATGTATATTGGTATTATCTTTCATGTTTTCATGGTTTGTAGGTCTCCAAGATTCATTGGCACGTGCAAATGGTGACTGTTGGTATGATATTGGTCATGTATCAGACCTAGTGCAGCATCAAGGGCATATTTGAAGTTGTAAGTGCAAGATAGACCCCCTTGGTGTTTGGAGAAAGGTAGTGAGGGGTGCAGAGGGTTAGTGCAGACCCTTTACAAGCTATTGTGGCCCTTGGGTAGGGCAAATCATCAAGAACTTTATGATTGTCCCTAGATAGTGTGTGGTTGTCCTAGTGAACAAATGAAGACTGAGTTTTTGGGAGTATGATGAAATGAATAATCTTATTATGTGCTAGACATCTGAGATAGGGTTGTAGTGATCCTTGGAAACTTTTAAAGGGGTTTGGAGGCCCTAATAAGTGGAAACAAATCATATCTTGCCGATTGTCCTAAGTGACTTGGCTGTCACAGTCATTGTTGTCAATCATCTGTCAATTCTCCCAACACTATTATACAACCTTCATGCACTGCCATACATTCTCAAAATAATATTACACAACCTTCACTATAATTTTTCACTTAAGAAGGTCTCTCACCATTGAATTTAGAGATTCTTGGACTATTAAGGTTTAACAATTTTTTGATAGTTTTTGAAAGCAATTCCTACAATCCTTTGTGTAGAAACAACAACGTTCTATATGTCCATGTATCAATGAGAGAGGTTTAGGATTTTCATTTAGCAACATGATTGATAGAGGTACCAAGAATGAAATTGCAAGGAAGATCTAATATTTATGAATGGAATTGCAAATCAATCTAAGTTACATGTTTGATATCTTACTTATATCATGGCAACATAAAATGTATATGTGCACTCAACATACCTCTTTGCTTGTTTATTTGAGAATGTTGCTAGGAATTAATAGGTGAATGATACATTGATCTACACATGAATCACTTGTAATTTCCCGATACTTTCATCCCTTGGTCAAGGCTCCATACCCCCTTACACTTGAATATTGTTTCCACCCTCATGATTACTTGAAGTCTATTCTCAAATCACACTAAATGACAATAGTTAGTACAAAATAGTGACCATAGCCAAGGAAGCTCAAATTTACTCATACTCAACATAATAAGAAATAGCTAAATCATCTGGACCATTATTCATAACATAACCTCTTTTTCACGTCATGGAAGGCCAAAATTACAAGGATCACGCTTCTTTGAAGGAGCCATTGTTTAGAGCCACCAAACTATCAACAAGAGTAGAAGCTATTAGGCTCATACAATTTTAGGACATATAAAGAGTTGAATCAGAAGCGAGATCATGAAGCATATAATAGAGAGGTATTCATGGAATAGACATCTGAAAACATCTCATTCATGAAGTAACAAAATGCTAAATAAAATGCAAGTAATAAAAAAACTTACAAGGATGAGGCATATTCATAACTTTTGTAGTCCCGCCTTGGATATCAACACTAGAAGCAACTCATATTGTTCTTGTACATACAAGACAATATGGGAGTTCATTATACCCAACAACTTGTGGAGTTGTTGTTCATGTTGGCTCTATTGGACCCTGCAATTAAGATTCAATATACATTATTCAATAAGATTAATTGTGCAACATAATGAAATATTGAAAAGTGTGTTATCTTGTTGAGCTTCATTTGGTTTCGAGAATAGTTTAATATTCTCTACTTAATAGGGCCAACCACATAAAGGTGGAAGCTCATTTGGCCCCTCCCCCCCCTAACATCACTCTAAATTCTCCATTAACATCTTATAACATTCATTCATTCATTCTTTCTACCATTAATAAAATATAGCATTCATTCATTAATATCACATAATGTTCATTAACACATTGTTAGGGTTTCAAGCAGATCTGAAGCAAATATGAACTAAAAATTATATGCAAATTTAAATACAAAAGATAAAGAAATAAAACAGGACACAGATAACACAAAGATTTAACGTGGTTCACCCAGAATGGGTTACATCCACCATACACAGTTGTCCAATCTTTCTTATTATCCAGCAAAAATAGTACATCAACCTTACAATGCCTTAAGCATGCCAACCACTTATAACATGCGTTTTTAGGGCAAAAACAAAGTCAGCCTTTTTAGGGTTTTATTACAATGTCGGTTTTCATTAAAAAAAAATACCCAATTTTTTTTTTCTCGGGGGGTGCCACCCCCAAACCCTTGCTCGGGGCCCGGCCAGGCCCCAGACCCCGGCAAGGATATATGCTGAGTGTACAGTACTTTTTTGATTAGTCACCATATTTCAACAATCTCCCACTTGGAGACTGATACTACACGACACCACTGTACATGCAACATCCGCTGGATAAAACACTGCGACTTGACTGGTATAAATTCCACAATTATCAATCAAGAAGACCAACAGAAACTGATGAAGAAATCAGCTTCTCCTGTGGAACTGCCTTCATGAACATATCGACAGGATTCTCACTTGTGTGAATCTTCTCAAGCCGTAACTGACCCTCCTCCAAAACAGTCCGGATGAAGTGGTACCTGAGCTGAATGTGCTTTGTCCTTGAATGAAAAGCAGAGTTCTTCGCAAGATGAATGGCACTCTGGCTATCAGTATACAATGGGCGATCCTCTTGTGTCTAACCCAATTCCTCCAAAAAACATTGTAACCAAATCATCTCCTTGCTGGCTTCTATAGCAGCAACATACTCAACTTCAGTGGTTGAAAGTGCAACAACCTTTTGCAGCCTAGAAATCCAACTGACTACAGTTCCCCCTAAAGTAAAAGCATACACTGTAGTGCTCCTCCGTGAATCCATATCACCTGCCAGATCAGAGTCAACAAATCCACTCAGAGCGGCATTAGATCCTTTGAAACATAATGCCTTCGTAGTGGTTCCTTTCAAATACCGAAAGATCCATTTCACATTATTCCAATGTTCCATACCCGGATTACTCATAAACCTGCTCACAACTCCCACTACATGTGCAATATCTAGCCTTGTGCATACCATTACATACATCAGATTGCCAACAGCTAATGAATATGGGATGTAAGACATTTTCTTTACTTCTTCCTGTGCCTTAGGGCACATCTCCTTAGTCAATTTGGAATGACTAGCCAAAGGTGTACTAATTGATTTTGCATCCTGCATGTTAAATCTTTTCAACACCTTCTTTATATATTCACTTTGGGACAAATTCAAGGTTCTATTTTTTCTGTCCTGTGTAATCCTCATACCCAGAATTTGCTTAGCTGCACCCAAATCCTTCATAGCAAATGACCTGGCTAATTTTTGTTTAAGATCATTTATGTGTTCCATGTTAGAACCAACAACAAGCATGTCATCAACATAAAGCAATAGGATAATATAACTGCCATTATCCAATCTCTTAAAATATACACAATGATCAGAATGACATCTATGATAACCATGTTCAGCCATGAAACTATCAAATTTTAAATACCATTGTTGGGGTGCTTGCTTTAGGCCATACAAACTTTTCTTCAACCTGCACACCAATTTCTCCTTACCTTTGACCTCATATCCCTGTGGTTGCAACATGTAAATTTCCTCCTCCAAATCTCTATGGAGAAAAGTTGTTGTTTTCACATCTAATTGTTCAAGATGTAAATCATCTGCAGCCACAAGACTAAGTATAGTTCTAATTGAAGTCATTTTTACAACTAGAGAAAATATTTTATCATAATCTATACCCTTTTTCTGTGCAAAACCTTTTACCACAAGTCTGGCCTTATATCTTTTCTGACCTCCTTCCTCCTCCTTCAACCGATAAACCCATTTGTTAGGCAAGGCTCTTTTTTCTATAGGTAAAGGGACTAAGTCCCAAGTCTTATTTTTCATCAAGGAGTCCATCTCCTCTTTCATGCCTAGCTCCCACTATTGTTTGGCATCAACCTGCATTGCTTCTTCATATTCTTCTGGTTCACCAGAATCAGTTAATAATATAGAATACAAAGAAGGAGAAAATCTTTCAGGCGGTCTACTTGACCTCGTAGAACGTCTAACACTTGCAGGAGTTTGTGGGACATTATGTTGTTGTTGAGCATCAGATACCTTTGGCATTTCATTTTCAGGAATCTCATCCAACACCACATATTCTTGCTTGTCCTGTTCATGCTTCTTTTCCTGCATCTGTTCTTTATACATAATCTTCTCATTGAATATAACATCTCTACTTCTAGTTATTTTTTTATTTTCAAAATCCCATAATCAAAGCCATATTCATCTATCCCATATCCAATGAAGGTACATTTCTGAGATTTAGCATCAAGCTTGGTTCTGTTTTCTTTATCAACATGGACAAAAGCTTCACAACCAAAAGTTTTCAGAAAAGAATAATTTACCTTTTTACCAATCCATGCCTCCTCTGGAATACCACCATCCAAAGGGGTTGAAGGTCCTCTATTTATCAAATAGACAACAGTATGTACAACATCTGCCAAAAAATGTAAGGGCAATCCAGCATGCAATCTCATGCTCCTCGCGTGTTCCATGATAGTCCTATTCATTCTCTTTGACAGACCATTTTCCTATGGAGTTCCTAGAACTGTCTTCTGCTTTCTAATCCCATTTAAGGAGCAACAATCTTCAAATGCTTTGTTGCAATACTCACCTCCATTATCCGATCTGAGACACTTCAACTTTTTTCCTGTCTCATTCTCAACCAAAGCTTTCCATTTCTTAAAAGTTTCAAAAACATCTGATTTTTGTTTTAGGAAATATACCCATGTTTTTCTGGTTGAGTCATCAATAAAAATAACATAATAACAAGAGCCACCAAGAGATGATACTTGAGCCGGTCCCCATACATCTGAATGCACAAGCTCTAACTTCTCACTCTTCTTCTCTTTCCCAACCTTGAGAAATCTGACTCTTTTCTGTTTTCCATAAACACAGTTTTCACAGAACTCTAAATCAATCTTCTTTAGTCCTGGCAATAGATTTTTGGAGTGAAGGATTTTCATCCCTTTCTCACTCATGTGCCCAAGCCTATGGTGCCACATTATCGAATCTGTTCTTGCAACATCTATTGTTGTTGTCCCTATAGTAACTTTATCTGTAGCAGCTAGGGTAGAGTAAGTGTTACCAGTACATAGATATAATGTGCCTACCTTTGCACCTTTAGCTACTACTAATGATCCTTTACTGACCTTCCAGATATTGTCTGAGAAGGTAACTATGCAACCTTCACTACCTAGTTGCCCTGCAGAAATTAAATTTCTTCTTAAGCTAGGAACATGTCTTACCTCCTGCAAAAACCAGTCATTTCCATTCTGCAACTTGATCTTTATCTTTCCTTTTCCAACAATTTGACAAGGCTCATCATCACCCAAAAATACCTGTCCAAAATTACCTTGAACATAATCTAGGAAATATTTTCTATGGGGTGTAGCATGAAATGAAGCCCCAGAATCTATTACCCAGGAATCATTAACATTATTCAAACATAAGATTAAAGCATGTTGTAAAGTATTACTTGCAATATTAGCTTCCTTACTATCATTTTCATTTTTGTCTCCTTCTTTGTTTTTCCGAGACCAACAGTCTTTCTTTAGAGGACCAGGCTTTTCGTAGTACCAACAATATTTTTTTCCTCTAGATTGAGAGCGTCCTTTCTTTGACTTCGCTCGTGACTTCTCATTCCCAGGGCCTTTTCCTCTTTCCTTTGATCTTCCTCTGTTCTCAACATTCAAAACACTACCCAATGATGTTGGAGTCTCACCTGTGCTTTTCCTTCGCATTTCCTCGCTTAGAATAACACCAACAATATCATCAAATACCAAAGTATTTTTACCAGAGACAAAGTTACTTACAGCCATAACCAAGCTATTCCAGCTTTCTGGCAAAGAATATATAATCAATAGAGCCCTAACCTCTTCTGCAAAGGTAATTTTTACCGAAGATAGTTGACTGGTAATTGTATTAAATTCATTTAAGTGCTCTGCTAAAGATCCTCCCTCACTCATTTTCAAATTAAACAAACGCTTCATAAGAAATACCTTATTCGAAGCCGAGGGTTTCTCATACAACTTTGCCAATGTCGCCATCAAATCTACAGTCATTTTTGCTTCTGTTATATTGAATGCTACAGACAGTGCAAGGCACAATCAAATGGATCCCAGTGCCTTTCTATCTAAAATGTCTCACTCTTCATCTGACATTGTGGTCGCTTTCTTTGCCTTTCCTTCCAATGGCCGCCACAAATCCTTTTGATACAGGTAATCCTCCATCTGCATTTTCCATAACTGATAGTTCTGGCCGTTAAACTTTTTGACCTTGAATTTGGAATCCTCCATTGCTCCCACTCAAATCTGAGAGTCCTGCCAATTTATAGAAAACCTCGCTCTGATACCAATTGTTAGGGTTTCAAGCAGATCCGAAGCAAATATGAACTAACAATTATATGCATATTTAAATACAAAAGATAAAGAAATAAAACAAGACACAGATAACAAAGAGATTTAACGTGGTTCACCCATAATGGGTTACATCCACCATACATAGTCGTCCAATCTTTCTTATTACCCAACAAAAACAGTACATCAACCTTATAATGACTTAAGCATCCCAGCCGCTTATAACATGCGTTTTTAGGGCAAAAACAAAGTCAGCCTTTTGAGGGTTTTATTACAATGTCGGTTTTCATTAAAAAAAAAACCCAAAATTTATTTTTTCTTGGGGGCGGGAGCTTTTCTCGGGGGCTGCCACCCCTGAACCCCAACCCGGGGCTCGGCCCGGCCCCGGACCCCGGCAAGGATACATGCTGAATGTACAGTACTTTTCTGATGAGTCGCCATATTTCAACAATCTCCCACTTGGAGACTGATCAGGCTACACACTGAACACACATAACATTGATTAACATTAATTAACACGCAACATTCATCAATATTAATTAACACATATCATCCATAACTATTAATTAGCACATAATTACATTCACTAACACATAAAAATTAGTCATTATCAAATAAGTTAGATTACACTCATTTCTTTTTTTGTTTTTTCTTTGAAGTTATGAAAAGACTAAGTGAAACATCGGTTTCTTCATCATTTCCCCCCTCTACAGATATTTTGCCAACTGTTCATGATCTCGATGTATGCCTAGTCCTATACTAAGGACGAGGACACTGAAGTGAAGGGGGGTCCTCTGCAATAACAAAAAAATGGGTTAAATTCAAAAAAAAAAATTTATTGTTACAAGTACTTCATTAATTTAGAGAACATAATTGTTGCGCTCTTTACCTGATGGGGCCACATCATTTTGTCTAGCCTCAACCTCATCTGGAGTTGAAATACTAAAGGTTACATTAATGCTGAACACCAATTGCAATTATATTTGTTTAAAGGAATAACAGTGGTCCTCTTTACCTGAGTGGGGAATATCACATTCCTGATGTTGTGTACCCAGATCATGCTCCACTTGGTCACCACCAACTACATGCTCTAAAATATTAACAAAAAAGGTTACATTAATTACTACTCTAATTACAGATTAAGATGTTTAATTGTATTAATAGCTAAATAAATAAATTTGAATAGCAAATGAATACCTCCACTACTGGGATGCACATCCGGACCTTCATGTGCAGGTGGTGTTTCACGATTAGCAGGCTGCATTCCAATATCATGCACATTGTTATCATTGCTTACTTATTTAAAACAAATATAGTCACTTTATGTTGGAACTCAACATCAATTAGATTATTGGTAAAGTATTCAATTTGAAACAATTTCCATTTAGCATATTTACCTGTGTGACGGATGCACTTGAATGTTTTGTATACCCACTCAATTCTCATAGCCGATCAGCCACGATTGAATAGCTTTGCTGGTAGGCAATTCTCTTGTCATCTTTTGTGGGCGCTCTATTGAATTCAGAACCCTGCATTTTTGCTTGGTACCGTGAATTTTGCTTGCATTGTTTGATAAAAAAAAAAAAGTTTGCAATTTATTAATATTTTGATACAATATTTCATTTACATGAGATATTTACAATTCATGCAACAAGTTTCATATAACTACCAGAGTCAAGTTTGTGTTGCCCGTGCTTTTCTTGTCTTGCCTTGGTTGCCTTTGACGTGTCACTCAGTGTATAAAAAGTTTGAAATATGTTAGATTATATAAATATAAAGAGTAATTAATTAGTACATAATTACATTCTTAATAGTATCACGTACCTTCTTCTGACGTCTGGTGGTGTATTTCCTTTTTTCCTTTCAATTCTCTCCTTGGCATCCAAAATCAGATCCTTCCACTCCCTCTCTGGAATCATGGGGGAACACTCATACTTTAGGTTCCTCTCTAAATGGGTCCTGTATTGGTCCCTCACATACTTTAGATATGTGCCAGCTTTTTCAAGGAGCTTAGTTTTGTCAAAGGTGTCATTTCCAAACCACTCAACCATTTCTTTTGTCAATTCATCTTTTAACCTTTTTTCTTGGTCATTCCACCTTTTAAAGCAAAAACAAACCTGTTAGATTCAGAAATGAACTGAAGCTACATTTATTACAGTTCAAGAAATGGATCAAAGGAAAACTATTCTAGCAATGATATGCAATAAAAATAGGGGATTAGGGTTAGTTCACATATGATGTACCACCTTTTACGTATGGTGGGCCCAAATATCTGCAATGCAATGTCACTAAAATGTTTATAGAAAATATCATTGCTTGCAAAAAATTTATGGGATCATTAGTCCAAAACAAGTGATCATAAAGTAAATTACAATTAGAGTATATATAATAATAATTTTATAGTACCTAGAACCTTTTGTATCTTTAAGGGAATCATTTCTTCGTCGCTCACCACCATTGTGGCCTGCAATGTTCCCATACTAGCAATACAAGAAGATCTAGGAAATGATGGTATGTTATTAGCAGTATTCCCCTCTGGCACATCCTCATGTGCATCTCCTCCTACAAAAAATGAATCCACTATGAAATGGTATTAGAATTTAAGAAAGAACGCTTGAAGGGAAATAAACACATAACAAAAGATAGAGCAAAAGAGGGTACCAACAGTGGGCAGACCAATATGACGTGCAGTAGAGGATGTCTACATGCTACGTGTTGCCAAAATTGTAGTCAACAATATAGGTGAGGCTAACCTCTGATGAGGCGGCAACGACATTTGCATAGGAACATTGATAGCACCTAAAGAATAATACATTAAATATATCAAATATTAAATATATGAAAAGTGCAAGAATTGTAAACAAGGATGAACCTTTATTTTGAAGATTGACAATATCAAGTATGATGTGTTTTGGGTACTCAGAGTGATAAGTCAAGCAAGCGATAATACAAGAAAATTGTCATCACCTGAAGAACCTGCAACACCCTGATCATGGCAACGACTTTCATGAGGGCGGATAAATTGCTGTAAAAATAATACGTACATATTTTAGTTAATGACATAAAAGAGAATAAAATATAAATCATTATTGAAGTTTTGTTATAATTAAATCTTTCATTACTGCTTACTTGCAAGTTTTCTGCTGTCTGAATCAATAATTCCACCCTCTCTTGTATCTCATCAGTAATAGGATGCACGGCTGCCAAATAAACAGTCTCTTTAGTAATTTTTCTAAGAGGCTTTTTTATGAATTCCATAGGGTGTGTGGAATTTTTAGGGTCATCATCAGTTAACCCTATTGATTCCACATCCCTAGAGAGGTGCTCAAGTACTGCAACTCCCTTTCCCTTTCCCCGAACATCCGTCTGTGTCAAGAATATCATTAACAATTACAAAATTAGTCTAAATCACTAAAAAAAAGAACATAATAATGTAACAGTTTGCTTCTATCTAATTTGTACAACTACAATGAGGTTTACTTGCTCGGTAGAAGTGTTGCAACCTACATCCCTGTCTGCGATGTGTGATGGATCCATGTCGCCCTGTGACAAAGAAAAAATATAAAAAACATTAGTGAAATTAAACCAATAGGCTTAGCAAAAAAACTTCATAATAAAATGGTATATTGGATTCATTAATTGGAGGTTGGTTAATTTAAATGGTATATAGTATGTACCACCCCCATGATATTAACTTTGTTTGTATCTATATGATTCAAACTGTAATCGATTAGAAGCTCTTCGCCTACACTTATTGATTTTATCGCACATACAAATACATGATTTCCCTCGCCCGCCTCAAATATGCAATTGGGTTGTTTATTAGTTGACCCAGGTCACGTACTATTTATAAAACCTACAATATTCCCTATTTCTTTTGGTCGACCATCAATGTATACAACCACTCGTTTACTTTGATCATTATCTTTCTGTTGTATATAATTTGCTGACAGTGCATACCTACGCATACTTTTTTTATATTTAACAATCTGCATCTAATTATTGTAATTGTAACAAGGTCCAACAAACTCCATCAATTCAACAACTTTATTGTAACAGACCTTTATGTCGTCCATGGAAAATAAGCCTAAACCATGTAACGACGAAGGTGCTATGCGATATATCCTATTATTAACACAAAAATCGGTGTTTATTGGAGGAAGTTCCTTGGGCACCCATTGTTTCTATGGATGTTTTTACCTCACTGGCACCTCAATGTCGCCTTTGGTCTCATCATCATAAGAACATGACCCCCCTTGAGCAAGGAAAAATTTCATGCGTTTATTGAATTTTCTTCTAATCTTTTGACCTCTCGTTGATCTCCCTATTGTAGACCTACTACAGGTATCACTTTCATTTTCTATTCCTGCATTTTCCTCACTCAACGAAGACAGATCTGAATGTATACGGTGAAAATGGATAACAACAATGATAATATTGAAAGACTAAATGGATTCAACCACAAAAACCCTAGCCTAACGACAACAAAGATCCACCATAACATATGAAGATTACCTAAGACAATGCAAATCAAATGAAATCATAAAGATTATACCATCACATGTCCAATAGGGTTTGAATCTCCATTCTTCCTATCTCCATTGATCTTGCTTGATATATTTGCTCTCAAATTTTATGTGCACAAGAGCTCAACAAAGAACGGAAATGTGGTTGCAAGTGGGATCGCATATGAAGGTGCAAAGTGTAGTGTAGTCAAGTGCATAATTGAATTAGCCAGGTAGTGTTGATAATGAAGGAAACATCTCCTTATATAGAAGACACTATATAAAATGGAGGGATAAGATTGAGAGGTGTAAAAAGAGGTCGGCTATGATTAAAGGGTAGGTAGAGGAAATAATAAAATAATGAAAGGGGGTAGGTAGTGTAGGAATTAAGAGATGAATGACATGTGTCATGGGTAGAAAAGGCTAATGAATTAATTAAATAAATAAATATTCATTTAATTAATAGTAGAAGTGGGATCAATTAAATAAATAAGATATTTATTTAATTTAAGAAAAGTATAATTTAAATAAATAAATGTATTTATTTAAATAAGAAATAAGGCTAGAAGAGGATAAATAAATTAATTAAATAAATAAAGATTTATTTAATTAATAGAAGAATTAGGCTTAGATAATTAAATATTTATTTAATTAGACATGACAATTTTAGGTGTATACATTTTGCCTCTCTTTGAGACAATGCGGCTTGTCGCGTTGTTTCAAAGAAGATAAGATGAACTGATACAAATTTGCCCCAAGATGGGAATGATATGCCCCCTCGAGAGATTGGATGAAAAATGTATGAAAAGATCGCAGACAATCTCTCGATAAGAAAGAAAGGCTAGAATGGACTGATCGGATAAAGTGACAGAATCATGGGATAGCGAAGACTGACTCGAGAAACGAGGGCTAGAACTAAAGCTAGGGCAGTCTATAAATAGAACACGAGGGGAAAACATCCTCATTGTCATCCACACCTTCAAGAGATCAGAGTGCAGAGCGAGATAGAGTAGCAACAATCAGCAGCGATGGCAATGGTTCAGAGATTCGATTGCGTTCGCCGATTTCAGAGGCCAGCAGAGGCAGGAGAGCTGGTAAGTATCACAAAACCTCCTTGTACTCTGTTGTATTAATTGTTTTCATAAATGCATGCTAGGTAGTGCAATAAATGCGCTTTAGAAAAATGTCAAAAAACATCCAAAACGTGTAGGTGCGTTTGTGCTGGTGCCAGGCACGTCTATGCTGGCTAGGTGCGTCTGTGTTTGTGCCAGGCGCGTTTGTGCTAGAAAAGGCATCTGTGTAGGATGCAATCGCGTTTGCGTTATGCAAGCGCGTTTATGCTAGGCAGACACGTTTGTGTCTTTTAGGTGCGTCTATATAGAGCATAGGCACGTCTGTGTGTTTCAGACACGTCTGTGCTAGGCAGGCACGTTTATGCAGTCTCTAAGCGCGTTTATGTCATGAAAGCGCGTTTGTGTCCAAAAAATGTGAATTTGTGTCTTCTAGGTCAAATCGACAGTTCTGTGATCAACATACGTTGTCGATTGGATAAGCTGCTGAGAGGATACACTCAAGCAGGTCCTCTAGGGAAGACTAGGATAGCAAATAGGGCTAGGATTGACAATTCTGTGATAGAACATATGTTGCCAATTAGGAAACTACTCAAGAGGATTCACTCAAGTAGGATAAATCAAAGGCACTTTGTGATGAACAGTGAGTACCAAGACATAGTACTTTGTGATGAACAGGGAGTACCAATAGGAGCAGTACTTTGTGATGAACAGTGAGTGCAAATGTGAGCAGCACTTTGTGATGAACAGGGAGTGCGAAACACGTAGTACTTTGTGATGAACAGGGAGTACCACTAGGATAGAAGCAACACTTTGTGATGAACAATGAGTGTCACTAGGATAGAAGCAACACTTTGTGATGAACAGTGAGTGTCACTAGGACTGACATGATTGATTTGCGTGACTGCAGGAGTATTTGTCTTTGCTGGAGTCACGGGAGAGATTCTCATCAACTCAGAGGTTGCGACCAGAGTTGACATTCGAGGACAGAGCTGCCATTGAGGGTATGGGTCTATGCCACATTTTGTATGTGCCTGAGTTTCAAGCGAACATGGGTTTTGTTGAGAAAAATGGTGTCTCAACCTTGCATTTATGCGAGGTTACTATTTATAGTAAGTTTTCATTTGAGCACGAAATGGTGCGAAACTCTCCCTGAAGCTTCTGGTTGGCTAGATAAGCATTCCGGTAAAGTTGCGTCGCAAGGTCACAGCTAGTTTTGAAGATATTAAAGTTTTCATCTTGGAGGGGTGCAATAAAATGTTTAAACTTAATTTTGGGGACTTTAGAGGCTCTGAAATGCCCTGAAAAGTGGCTATAACCGGCGAAGCAGGTTACGAGGTGCTAGAGCACTTCGCGAGCTTTTCGGCGCTTCAAACGGTTCGTCAATCGGACACCCGGTTCTCAAGTTATGGCCTCCGGAAGTTTGTACTCTTGAAATAGGAAAAATAATTTGTATCGAATACATAAATGAGCTGTAAAAAGGGAGCGACATGTGTTGATGTGTGCTTTAACATGTCATAGGGCATCTAGAAGGAAGATAAGGTCGGCTACACCTTATTGGGTGGTTTTAGCCCATGGTTTTGTAATACCGTTTGACAGTTTCTTGTATTGTATCTCCTATTTATGAGGTGTGAGAGATAGAGGTTGTGTGTAAGAGTCCTATGGCTATTGAGTTGCCTCTGAATCTCTGATTAGTGCTACTCCTGCGAAGAGCTTGCTCTGCAAGTATGTTGTAATCTATTTTTGATTGCTGAATAAAATATTGAGCTGCTTTTGGAGGGTGGGGTTTTTCTCCCAAAAGGGTTTTCCCCACGTAAATCATTGTGTTGTGGTATGAATGTTATTATATCTATTTCTATTTTCTATAACTGTTGTAATGATCTGAAAAAATTTTGCATTACCCTCCTCTCAAGGTTAGTGTAGGAAGTTGTTTCCGCTACTTAACTTCCTTTCAAGTGGTATCAGAGCCTGATCACCTTTGGTTTCAATTGTGGGCAGTTGGGTTTTTTGAACTAATCCAGATTTGAGTGGGAGCTTGTGCAGAAGACACTTTTTGATCTTGTTGCAGGAATATTCAGATGGCGAGTTCGTCAGGGAGAATAGAGGTGGAGAAATTTAACGGAAGTAATTTTGAGATGTGGAAGCTGAAGATGGAAGATCTGCTAATAGATCGAGATCTTTGGGATGCTGTTGATGCGAATGTCCAAAGGCCCTCAGATCCTACTGCGGTAGCTCAATATGATGTTATGGACCGAAAAGCCAAGGGTCTAATCAGACTGTGCCTGGCAGACTCTGTTCTAATCAATGTCCATGAAGAAAACTCTGCAAAGAAGCTATGGACTAAGCTTGGTGAGATGTATCAAGTGAAATCTTTATTAAATCAAATTTTCTTAAGAAAGAAATTGTATTCCTTGAATATGGAAGAGGGCGGACGAATTGCAGACCACCTGGAAGCATTCAATATGTTGGTGGCTCAATTAGTATCCGTCGGTGTTAAGATGGACGAGGAGGAGAAATGTCAGATCTTGCTTTGCTCTTTGCCTGATTCGTGGGATTCTCTTGTTATGGCTATCGGTAGTACTTCTATTGTTTTGAAATCTGAAGACGTGGTGGGTGCCCTACTCGGTGAAGAGATGCGAAGGAAGGTATCCATCAGTTCAAAGGAAGCCCTAACCGTTCGTGGAAGACCTAGGGAGAAAGGCAAGAAGAATGAGAAGCGCGACAAGTCCAAATCCAAAGGGAGATCAAAATCTCCTAGAAAGTCCAAAGTCATTTGCTAGAATTGCGGTAAACCGGGTCACATCCGTAAGGACTGAAAAGAAGAAAAGAAGAAGAAGAAAAAGAAAAAGTTCGATTCTGATTCTGAGTCCGACAAGGAAGATGGCGATGCATTTATTGCGGCTTTGGCGACTCATGTAGGTAATGATGCCTGGCTAATTGACTCAGGTGCATCTTTTCATATGACTTCCAATAGAAATTGGTTTTCTGAATATGAAGGATTTAATGGAGGTAAGGTGTACTTGGGTGATGATTCACCTCTAGACATTGTTGGTCGAGGTAAAGTTAGAATCAGGTTTTCTGATGGTAGAATAAAAGGGATTAATGGTGTGCTACATATCCCTGGATTAAAATGAAACCTGTTATCTGTGAGCAAACTGATAGATGCGGGTGTGCAGGTAGTCTTTTCTGAAACAGGATGTAAGATGATTAAGGGTGCTATGGTAGTTGCTAGAGGTGTCAGGTTTGGCACTTTGTATAAGCTTGAAGCATACACTGTTGAGTGTAATAGCACTTCTATAAAAAGTAAATCTACGGATACTTCATTGGAAGATTTGAAGGTTTCACCTTCAGCAGATGGAAATGGTTTTTGGGTACCTAAGGGTGCTCTTTCGTCTGAAGCAAAGTTACCTACAGAGAAGACTATGTTATGGCACCAGAGACTTGGCCACATTGGAGAAAAGGGTTTAAGGACCTTGAAAAATAAAAATCTTGTTGAAGGTTTGAATGATTGTAATCTTGACTTTGATTTCTGTGAGCATTGCATTTATGGAAAACAAAACCGCGTTCAGTTTTACTCGAGTTCTCATAAAACTTGTGGTGTTTTGGATCTTATTCATTCTGATGTGTTTGGTCCAGTAGATGTCTCTTCGATTGGAAAATCCACATATTATGTTTCATTTATCGATGATTTTAGTAGAAGGACATGGGTATATTTTCTAAAGAGTAAATCTGAAGTTTTTAGTCGTTTTAAAGAATTTAAAGCAATGGTTGAGTTGCAGACTGGAAAGAAAATAAAATGTTTGAGAACTGATAATGGCGGTGAGTTTTGCTCTAATGATTTTGATAGATTCTGTAAAGACTGTGGAATTAACAGGCATAAGACAACTCCGTATTCTCCACAGCAGAATGGAGTTGCAGAAAGAATGAACAGGACACTGATGGAGAAGGCTAGGAGTATGTTGAGTGGTGCTGGTCTCAAACAAAAGTTTTGGGCTGAAGCTGTTGCCACTGCTTGCTACCTGATTAACAGGTCTCCTACATCAGCTCTTGTTGATAAAATGCCTATGGAAGCATGGTCAGGTCACAAGCCTTCATTGAGACATCTTAGAGTTTTTGGTTGCGAGGCATATGCACATGTGCCAAAGGAGAAGCGAACAAAGTTGGAGAACAAGGCTGTGAAATGTATCTTCATCGGGTATAGTTATGGTGTGAAAGGATACAAGCTTTGGGACCCTGTTGCACAAAAGGTAATTCACAGTAGAAGTGTTATTTTTAGAGAAATTAAGTCTCCTTCTGTTACATTGCAGCCAGAACAGACTAAAAAGGAAGATGTGATTCAACTTCCTTCTACACCTGAAAGAGTTGAATCGAGACCCCTAGATAGGCAAGAATTTGAGGAGAGCTCGTCTAGCTCTGAATCTTCAGAAGAGGAGGAAGAACCTCCAACTCAGCTTGTTCGAAGGTCTACAAGACATAGACAACCACCTGAAAGGTATTCACCTAATGATTGGATATGCATTTTTGCTCTGAATACTAGTGTGGATGAACCGAAATCTGTAGAAGAGGCATTAGGTATGAATGATGCAGAATCCTGGAAGATTGCTATGGAGGAAGAAATGACAGCTTTGAAAAAGAATGATACATGGGATCTTGTACCATTGCCTGAAGGACGAAAACCTGTTGGTTGTAAATGGGTGTTCAAGAAAAAGATTGGTTCAGATGGAAGCATTGAGAAGTATAAAGCAAGGTTGGTTGCAAAAGGCTACTCTCAGGTTGAGGGTGTTGATTACGGTGAGATATTTTCTCCTGTTGCAAAAATGACGTCCATTAGATTTTTGCTTTCTATTGCTACTGCTTATGATTTAGAGGTTGAGCAAATGGATGTGAAAACTGCTTTCCTTCATGGTGATTTGGAGGAAGATATTTATATGACACAGTCGGAGCACTATGTGGTGAAAGGCAAAAGTAATTTGGTCTGTAAATTGAAGAAATCTTTGTATGGCCTCAAACAAAGTCCTAGGATGTGGTACCAGAAATTTGATACATATGTGTTGAGTTTGGGATTTGAACGTTCTAAATCAGATCACTGTGTTTATTATAAATCTTATGGTGATCATTTCTTATTCATTGCATTGTATGTTGATGATATGTTATTCATTGGCAAAGGGAAAGGTATGATTTCAGAACTGAAGTCTCAGCTCGCTGCTAAATTTGAAATGAAAGATCTTGGTGCAGCAAAGCACATTCTTGGGATGAAAATTAGAAGAGATAGGGTGAACAGAAAGCTATGGCTAGGCCAGAGTAAGTATGTGAATTCAGTGTTACAGAGGTTCAACATGCAGAATTGTAAACCATTGAGTGTTCCTTTTATAGTTGGAATGAAACTATCTATTTCAGATTGTCCTACATCTCCATTGGAGATGGAAGACATGAGCAGAGTGCCTTACTAGAGTGTAGTTGGAAGCTTGATGTATGCTATGGTTTGTACTAGACCAGACATTGCCCAAGCAGTGGGAGTACTTTCTAGATATATGTCTAATCCTGGTAGAGTTCATTGGGATGCAGTCAAAAGAGTCTTCAGATATTTGAAGGGTACTTCAGAGTATTCTTTGTGCTATCATGGTAATTCAGTTGGAGACATGACTCCCTTGATATCCATGGTTATGTGGATTCAGATTGGGCAGGTGATATTGATAGCAGAAGATCCACCAGTGCTTATGTGTTTACTTTGTTTGGTGGTGCAATTAGTTGGATGAGTAAGCGACAGGCTGTGGTTGCTCTATCCACTACTGAAGCAGAGTATATGGCAGCTACTCATGCTTGTAAAGAGGCCATTTGGCTTAAGAGACTGTGTTCGAATATTGGAATAAAACAAGGTACAGTGACAGTTTACTGTGACAGTCAGAGTGCAATTAGCCTAGCTAAGAACCCGACATTTCATGCCCAGACCAAACATATTGATGTTCAGTATCATTTTGTTGGAGATATGGTCGAAGATGGTAGGGTGAAGCTGGTTAAGGTGGAAACTTTAATGAATGTTGCAGATGCTTTAACTAAGGTTGTGAGCACAGAGAAGTTCAGATGGTGTTCAGAGTCTATGGGCCTTATGGCCCCTAGCAATTGATTCATTGTGTTGACATTCCCTTCCGCTCTTGCAAGGTGTTCGACAAGTGGGAGATTTGTTGGGAAAAATGGTGTCTCAACCTTGCATTTATGCGAGGTTACTATTTATAGTAAGTTTTCATTTGGGCACGAAATGGTGCGAAACTCTCCCTGAAGCTTCTAGTTGGCTAGATAAGCATTCCGGTAAAGTTGCGTCGCAAGGTCACAGCTAGTTTTGAAGATATTAAAATTTTCGTCTTGGAGGGGTGCAATAAAATGTTTAAACTTAATTTTGGGGACTTTAGAGGCTCCGAAACGCCCTGAAAAGTGGCCGTAACTGGCGAAGCGGGTTATGAGGTGATAGAGCACTTCGCGAGCTTTCCGACGCTTCAAACGGTTCGTCAATCGGACACCCGGTTCTCAAGTTATGGCCTCTGGAAGTTTGTACTCTTGAAATAGGAAAAATAATTTGTATCGAATACATAAATGCGCTGTAAAAAGGGAGCGACACGTGTTGATGTGTGCTTTAACATGTCATAGGGCATCTAGAAGGAAGATAAGGTCGGCTACATCTTATTGGGTGGTTTTAGCCCATGGTTTTGTAATACCGTTTGACGGTTTCTTGTATTGTATCTCCTATTTATGAGGTGTGAGAGATAGAGGTTGTGTGTAAGAGTCCTATGGCTATTGAGTTGCCTCTGAATCTCTGATTAGTGCTACTACTGCGAAGAGCTTGCTCTGCAAGTATGTTGTAATCTATTTTTGATTGCTGAATAAAATATTGAGCTGCTTTTGGAGGGTGGGGTTTTTCTCCCGAAAGGGTTTTCCCCACGTAAATCATTGTGTTGTGGTATGAATGTTATTATATCTATTTCTATTTTCTATAACTGTTGTAATGATCTGAAAAAGTTTTGCATTACCCTCCTCTCAAGGTTAGTGTAGGAAGTTGTTTCCGCTACTTAACTTCCTTTCAGGTTTGCTAACTGCGCTAGCTGAGAGATGACACTCGGAGATGTGCACGTTCCATTTGTCGATGGGTGAGATGACAGTCACCTTGGAGGATGTATACCAGATTCTGAGGATACCGATTGATGGGGAGTTAGTACCCTATGATCGAGACGGAGACAAGGATGCCCTGAGACGAGTATTCTGAGACCCAAGACTGAATATGAGGGTAGGACATGTCGCATGGGACACCATGACAGCTATAGGATTAGCGCTACCAGCAGTGCTAGGGGGAGTGATCAGTGGGTTCCTGTGTCCCGATAGGGATACATGAGGTTTGGCTATGGGCTGGGGGAGCACCTTGGAGATGCTAGTTACATAGCACACCAGATATGCCTGGGGACCGTGTGTGCTGGCACACTTGTATTACGAGCTGCATCAGTTTGTTTATCATGGATCCGTAGGATTGGGCTACGGGGTTACATTGCTATAGGTGTGGGCATACGAGGATCTACCAATGACATGACCTATACATTTCAGGGGCAGGGGGCATGGATGCAACTTTGTGCATTTTTACGACATGATTACATCGCAGCCACGGATTGGCAGATTGGAGTACTGGCATCGAGTCTTGGATGAGATCGACACGGTGATATGGAGGCCATACCTTGGGTGCGAGCAGTGGGAGGATGATGCAGTAGAGTTACCATACACCTTCCGGAGCAGATATTTGATTGGGTGGATGTCGTATGTATTGGAGAGGCAGGTAGTGGACATAGTGGGTAGATAGTTTGGCAGGATTCAGCGGATGCCATGGGGCTCAGGTATGTATACGCGGACAGTGCGCGACCAGGCACATTTTGGGCCACTGCTGTCATATGATCAGGTCGTGATGCAGTTGGTGGAGATGGTTCCCTTGCCATGGGATATGTTGCCAGAGATCGTGGATGCAGGGATGGATGCAGAGTACACTGCATATTGGGCTGAGCATCCCTTCCCATGACTGATAGACCCCAGAGAGCTGATAGATGGGGATGGTGGAGGAGATGACGATGATGATGCAGATGGTGGGGGCAGAGGCCGACGGAGGAGGCGAGGTGTGGTAGGAGAGAGGAGAGTGGTTTCGTAGAGGGAGGGTGGAGAGGAGAGACCAGTTCAGGTGGTGAGGGGTTGCGATGGGTTGCCAATACAGGTGCCAGCAGCACAGGGTCCTAGACAGGTGCAGGGACAGGGATAGGGATAGAGGCAGGTACGAGTACCGGCACAGGGACAGGAACAAACACAGGCACCCATACAGGGGGAGCCATAGGCAGAGGTACAGGGGGCCGAGGTGGAGGAGGATGAGTTGGTTGAGTTGAGGGAGATCTGCCAGGGACAGGCAGATGAGATTCAAGACTTGGAGAGGGAGAGGGATAGACTCAGGAGGCAGCTCAGAGATAGTGAGCGGGAGTGAGATTAGGTTATATAGTGCTACACTAAGGTTGAGACAACACTGAGGGCTGGGAGGCAGACGACAGAGGACACAGGGGCTGGATATGCCTATGTCCTGCGGGCAGGGGAAGAGATCGCTTACTTGCAGGATCTCTATTATGGTGCAATGCCAGCTGATCAGACGGCTAGGAGCTTCCGGAGACCATCACATACAACGACGACCACTGGAGGGAATCAGAGGAGACAGACATCCAAGGGTGGGGTTATGGGTCCTCCACCACCACCAGATAGAGGGGGCAGGAGAGATGATCCTGAGGCACGTCCTTCCAGGGCTCAGACTCCATCGAGGCCAAGTGGCTTCGAGGGAGGGAGTTCATCATAGCCATAGAGGGCTCCCTATGTATCAGTATTGTACCATTTTTGTATGATGATGTAGACACCTGCGGGTGATTATAGCCATATGATTTTGACATCATTGTATCATGACACTTTTTATATATATATGAGATGATTCATCTTTGCAGCAGCTATATGCATGTGTACCTATGTGATGAGATGTTTAATGATGTATGTTTTATGTGATGGTTATGATATGGATGCAAATATGTACATGATGAAATGCAATATTTTTGTTCTTTTATGTTTTAAATATTATGCAAATGTGAATGTGAATGTATGAAATGCTTATATGTGGTAATGCAAAAGAACTATTTACATGATAAAAATGTAAGATTACTAACATGTGTTGCGTGCAGGATGTGATGCAATTGTGATATTGATATGTATGTATGAAATGATTATATGTGGTAATGCAGGTGCAAACGACATGAAATGCAAATATTTTTTGGCATGTCATTATACTCAGTCATGTGATAGCAGGCTCCGCGGACTCGAGAAGGACGATGAAAGTCAATCAAGAAAGGGGGGATGGAAGATAGAAGATATGAAAGTAAGTTGGATATGCCAATTATGGTCAGCGTCGTTGACTGTCTTTTTTAAGATTTTAAGGATTGTTTTATTAGATGCCTCAGATTGACCATTACCTTGGGGTTAATAAGGTGTGGAGAAATGATGGGAAATATGGAAGTGGTCACAGAGTTCACGAACATCCTGATTTTTGAAGGGATGCCCGTTATCGGTGATAATAGAAACAGGAATACCGTATCGACAAATGATATAATTGAGAATGAAAGTAGCAATTTGTTTTCCAGTGACTTTCATGAGAGGCACGACTTTGATCCATTTTGTGAAATACTCTGTCGCAGTGATAATGAATTTATGACCATTGGAAGAAGGAGGGTGAATCTTGCCTATGAGATCAAGTCCCCACTGACAAAAAGGCCAAGGAGTCACAATTGGTTGAAGTTCTTGTGCTAGCACATGGATGAGGTCTCCATGAAGTTGACACTGCTTACATTTCTTGACAAACTGATATGAGTCTTTTTCCATATTGGGCCAGTAATATCCAGTTCTGATGAGTTTCTTGGCTAAGGTAGGACCACTGGAATGTGGACCACATATCCCTTAATGTACTTCATGTAATGCAATCTAAGCTTCGTCACTTTCCAAACATCTAAGAAGAGTGCCATCTAGACCTCGACCGTATAGGATATCGGCTAAAATGATGTACCGAGAAGATTGGCGAATGAAAGTGCGACATTGGTTATTGGATAGATCAGGAGGTAGGGTATTGTCACGAAGGTATGTGAAAATGGAACCGTATAACTGGGACTTAGGACCGACGACACATATTGTCTCAGTAGGAGTGATTTTATATGAAGGAACCAAAAGGTTATCCACCAAGAACTCATAGCGGGTCTCATTCGGAGGTAGATCGATTAGTGAAGCCATTGTAGCCATGGCCTCTGCGGCTCGATTCTGCTCTCTTGGTATCTGCTCAAAGTCTATCTTTGTGAAATGTTGTTTTAGGTCATCCACCATTCTTTTGTAAGGCATTAATTTCTCATCCTTTGTTTGGTAATCATCAGTTGCTTGACAGATTACAAGTTGAGAGTCCCCAAAAACACGAAGTTCCTGGATCTTCCACTAAATAGTAATCCGTAATCCTGTTGTTAATGCCTCATATTCCGCTATGTTATTAGTGCAAGGAAATGATAAGCGGTATGATTTTGGTATAGAATCCCCTTAAGGAGTTATAAAGAGGATGCCAGCTCCTGCCCCATGCTGTGTGTATGAGCCGTCAAAGTATAATTGCCATGGTTTTGCATGTGACATTGTTAAAATGGATTCATCTGGAAATTTTGAAATTAGAGGAACATCATCTATCATGGGAGCATCCGCTAACTGATCTATGATAGCTTGTCCTTTTATTGCTTTCTGTCCACATACTCGATGTCAAATTCACTCAGGAGCATCACCCATTTGGCTAGTCGCCCAGTAAGTGTTGCTTTATTGAGAAGGCATTTCAACGGATCGATCCTTGCAACCAACTTAGTTTTATGAGTTAGCATGCAATGTCGTAATTTCTGTGAAGCAAAGACCACAGTGAGACATGCATTCTCAATTGGTGTATAATTCAGCTCATATCCCACTAATGTGTGATTGATGTAATAGACTGCCTTTTCTTTGCCTTCAGTAGCCTGTTGTGCTAAGAGTGCCCCCAGTGCTGTTGAAGTAGCTGATATGTATAGTAGTAGAGGCTGATCTGGAATTGGTGGCATCAAAACTGGCGGATTCAGAAGATAATTTTTGAGTGTCTGGAAAGCTTGTTGACAATTATCATCCCATTTGAATTTGATGTTTTTATGTAGCAAGTGCTGAAAAGGATTGCACTTATCTGCAAGTTGTGCTATGAATCTTCATATGGATTGAAGTCTCCCTTGCAAAGATCGAAGTTGACTGATGTTTCGTGGTGGTTTCATCTCTAGGATGGCCTTGACTTTTGTTGGATCTGCTTCGATTCCTCTCTTTGAGACAATGAATCCTAGGAGCTTCCCGGAGGTTACTCCAAAGACACATTTCTTGGGGTTTAATCTTACTTTATATTTCTCCAACCGATCAAAGACGACTGAAAGTATGTCCAAATGTGTATCTTTGTCTATTGATTTGCCCAAGAGGTCATCAACATAATCTTCCACAGTAACGTGCATAAGATCATGAAAGATAGTAGTCATGGCTCTTTGATATGTAGCGCCTGCATTTTTTAGCCCAAAGGGCATGACATTCCAATAGAAAGTTCCCCAAGGACAAGTGAATGTTGTTTTGTGCTTGTCTTCGGATGCAATTTTTATTTGATTGTAACCAGAGAATCCATCCATCAAGGATGACATCGCATGACCTGCTGTGAGATCGACAATCAAGTCAATATTTGGTAACGAAAAATCATCCTTAGGACAAGCTTTGTTGATGTCTCTGAAATCTGTACATATTCTGATGCTACGGTCTGGTTTACTGACATGCACTAAGTTGGAGATCCATTCAGGATAATCAATTGGGTGTATGAATCCGACATCCAATAATTTCTCAAGTTCTGCTTTGACTAGTAATGCCACTTGTGGATGCATCTTTCTTAATTTATGTTTCATTGGTTTTGCCCCTGGTTTAACTGTCAAATGGTGCATTACCAAATCTGGATCCAATCCAGGCATATCAACGTATGACCATGCAAAGTTGATTTGTCGTTCCGTGAAGAAACTTATGAATTTTGACCTTTTTGACTCTTGCAAAGATTGAGCCAAGAATATGTTGTGTGGAACTTCTTCTGTACCAATGTTTGTTTTGATAGTCTCCTCTACCAACATGGATGACTTTTCCTCATATGATGCTGGGAGAATGTCGAGTCTTCCATCTTCGGGTGCCTCAGAGAGGTTTTCGCCCTCAGATACGTCCTTTCTTTTTACTTTTTTGGGGTCAGACAGCGCCACAGTGTGGTTTTCGCCATAAGACCCTTGGTTTGTTGTTATTTTTATATTTTTGCGACTGGAAAGTCTAACACCCTCACCAAAATATGCCACGTTGTTGAGTTCTATAGTGTATCCCGCTTTATGGTCCCCAGGGGGAAGATCATCTCGTATGCCAAGATAGTCAATAAAAGCTTCATCATTTTAGAATGTGTCAAACTATGCAGGTCCTTCATGATCCCAGTCAATGAGTTGGTGGTGGACAAGGGGAAGGCCTTTGATGTCTTCGAAGTTAGCGGGGCTAAGAGTGAAGATGAAGTTATATTCTGGTATGTCGAGGTAGTTATCGAGGTCATCATTGGCACTCTCCTCATCAGTCTCGATCGTGAACGAATCCAAATTATCATCACTAGTAGCGCATTCTGGAACAGGTGTTCTCATTCTATGTGATTTCAACCTAGGACCTAGAGACAAGGACTGTGTGGAATCCTCTGGGGTTGTTTCTTGACCAACTTTGAATTTCCTATTAAATTCCTCTTCTTCTGTTGGCTCACTTGGTTCTCTGAATGTCTTGATGAGCTCATAGTCACTAGAGGATTTGTCTAAACGCCATTCCCATTCATTGGAGTCTGTGGAATAGCAATTTTCTTGTTGAATTTTGGCAGCTTTGATTTGTAATGCTTCTTCTGTCTTTTGAGTATGAACCTTGGAAGTCATGAAACCAAGTCCTTTGGAGCGTTCCTTTTTGAATGTCAATTCAGGTTGTAAAGGTTCAATGATGCCTTCCTTTCTTAACCCAAGAGGAATTTTGTCATCATACCCAAATTTTTGTAGAATTTTGAACCCTTTGCCATACTTCTCACATGGTAAACTGATGTGATCTTGTGTATCATTTGCAAGGTCTTTTTAAAGCATTTTGTATAAGTCTTCCTCTTCTAGTTCACCCCATTTTTGGAAGATTGTAGGATCCCATTCAAGTGTAATGATAGATACCCGCTTAGTAGGATGTGGTCGTCCATATTCTTTTGGTGAATTCATGACTTGTTGTAAGTACATGGTTTGATTCAAAGTGTATTCACCCATGCCTTTGTCCTGGAATTTGCCCTTAAGTTCACCTTGTTTTGATGTCGAAGGTTTTAATGACTCAGGATCAATGTACGCAAAAGAAGGAATAGCTTCGCGATTACTGGGAATGATGGTCTCAGTTTTTGGTCTTAAGTTATTGCAATATATGAATGGATTAGGATCACCATTAACTGTTATTTCAACTCCATTATGAGGAAACTTAATGCATTGGTGATATGTAGATGGGACTGCCCTCATTTCATGAATCCAAGGATGTCCTAGCAATATGTTGTATGTGAGATCAAGATCAAGTACTTGACAAACCACATCCTTTGTAACTGGCCCAACTCTGAGAGGTAAGGTGACTATGCCCTTGGATGAACACTCTTCATCATCATATGCTTTGATGGTAATTTTGTTTGTAGAATTCACAGCTTTATCAGAATATCCCAATTATTTAATAGTGCTCAATGTACAAATGTTCAGACCTGCTCCTCCATCTATCAGGACTCGTTTTATTCGATGTTTGTGTATGAAGGCTTCAATGTGTAATGGTGCATTATGTGGCTGACTTACGGAGGCGTCATCAACTTCTGTGAATGTAAGAGAGTGTGGAATGGAAAGGTATCCCACAATGGCTTAAAACTGGTCCACGTTCAGATCAGTAGGAACGGTAGTGTCTCTCAAGATTTTGTTAAGAATAGCTTTATGTGCGGGGGATATGCGTAAAAGCTCAAGGATGGAAATAAGCGCAGGTGTTTTTCCTAACTGTTCTACAAGGTCATACTCAGGCTTGGTTGATGAGGAAGCGGTGTTTTTAGCTGGAGCTCCTTGCAAAGTGAATTTTCTTCGACGGGTTGTAACATGACATTCAAAGGTAGGTTTAGAAGAAGATCCAACGCCTTTCAGAATGATCTTGGGTCTCTGGGTAGAATTCTCAGGGGTTTTGTCCTTGATGATAATGGTAGAGACATAATTGTCCATTGAAATGTGATTGATGGTTGAATCATAGTTATAAGATGCTCTGGTATAGTTGGTCTGGTCTTCTGTGGCTACAGCTTTTCCCTTGTCATGCTTTGGGAATGGTTCCTTAAAGATTTCATGTTCTTGATTGGATGAGTGTCCTTCAATCTCAATGTCACCTCTATCAATGAGATCTTGTATGATGTTCTTCAGTCGATGACAATTTCCTATCTTATGACCCTTTCTCTTATGAAATTCACAATATTCATCATCATTCCACCAATTTGGTTTCACCTTTGGCTCATATGGAGGAAAATCTGGAATTGTGATTACCTTGTTTGCCACTAGCTTTTTGAAAACTGACTCAAGTGGTTCTCCCAATGGAGTGTACTTCCTCCGTGATTTGGAAGTTGTTTGAGTATTCACTTGATTGTTTGTAGAACTTGATCCTGAAAAAATGAATTTGGATCGCACTGTATTGGCATCAACAACACCATCATTGACCGTGTTCTTGTTTTTATTCCAAAATCTTGGCTTATCTTTTCCTTTAAAGTCATCTTTGTTTTCCTTGAATATCTTAATGACCCCTTGTTCAATTAGGACCTTTTCTGTCGCTAATCCTTTTTCAATGACGTCCTTGAAGGTAGACAAACAAGCTTTCCTTAGGTCATAACCAATGTCTTTGTTAACATTCTGAGTGAACATCTCTACCATTTGTTTTTGTGGAATTTCACAAGAGCATCTGCTGGCTAGATTCCTCCATCTTTGTAAAAATGATGAAAAAGACTCTCCCTCCCTTTGCTTGGTGTTGCACAAAGTAGTGATTGATATGTCTGTCTCTATGTTGTATGAGAAATGTTGGATAAATTCCTCTGCTAAGTCACCCCATGACTTAATTCCAGGTGGAGGTTGGGAGAACCATTCCATAGCTTGATCGCCTAGGCTCTATGGGAATAATCTCATAAAATATGTCTCTTCTGTTGCTACCTCAATGCAAGCTGTGAAAAACTGTCTTATGTGTGCCTTAGGATCCCCTTTTCCTCTATACTTATCAAACTTAGGTGTCACAAAGTGTGTAGGAAAAGGAGGCATTGGAATGCTCTTGTCAAATGGATAAGGACATATGTCTCTCATTGTGTATGTTGGCTTCGGTGTATATATGTCCTCCATTTTCTTTTGTGAGTTCCTAATTTGTTGCTCCAAATTGCTCTTAGGTGGAGATCAACTTCTTGGACCATACCCCATGCTTGAGGCACCAATTGGAGGAGGAGCATGTTGCATATATGGATGATATTGATCATACACATGTTCATATGGAGGAGGTCTATAATGATGTTGCGTATATGGACCACTTGGTATAGATTCATGTTGAGGAACGAAATATCTGCTTTGTCCATGTATACCATACTCTATAGGCATGTCATGAGTTTGTTCTAGTGTGTTGCCCCCAAATTTGACACGGGGTTTCCTTGTGTCCAAATTTTGAGCATGCCTTTGAATATCCAATTGCTTTGGTGGTTGATCCTTAGCATTGATATGTGATTGAGCATATTTTTCTGCATAAGACTTCCATAATGGTTTGCGAAGCTGAGTATCATATGCTTGGCCATGTGTGTATGGGAACTTTGGTTTTTGAAACAAAGATGATGGTGATTTAGGCACCAAATGTGGTCCTCTATTGCCTCCACCATTAGGCCTCCTTTGATCAATGTTGGAGTGAGTTTGTGGCAAAGGTTGATTTTCCATTATTTGAGACATGTCAAAATCATGAGGTATCTTGGCTCCACTTTGTGCCATCACTTGTAGAAAGTATTGTCTATCTCTCCTAATTATTTCCTCAACCAATTGATTGAAATGGGGATTCATAATGGTGTCTTCCACTTCTACTGAATGTACGGAAAAGTTGTCCATATTGTCATTGTGTGTATCATTGTTGTTTGTAGTGTCAATGTTTTCAACATTTGGAATGTTTCGATAAGCATCTATGTCAGGTAATGTACTATGATCAGAATTGAAAAAGATATCATTGTAATACTCATAGGAACTCATGTTTGCAGACTCTTGAGCCTCTTTAGTTTCTCTCCTAGATTTTTGGGAACGAGTTTCAACCATGAACTAAGTATTGACCAAGATGTGTGAGACTAGATGAAAAATGGAAAGAGTATGGAAGACCAAGAGTTGGATGGAATGCAAATGAATCTGAGGTGTACTTGCAATGTCCAAAATGTAAGACTAAGTATGTACGTAGTAGAGTAGGTGTGGCTTCCAAAGAGAGGATAGTTTCTCTTGATGAGGTAAGTTGACCTTGACTCTAAGTAAGACCAAATGAGACCCAAAGGTGATAGACCTTGATGAGGGACCACTTAGCAAAATGTTGTTGTATGTAGTGTGTTGACAAAGCAAGATGAGGACAAGCAAGTGACCTTTTGACTCAAGTTTAGACAAATGTGAATGTAATGTAAGGTGTAAAGCAATGATGGACTGTGTGAGACCCAAAGACAGGTTGAATGCTAGATGAAACCCTGGAGAAATAACCTAGGAAGCTCAAGAATTTTGAAACTGACTGTGTTTGTTTGCTGGACTGTAAAAGTTTTTCAATACTGAACACAGATGCGCTTGTATACTACACGGACGCGATTTCCTGACACAAACGTGGTTCTGTTTAACACAAACGTGTTTATGAGATTTTTGTAAATGCAATGTTGATTCTGAGAACACAAACGTGTTTCTGCCCTTCACAGATGCGGTTATACAACACAGATGCTCTTATGTCAGACACAAACACATTTCTGCAAAATTTGTGCAAGTTTTTCCAATTTGTGAAGTTGTTTTGTTGTGACCAAATCTGACTATTTGACTATTTTTTCGTGACAAGATGACATAGTGTTGATGAAGACTCAATGTTTGCAAGTGTTTTGACTCCAAAATGACTCAAATACAAGTGTGTTGTTTGATATAAAAATATTTTGCATACACTTGAAGACACAAAAGACACAATGTTTTTTTGTTTGGTCTTGAATGTTTGATTGTTCAAAATAAGTCAAGCACAATTCTTATGGCTGGCCAAGACAATAGTTGTTGATCCCACATGGGGTTTTACCCCCGAGGTTACACTATTCAGAGCGGATACTTAGATACTTGACCCCACTGGCTCCACCCTCGACACTCACTTTTCGGGGTAGCCAAGCATCAGTCCCCACAAAAACTCCTTGTGGTGAACTTTGTATCTCTACTAAGAACTGTGTGTGTGTGGGCCACTACCAGAGGTCCGACCTCCTGCCCCAACAACTAGAAGGATTTGGGCTTCTAAAACAAAAAGGTGCTAGTAAGGGCATCCGCTCGTGTGGCCATACATGTGGCACTTTCAGCTCTGTAAATACAGAAGGCTCCCAGCTAGTAGGGGTTACGCCCTACAAATGATCAAATAAATTTGATCAAACGGGTTTATGAGGAGACATAGTGTCGGTATGAACTAATCAACACACATTATTCATAGTTTTCATCATGAATACAGTTATTTATAGTGGTTTGGAAGAAGATGGCTTTTCTTTTGCTACCACTTGGGTCGTTCTCTCCTCACTAGTAGTCCTAATGACCACACGGGGAGACAGGCCCTCTAAAGATTAAACAAAAAGAGTCTATTTCTCAAGACACAAAAGACAATGATTCAATTTTAGTGCACCAATTGAAGTGTTTGCTAGTCTATGAAAACAAGGCACACAATAAAAATCCAAAACCCTTGCCAAGGACCTGCAACAAAGAGTTATTAGTAGTTTGGATTGTTTCAAATGATCACCCCTTCCTACAAGCACACAAGTTAGGTAAATTTTAGATCCAAAAGACTTTGTGAAATAGGGGCCTTCAACAAAACAATTTTTCTTTCAAGACAAGTTGGACCAATTTTGTTAGCTAGATCTGAAGATGTTAGCTCAAAATAAACCAGATTTGAAAAACCGAATGACTAAAAACTTGAATCAATAAAAATCCAAAATGCAAAATAAGTGTACACAGACGCGGTTACCATAAAAACAAACATGACTTTTGGACGTAGACGTGCCTGAAAATCACACAGATGTGGTTCCGAAACGCAGACGTGGCTTATGGACACAGACGCGCCTGAAAATCCCACAAACGCGATTTTTGGAATCTGCAACAAAAAAAACCGTCGAGGGTGCAGACGTGATCCCAGATGTCGCAGATGCGACAAAAAACCAAAAACGCAATCTGAAAGTACGTAGACGCGAAAATATCGAAATGTTGTCGGAAATGTCAGATCTGCAACTTCAAAACACCAAATCTGCAACAAGGAGGTTAAATGCAAAAGGGACAAGAGTCCCATCGAGCGTGCCAAAATGTATACGGTGAAAATGGATAACAACAATGATAATATTGAAAGACTAAATGGATTCAACCACAAAAACCCTAGCCTAACAACAACAAAGATCCACCATAACATATGAAGATTACCTGAGACAATGCAAATCAAATGAAATCACAAAGATTATACCATCACATGTCCAATAGGGTTTGAATCTCCATTGATCTTGCTTGATATATTTGCTCTCAGATTTTATGTGCACAAGAGCTCAACAAAGAACGGAAATGTGGTTGCAAGTAGGATCGCACATGAAGGTGCAAAGCATAGTGTAGTCAAGTGCATAATTGAATTAGCCAAGTAGTGTTGATAATGAAGGAAGCATCTCCTTATATAGAAGACACTATATGAAATGGAGGGATAAGATTGAGAGGTGTAAAAAGAGGTCGGCTATGATTAAAGGGTAGGTAGAGGAAATAATAAAATAAATGAAAGGGGGTAGGTAGTGTAGGAATTAAGAGATGAATGACATGTGTTATGGGTAGAAAAGGCTAATGAATTAATTAAATAAATAAAGATTCATTTAATTAATAGTAGAAGTGGGATCAATTAAATAAATAAGATATTTATTTAATTTAAGAAAAGGATAATTTAAATAAATAAATGTATTTATTTAAATGAGAAATAAGGCTAGAAGAGGATAAATGAATTAATTAAATAAATAAAGATTTATTTAATTAATAGAATAATTAGGCTTAGATAATTAAATAAATAAAATTAGACATGACAATTTTAGGTGTCTACACTGAAAAATACCTATTTGGGGGTACCTACACTCCATGAAATGAGAGAGTTAATTGGTAATGAGAGAGAAATTTAGCAAATGAGGGTAATGTTGATGAAGAAGTCGGCCCTAAAGTTGATTTTGGGATTAAAATTGGAATAAGTCCAATTGGGGCCTCAAGTGTTGATAACTATATTAGATTTGCTGCTAATGTCGAGGTTTGAAAAATTGAGGAAGTTTGTTTTCCAAGTAATTTTTTAAAAATAGATTGTTTCTATAGGGTGTATTGACTAGTTATACCTATCCATCCATGAGACTGTGCAGGATCCTCGTCAAAGGGGTTCAGGGTCCTGTACAATATAATTCAATTATCTCATGTTAGCTAAAAATTACATAGTACACAACATGAACAACATGAACTTTGTAGAAAAAAAAGTATTAATAATAAAAAGATGTTGTCATCAAAATCATTGTAAATTTTTTACTTCCTTACCTTTACTTTATGTAGACTATGCAGGATTCTCAACTAAATGGTTGACGATGTCTGTAGTCAACGACCTGTTCCCACCAAGGGTGGCGACATCACACAGGGACTATACCTGAAATCAACACCATCAATTGAGCATCATAAGCATTACTAAATGATTTGTAAGTTGATAAACAATAAATACATATGTATCATAAGCATCATAAGAATCACGTGATGTGTCATCATATATATAATTGAGCATCATAATTAGCATCACATATGTGTCATCATAAACATGTAATCCATCACATATGTATCATAAATCACCATCCATCACATAGGTAATAAACAATCCACATTTTATAAATAAACACAAAGTTCAAAAAATGTCACATGCATCATCATAAACATGTGATCCATCACATATGTATTTTAAATGAACATCCATCACATAGCTAATAAACAATCCAATTTCCATAAATAAACACAATTTAAAAAATGTCAAATAAATAGTCACTCTCCCTATCTCCATCTCCATATTAAAAGGTGCATCATGAATTAATTATGTAATGGCATTAGAATTCAAAACATAATGAATTAATTAATTAAAAAAAATTCTATCAAGAAGTCAATATTAAATAGATAATATACTAATTGCATACCTCATACATTTCATTCATCATCATGAACATCAAGGTCATCATCGCCATCATCATCATCATCATCATCATCATCATCATCATCATCATCATCATCATCATCAACAACATCTTCGCCATCATCATCACCATCATCACCATCACCATCACCACCATCAGCAGCATCATCATCATCATCGTCATCATCATCATCACCATCATCATCACCATCAACGTCTTCGCCATCATCATCATCACCATTGCCACCACCACCACCACCACCACCATCATCATCATCATCATTATCATCATCATCATCATCATCATTGAGAAAATATCGATCGTGATCATCATTCACTTCATCTTCTACTTCTTCAGTATCTTCTTCTTCGATATCTTCTTCTTCCATCACATTATATTTTATCGGCCTTCCTCTTGGATCCTGTCTAACAACAAATGACCAACCCGGTTTATGTGGAACCTCTGAGTAAAATACTTGCTCACATTGGCTTGGAAGAACATAGGGCTCTTCCCCAACTGGTTCAAATGACCTTGTATTTAGCATTGTAAAACCATTATCATGTTCAATAACAGTTCTACCAGGATCATTTTTATTCAATTGTAGCCTATACCATTTGATGATGAACAAAACTAATTTGAAGGAATTAAAGTCACATTCAAGTATATTATCCAAAATGCCATAGTATCGATTTTGAGACTGTTGAGGATGTATGTCATTTATCGATGAAATATTTGTCACCTCAAAGACTGCAGTGATGCCAGAATCACAAGTTTTCTTCGTGTCATCCAACTTTTTAATGCAAAATTTATGACCATTGCAACACATAGCATTGTGGTGTTTGACCTGCGATATGTCAAACATGTAAAATTTATTGCATTGTGAGTTGATAAACATATGGGTGATTAATAAATTTTTACGTACCTATTTATCTCTTAAACCATATGTTAAATCAATTTCCCTTTGCGTAACATTGGCATCTCCATTACGATGAGCTTCTTTAACCAATGAAGCCACACCTTCCCATGTTAACGTGCATCAAGAATGTTGACAACGTTCAATCCATATCGTCATCCAATCAAGATTGTTTGCAATATACAAATGTAGTGCATCCCACTCTTGACCAACTATACAAAAAATAAATAGTCGTCTTACAATAGATTTATTTTGAAGATTAAGAATTAATTAACTACAATAACATCTTATAATTACCTCTCACTTTCCTCAATCTACCTTTCCCCATCAAGTACTCACCTTCGAATTTGTTAATGGGGTTGGGATCCCAAATGCGATCCACGTGGATCTTTGCTGCAAACTTAGGAAGATATTCAGAAATGTACACCATAGTCTGGTATACCATATATCCCTCCACCATAGAACCCTCAGGATGTGCTCTTTGTCAAACCAAAGCCTTAAAAAATTTCAAGTGCCTCTCAACCTTCCACATTGACCTAGTGTGTACAGGTCCACACAATTCAATCTCCTCAACTTGGTGTATGAGATAGCGTTTGTGCATTGAAAAATGCTGGAGGTAGAGACTTTTGCATTTCACACATTAAATGAGGAATTTTTCTCTTCCAATATTTTGTATCGTCTTTATGGATTTCTTTACATGACAACCACCTGCAAGATATTGAAGATGCAAAAATATATATTACATAACAAGTAAAAAAAAATAGCAAATATAATATCTATACAATGAACTGAACAAATATCACTACTTACCTCATGTATTTTCCAAGATCATATATGACTTGCTTGACATTATTGTCGAAGTCGTCTGGGAGAGATAGAGGTAGAATGTACTGCAACAATTATAAAATTATATTTTCATTTTTTTGTAACATAATACAATGAAAAGTACATGTACGCACAATACTTAAATACATAGTAAAAACACAAGAACATGAATTACCTTAATGAAGGTATGCCAATCATGCATTTTCATCCCTGGCCCAAATTCACTTTTCTTTGATATGAGATTGTTTATGTTCGCAGCAAATCCTATGAGAAATCAAATTTTTCGTATGACTTCTTTATAGCATTGCTTTGTTGGTCCGTTAATAACCAAGGAAGCTCACTTATATTAATCTGGTCTCCATGGCTATTTGATTGAATGACATTTATCATTGTATGATTGGAATCCTGAATGTCACTACATATTTTGATAATTTTTTCTTCGTCACGCCTTCCATCCAATATTTTCCATAATGTCTCTTTTATATTCTTTCCAATATGCATAGTATCAAACAAATGAACAATTAGTAACTACTCGTAGTAGGGCAACCTACTAAATTGTCGGGGATAACTTTTTAGTCCCTTAGGAAGGTGGTCATTTATGCCTTCACGACCTTCATGATCATCAATCACATCATCAGTAAACAAACCAAAATAGAAAAGATGTTTTATGACAAACCAATAGATGGAATGGCATTACCTTGACGATTAATTCTATTATATTCCAACTTCCATAGGTGAGGTGTCATTCTTCGTGGCTTTGATGTATTCTCTTCTTTCCTATTGAAAAGATGTTTTTCAGTATTTTGATACTTATGATTTTTTTGGAGAAAGTGCCTATACTCATCAAACACCTGCTTTCCTAAACTTTTTGAATGATGAGATTTCATCTTTGGACCACAAACAGGACATGTAAATTTTCCCTTTGTTTGAAGACCTACAAGATAATGTATAATTGGATTAAATATGATAATTTTTTGAGTTATAACGTTCATGTGCAACTTAAACATTATAACATACCACAAAAATGTGTTAGCCCTAGGGCATCGTGTATTGTCCATAGAAGCATCGCACGGAATTGAAATTGTCTTTGTCCTATTGGTCTAGAGACGTCATACATAATGACACTATTCCATAACTCCAACAACTCGTCAATAAGAGGCTCAATATATACATTCATATCTTTAACTTGGTACTTACCTAATTGAATGAAAAAAAAACATTACATAATTATTATGACCATTTTACTGCAATATTTATAATTAAATTTAGACGACTATATTTAAATGATAAAATACCTGGAACAATCATTGCCAACGTTATGTGCTCCCTCTTTATTGACATCCATGGAGGAATGTTATTGTTGATAACAAAAATAGGCAACACTGAGTAAACAAATCTCATCTCTCCAAATGGATTGACACTGTCCGCTACCAATGAAAGCCTGAGATTACGAGGTTCTTCTTTAAAGTGTGGCCACTTTTCCTCTATGTCCATAAATGTTGAACCATCCGCAGGCATTAGAATAATGTCATCTCGACTTCTATTGCGTGCATGGTAATCCATAAATTGTGCCAAGCTAGTGCACTTGAATAATCGTTGCATACGTGGAATAATGGGAAAATAGTGAAGAACCTTGCGAGGAACCCTTTTTGTTATTTGATCTGTTCGATATCTACTGATATGACATTTAGGGCATTCAGTTTGAAATTCATGTTGTTTGTGATATATAATATGATCATTGGGACAAACATCTATTGCTTGATACTCCATTCCAATATCTTTCATAATGGCAGATAATTCTAGGTATGAGGGAGGTAGAATATTTGATGGTGGTAACAAAAACTCACCTATCAATCTACAACAAAAAAATATAATTTGTTAATATAAAGAATATTAATGGTACAACATGATTCATAGTTTATTATGACATATATGACATACCTTAACATACGTGATATTGTTATGTTGGATAAACCATTCATAACCTTCAAGTTCACCAACAACAATACAACGAAGAGAAGAGTTGTCTGCAAGCCTTCGTAAAGGGCCTCAGATGCCTTCTCAAGTAGAGGGACATCATGAACAACATCAAGGTCATCTTTATCATCATGATCAGCTGCGCAAGTACTAAATGTGTCATGGATCAATGTATTTGTACCATCATCTTCAATTGTGTTTTCTGACTCATGATCATCATCTTCCATGGGATCATTATCTTCAGCTTTGATATTCACACCTCCATGTTCGTCCACTTTGAAAACCATATTCTCCGGGTTGTGTTGATCCATACCATGTGCTCTGGGGTGCTCGACCTATATAAAATTGATAAACATAAATAAACCATGATCATGATCTCATCATCACATGATTTATTATGTATATAAATTGTTAAAACAATATAATGAAAAACTTATCAATGGATGATAATCATGTCCACCTTCAATATGACCATGCAACCTACAATGTTTCGTCATTGTTTTGATTAGAAGTCTTCTATTCTTTAACCCCTTACAAATTTTGCAGGGCCATTAACATTTTCCATCACCTTTTCTTTTCAAGTTAGACCACAATCTAGCAATTGTCTCCTTATTTTGTTGTTCGCTAATATTGTCTGACATGGTCTTTCTTCATAGGTAAGAAAATCGGGCTATAGAACTAGTTATATAGAAGTTGAAATGTTAGTTACGAAATCACATTTCAGTATAATATACCAAATTAAATTACTTGAAAATAGAAATTATCATCATTGAACCAAAACCATTTAACTCTTCTTTTTCATCTCAAAACATATCTAATGGCTTTGTGGTATGCAATCCTTGTATAATATATTAAGTTGACTAATGTCTAATTGGGGTAATCCATGAGTGTCTAATGTGAATTCAGTATCCTAAACATTAGAGAGACCTTATCTGACTTGCCTAATCAATGTGGTTGCTATCCTAATATGAAATACTGAGTTCTACCCTTGCCTCTGCATCAAACTTCTCACATCATGTTTCTTCAAGAAAACACACTAATATGAATTGCACCAACACCATGAGGATAGGGTCAAGTATCATGGCAACTAATCGTAATACGTGAAGATGAGGCTCACACATAAGTGTTGGCTCTCAACAATGCCACACTTCCAAAATTGTCAATCTCAAGACTTCTCCTATTGGATGAGCACTCATTGATGGCCACAAGGCCAAATCAATGTATGTAGGCTTCAAACTCCTAACTCTAGGCTAGGAAGATCCTACACAAGGTCTATGAACACTCACTTGGTATTACAATAGAAAGAGCCTTCCTCTAGAACTTTGTTTGCAACGCACACATCACTATTGGTAATAATTGTTATGATGGATGGTCTATTAGGATGGTAAATAAAATTCTTATTCTTTTTCCACCCTTTGAAACTACAAGGTATTTGACTTGGCAAGGTTCCCACACATCACTTCAACAACAAACATTAGGCAATTCAACCTTTTGCCTTCTCAATGCATTTTTTTTTGTCTTTCACTGGTTTTCTCAGTCTGATACATAGGGATATCAAACCTTTCATGGCATCATCACATGTGCCTTCCAATATGTAGTTCTTTCATAGTTTAGGTGCCTACACACTATGTTGTTGTTAAGTATTGATGTAGTCTTAAGACATCTCATGACTCCATTACATGTCCACACTTGGGTTTACAAACACAACTCTGTCAAAACAAAAACAATATCACTAGTAAAACTATGACTGTGACAATCAATACCCTTAGGAAATAGAAATTTAATCTCTTTCATTTGGCTTTGATCGACAATCCCTTCCGAAGGTTGCATAGGGTTCCCTCACCCCTCTCTCTATCATCAACCACTTCAAAATACCAATCGCTTGGTCTTCCCACCAAATTCTTCCCTGATATGATACATAGCATGAAGAAAGGTCTTCCCACACATTTGGGTGAATTTATATGCATGGGAGACTAAACTATACATTATTTACTCCTCTAGGTAAACACTAGGCAGGGTTTTGACATTTTTTGGAAAAACTATGATATCTAATTTAAAACACAATGAAATTCAATGCCACAAAAAGAAAAAATGAAGTTAACTCACTACTATACCACATCCAATCGACTTCCCATCAAATTATGATGATTTTCACAATGAAAAATGAAGAGAATCAGACCGAAATGTCAAAAAATGCACATAAAACCCCAATTTCATTAAGAAAAACTCTTGGATGGCATGCCAAAGGCCTATTTATTCCCATCCAAGTGGGTTACAACCTCAAACCACCATAAACTAACTTTCCAACCATATTTTTAAGAAGTTTCTACAAGAAATGCAAAAGTTGTCATGGCAATATGACTTTTTTCCAAATGGACCTCAAACTTTCACAATTAGGTCTCTATTTGTTGTTAGAATGTGATTTATGACTAAGTATTAGAGGATCTTACTAACTCGGGTATCATGCTTTTATGTGTCTCTGACATGACTCCTAGTAACTATATAAGGATCTTACTAGTCCTAGATCTATGCCTTGTCTTTTTTATATGGTTCCTAGTGAGAATATATGAATCTTACTAGTTCTAAATGTCATAACTTTGTGTTTTGCATGCTCCATGTGTGTTACCAATGTTACTCATATTACTCACTTTGTACTTCCCTTTTATCTCAATATTGTAGATTAACAATATCATAAGTCTTGGGAGCTACCACCTTTCCAAACTTGTAGTCATCATGACTCTTCAATATCTTGGTGAAAGAATATTTGGTTTCTCCATATTTTCTCAAGAGTACATGAGCATAATTTCATACTCTTTCTAAGAGGGAGCTAAATAAT
This sequence comes from Cryptomeria japonica, assembly GCF_030272615.1. NCBI lineage: Eukaryota > Viridiplantae > Streptophyta > Pinopsida > Cupressales > Cupressaceae > Cryptomeria > Cryptomeria japonica. The sequence goes on from NC_081408.1 coordinate 763,014,793, forward strand.
GTATCATAAGTTGTATCTCTTTAAAAATATACACTAGGTTTGGACTCAATTTAAGTGGTTCTGTCTTATTTATGCCTAATTATACTTAGGTTTGACAATGTTTCCATAAATTTGGTTCATTCCCTTATTCATGATGTTCCTCATGGCTCATTTTTATAGGACTAGGGTCTTGGGAACCCTTATTCATGGAAATTGGACCTAAAATTTGAAAGATGAATGTTGGATTAGCAAATAGTAGGAATTTCCTCTCCAAATTTGGACTTTTGCAAAAATTCAATTTGAAAAGGTGCAAGGACCATCCATATAAGGTTCATCTTGAAAATTAAATGATAATACCATCCATGCATATTAAATGATATAGTCAAGTAATAAAGAAGGCAAACCATTTCTTGAAGTTGTCAAATGATTTTAAAGATGCACAACAGTCCACTAAATGCAATTCACTAAAAAACAAAACAAAGTATGCTACAAGATAGTGGGTAAGATGCAAGGAATGAAGTTAAATAGACAAAGAAAAACCATGAATATTACCAAGTCAAAACGAGTAATTATGACCTCTTAGGTGTTTTTTCACTTGCATAAATTAGACTTCTTAAAGATAGAAACACATGTAGATAGTAGTATGAAGTCTTTTTGACAATTTTTGAAGTAGTTGAAGGAATGGTTTATTTTAGTTATATCTAACCCAAGACAATTTCAACTCAAAGTAAGGAATAAAACCACATTTCCTATAAGCTTGGGAAGCTAATTGAGTAGCTGGATAAGGTAGAGCATGACTATAGGGTAGTCTTGAGACTCTTTTAACTCAATTAGAACATGTACCAAGTATTTAGGAGCTTACAAAGCCAATTCAACCATATTTCAAGTGAAAATGCAACAAAAGGAGTAAAAGCTTTGAATACACCTCAAAAACCACTCCTAGGTGGCCAAGTAGGTGGAAATAGTCTTTTCCAACATTTTTTTTCTTCATAGATGCAGCCCTATATTCTCTTTATTATTTGAGATGAGATGTAGGACTCCTAGGGCTTAGTTCATCTTAGTTCTTTAAATTCTATGCCAAGTGTTGTAACTAAAAAAATTCTTACAACAAGAGATATTATTTAATATCATTTAAGGTTGCAGTAGTGCAAGGAACATCAATATGAAAAGAGAAGGGATGAAGAAGTCAGGGACCTTGAAATTATACATCAGAACTATGATACAACTAGCTGGGATAGAATTTCCCCCTCATTGGGATAGCCATTTGACTCGTATCAGGATAGCTGAACAAAGCCAAAGAAGGTGGATAAAGACAAGGGCAAGAAGAAGGTTAATAAAGAGGGAGATGTTGAAGAGGAAGAAAAGAACCAGAAAGATCACCAAAAAGAAAATGAAGAAGATTAAGATGTGTAACCTAGTTTGATGTTTTATCTAGTTGTGGACTTGAAAATTATTTATGCCTTGACAATATTTTATGTGTTATGGCTCATGGAAACTCCCAACAGTTAGAAGATCATCAAACCAAACACTAAATACTTGATAAGGCACTGAATATAAAACAGATTGATTAATTAATACTATTTGGTATGAATTCCTTTGTATATAATAGAATGGATGTTGGATTAATGAATATACTTCTACACACTAATCATTGAGAAATACATTGTTGGTGGTTCCGTTATTACCCATTCCAGTATCGATCTGATCTTGTTGGGGAAGCATCTCGCGATCAAACCACAACGTCTCACTCCCGATTAGTCTATTGTTACCAGGGTTCACCCTCTAATTTGTGAAATTTTGCAACTTATTTATTTTATGCTAAGTATATGTCTGATAGTTTTCCTCTTTCATATGATTGAATACTTCCAACCATGGTAGAAGGGAAGTAGGGTTGCAAGAGTGGTACAGTGATGGTTTTGTGTGGGCAAAGGGTTACAAAGTGTACTACCCTTGGGCTTAGAAGAGATGGCTTCTACGGAAACCTATTGTAACCTCTTTCCCTTGTCATGGTAAACATTCAAATTCGAAATTCCAAAATTCCTCATCCAAACATTATGCAAATCCGAAATTCCTCATGCAAATATTATGCAAATCTGAAATTCCTCAAATACAAAGATTTAAAATGAAGGTGAAGATTAAACAGTTCCGCATATTATGCAAATCCGAAATGAAAGTGAAGTTCACCAATTCCTCATATTATCCAAATCCAAAATGAAGGTGAAGATCCTACCTCGAATGGTGAGTGTGTTGTTTTATCTTGCCAAGGGTTGAGCTCGACGCGGAAGCCTACGTGGGATTGAATGCAACACAAATGACTTTCCCTCTTTTTTCTTTTTTCTTTTTTAAGTAATGCCCGTTGTCGTCGAAATTTTGACAAACGCGGGCACTTTTTCAAAAAAAAATCAAATTTGGTGACAATATACCTTCTCCGTTGGAAACCTTCGTCGGAATTCTAGACCAAATGTATTAGTGTGAAATGAGGTTGTCAAAGCTTCCTCTCTCAACTGGAACTCTAAATGTACCTGTCCTTCAATGCCAAATGTTAAAGTTTGGGTTTTGAAGTCACCCCTGCAACATACATTCAATTTACACCCTGTTTCCTCTAGCCAGGTTGCTCCTGGACTCGCCTAGAACAAGGTGGAAACTAAGATGAACTTCACTTCCAGAAATCCTCCTTGCATATTTACATTGTACATAGGGTTTCCTTCCATGTCCCAACATGTCGTGATGGTAGCACAGAGGGATTTTATGGGGCAATCATTTTACACAAATTTGTTATTTACAAGCCAAAACTGGCTGTTTGAAACCAAAACAGTACAAGAACTAATAAATACTATTTACAAAGCATTAAATGGACCAAATGGTACTCGAACACACCAAAGAACTAATATCCAAAATTGGATCAATGGATTCAATCCATTTGTGTTCACTTTTTATGCAAAATAAGACAAAAACAGTGATAACAGTCCGAAAATGAGTGGTTTCAGATTGTCATTCATGAAAATCAAAACTTCCAACCTTGGTAACCATGCAAGAGGAGGTTTAAATAGTCTTCCCCATGTGTGGAGGCATCTTAGGTCAATGTGCTAACCCTAATTCCACTGCTAAGCTCTTTTAGGACCAAAGTTGTCATGACAACTTTTACAATTTTCCATATTTTGCTTTGCCAACTTAGGCAGCCTATTACAAGTCATTATTCATGTGTTTTTCAACATTACTAAGACTATTATAAACCTCTCTTATTCTCTCACCAAGTTATGCCTCTTTTGACCATCAAGAAGTCCACTTACCTACTCAAAATACCACCTACTCACAAAGTGCAAACCTAGAAATAAAACTAACTCAACTAGGCCTACACTTGACTCAAATCAAACATTACACACACCTTGGACCCTCTTGGAGTCCTTATTAGAAACCTGACTTGGCTAAGGTTAGTAGAAGACAAAATTGTAGAAGGAATATGAGCCTAAGTCCTAGGTACTCCTCCACCAGGAGTCACCTTATATTTGTGTGCTCCTTGATGCCTCTTCTTCCATGGGTTGTGGTTGGTGATTTTAATCTAGTCTCTTGTTTGGAGGAGAAAAGAGGTCGGTTTTTTTATTGGACCAGTTTGGTGATCTTCTCCAAGATAATATTGCTTTGTTAATATTGATTGATGTGAAACCTAGTAATGAAATCTTCACTTGGAACAATAGGAGAACTGGAGAGGAGGTTATTTCTGAAAGGATGGATTGATATCTTGTCTCTTTCTATTGGATGGGGGATAGATGGGATACCAATTTTGAGATCTTGGACGGGAGGGGATCTGATCACTTGCCAATCAAACTCTTAGTTGTCTCTTTCAAATTCTAGATTATGTGGTTGTGCATATATCTCTCCAGATCCTGGTGGTTGACTGGTGGCAAGAAGGAAAACCTTCTCATGACAAGGTTATGTATTCCTTTGTTAAATGACTACAGTGTGTGAAGTATAAGCTCAAACAGTCGAACATAAAATGTTTTGGAATTATTCATTATAACAAGATAGCTTCTCAATCTCATTTGGACTCCATCAGTCAAATAATCTGAGACCATGGTATGACCCTTGATTTGAGCAAATAAAAAGATAGAGTTGTTAAGGAGTTGGAGGAATGGGAGCTGCGAGAGGAGATGTTTTGGAAACAAAAGTCTCACATTGATTGGCTTCAAGAGGGAGATAAGAACATTGCCTTCTTTTATAATTTTGTCAAGGCTCCAGGGAATGGTAATCTTATTTTCTTCCTCTTTTCTTCAAAAGGTGTCTAATTGTCTTCTTTGGGTGAGATTTTGAGGGAGGCTTCTCGATATTTTTCTGCTCTATTCAATGGCGATTTCCCCTTGCTAGAGATGAAGAAAGATGTGTCTTAGACTGCATTTCCTCATTGGTTTCTAATGAGATGAATGAAGCTCTCATTCAGCGCATTTCGATGAAGGAATTGAAGACAGTTGCGTTTCACATGAAAAAAGGCAAGGCCCCTGGCCCCAATGGCTTTCTTATTTAATTTTATCAAGAATTCTAGGATATTATTAAATTTGACCTATTTGAGATGGTTCAAGAATTTCATAGAAATAAACAAATGTTGAAAGCCCTAAATTCCACCTTTTCAATGCTTATCCCCAAGAAAGATGACGCTATGAGTCTACACCAATTTAGACCCATTGTATTGTTTAATGTGGCATGAAAAATCATCACTAAATTAATTGCAAATAGACTTAGGGTGTGCCTCAAGACTCTTATCTTTGAGGAGCAGGGAATTTTTGTGGAAGGTAAGCATATTCTTGATGGGATTGTGATTGCTACTAAGGTTATACATTCAATGGAAAATTCTGAGGAGAAGGTACTGTTCATGAAACTGGACATGGTCAAAGCTTATGATAGGGTCAAGTGGGATTTTTTGTAGAAGGCTCTTCTTGCCTTTGGTTTCAGAGGTGGGTGGGTCAACTAGATCTTGAGTTGTGTTACTTCATCTTCCTTTTCAATTCTCATTAATGGGGAGTCGTCAAAGTTATTCATTGCTTCTTCTGGTCTTTGATAAGGGGATCCTCTTTCCCCCTACTTGTTTATTATCATGGTGGAAGGGTTGGGCAGATTTATTAAATCTCGGGTGCGACAAGGTTTTATTCAGGGATGGCGTTGGGGTTCATCCTTGCCTCCTTAGACCTTTAGTTTTTTTATGATACTACCTTGATGGGTGTGGCTAGGATTGATAAAGCTATGAATTTTTGGAGAGCTTTGGACACTTATCTTGCTACTTTGGGACAAAAAATTAATTAAGATAAGTCCTCTTTTTTTTGTTCTTTAATACTCCTCGTCTTATCCAGAACATGATTGCTCAGATTCTTAGGTTTAAAATTGGCTCTCTTCCTTTTGTGTATCTTTGGATTCCCATTACTGTTGATGCACAAAAAAGAGAGTTTTGGTAGGGAATCCTTGATAAGTTTCACAGGAAATTTAGTCATTAGACTTGTAGGTGGATTTCATCTACAGGGAGAGTGACTATTCTAAAGTTTGTGGTTCAGGCTTTGCCTATTTATAGATGCTTTGTTCAGGTTGCTTCAACTAGCTTTGTTAAGTATTTTGGTGCTCTTTCTCATCAATTTTATGGTTTGGTAATCTTCTTTCCTCAAAGTGGAGTTTGGTCAAGTGGGATTCAGTGTGCAAGCCAAAGGAGGAGGGTGGTCTTGGTCTTCAGTTGGCTAGTATGATTGGTCAAGTGCTTGCTGCAAATCTATATTAGTGATTGTGTACATGTCAGGATCAAGAATTGGCTAGGATTATAACTCATAAGTATCTCTATGGGACAACTTTCTCTGATGTTCCCAGGTATGGTCTTACTGGTAAGGGTTCTATGATTTGGAATACGCTCAAACGTGGAGAAAAGATTATTAAAGATGAGCTATTTTGGATTTGCAATAAGGGATCCAATGTGCTTTTCTGGCTTGACTGGCTTGATTCTTGGGTGGTCACCCCCCTATTGTACATGAGTATCCTCATGTGCAACCACTATGTAATTCTTTGTTAGAGGTCGATTGGATAAAGGTTGAAGATTATAAGACCATCAAGATATTGGGTCATTTGGAGGTGGCTTTCTAGAAGGATCCTCGGGAGTGGCCAGGTGGTGGTAAGGTGGAAGATCATCAAGAACTTGCTAAAATACTAGCAAGTAGGTTTTGCAACTCCCTTAAAGGTAGATATATTCTTGCCTGGGGTCCTGATCCTAAAGGTAAATTCTTTGTTGCCTCGGGCTATTTGAAGTTGGATAGGAAGCTTCATGGTCAAGTGGGTATATCTTGGTGGAAGCAGGTCTAGAATAAATTATCTTGGCCAAAATGTAATTTCTTCTTATGGTTATTAGCTCAAGATAAGTGTCTTACCTGATAGAATTTATGTAAAAGGGCTTTTCATGGACCTTCTATCTATGTTTTGTGTTATCATAGTGAGGAATGCTCTTCTCATCTTTTCTGTCAGTGTCATTATGCTAGAGTGATTTGGCATTGGTAGTGGGGGGTGTGGGGTGTGGGGTCGCTCTTGTATTCATGCTACCTCTTTAGTGGAATTTTTGGAAAGTCTAGGTAGGCCTCCAGCTAAAACCTCCTTTCTCCAAGTGATCTGGGTTATTGGGCCTACTCTCATTCTTTGGAATCTTTGGTTGGAAAAGAATCGTAGAATATTTCAGGAAAGAGGATTAGGAGAGGATCAAGTGCAGAGGAAAATTGTTAGCAAGCTATAGGAAAATATCTCTACAAAATGCAACCTTTCTGTGGGGATAGATCCTAGTGATCATGATGTTATTAAGAATTTGAATTTGGGGGAAAGTAGTGGGGCCTTTGTGGGGAAAGTAGTGGGGTCTTCATGGGGAAAGTTAGTACCGATGGGTCCTCTTGTGGACATCCTGGTCATGCTGGGATCAGTGGCATTGAGAGGGGCAGTGAGGTGGTGTTCATTTTATCTATTTATAAAGGACAACGCTCTAATAATTTGATGGAGGCCTTTTCTATTTTACATGTTGAAAGAGGATGTTCCCTTGGTTGGGGGAGGATTATTTGTGAGTGATTCTCAAATTATTGTGGATTTGTTGAATGATCGTAGGCTAGATGGGGTTAACTAGCAACTTGCTTTGGTTGTAAAATAGATTTTGTATCTATGCATCTTCTTAGATTTTGTTTCTTTTTGTCATATTCCTAGGGAATGGAACAAGGTGGTAGATTGCTTGGCTAAATGGGCTTTTGAGCATGGTGAGGGTTGGGATGTTGGGGACTAGGGGTTGTTACCTCTAGATTATTTAGAAACTTTGGAAAAGCTAGTTATGGAGGATGGAAATATGTAATGTCCTGCTGCTTGTATTTCTTGCTTTATTTTGAATAAATTTTTACCCCTTTTCAAAAAAACTAAAAAACTAAAAAAGCATGCCTCCTAAATATAGAATGCACTAACATTATAGACTAGAAATGGTTGTTTTTCTATCATTTCTCATTCACCCATTAAAGAAAATTTTAATCCATCTTCATCCAAAAATATCCTTATTTTCCTTGCCTCAACATTACATAGAAGTGCAAATCTGGTCATAAATATTGGGTCAACTTGAGTGCTCAAATCTGATAATCTAAAGCCGATTCTAATGCACAAATATTGGCCTGAAAAAATCTACATTGTAAACTACTTGTTGGTGACAAAATAAAATGTAGGATTGTTCATATAGTTAAATGCCCATTTCTTTAGTCTAAATGAAACCACAAAACACTTATTATGGGGCTTCACTTTTGCTAGGAAACAATAATTTGTTATTTTTAGAGAATCGCCTCCTTTATTTGGTCATCATATGAGCTAGAAAGAAGATTTTTTTGGAATGAGTTTGAAAAATGATTTCATTGTTGAGTCAGTTAGATATATTATCCTATTGTATTAAATAAAAATCAGATCAACTATATCTTTTTAGCTCATATGTACATAAAGAAACTATAATTTTAAAGTTTTACTCTAACATTTGTTTGTATATTTTGTCAATATCTTCTCAATTACAAATAACGCTAAAGATAAGTAAAGAGTTTGTTTACCAATTGGACTAAAACACAAAATATATTGTTCAAATCCAAGTCAATAAGAAAATTGAAAATATTGCATTGGTATTATTAGAAACACAAGGGTTGTTGAGATATTTGGATGACTATTTATTATGTTGATTCGGTTTTTATAATTAATAAGTTGTTTTTTATTAGTAAATTAGTGTTAACCAAGGTGTTGACTCTTAGCATAGTCAAAGACTATCAACAACACATTAACAACATCAAAACATCACAAAAACAAAACTTGCAGCGAGAGTTCAATAGAAATAAAAGATAGCATCAGGGGCATACCCCGTAAGTCCATAGAACCAAAACCAACAACAAACCCAAGACAAACAGACAAAGACTTAAAGGGTTGGTTTACGAAGCCCAACCATTTCAATGGCATTGCCCCAATCCTCTTAAAGGAACCTGTAGAGTTCCTTGCAGACCCGTTTGTCCGCCTCTTCTTCAACAATAATCAATAAATTATTATGTACAATTATAATTATATATAATCTTATTATTAACTACTATTCTTATAATCTTATATATGAAATTTAATTTTGATATTAAACTTTAATTATCTCTATTATCATTTAGATAATTTTCAAATACCATAATTTTATATTCTTCTTCTTTGCACTTTATTATAAACAACTTTATTAAAAAAAAATAACCTCCTCATATTTTTTAGGTAACTTAAATTGAATTGATTAGAATGGTAGACATTTTTTAATCAAAACTTGGCTAGATAAGATATCTAGAAGTATGGAGAAAGTTTAGCACACAAGTCTTATGTTGAATAACTTGCATAATAAGGTTGGGAGAAAGCATGTTTTATCTAAGACTTTTATTGAACATCTTGAAAAATAGAATTTTATGACTTCATCCTACTTGGCAACTTGAGGCCTAAGGAACGTGCCATAATAGCAAGTCCTTTTCCTTTCATTTCATAAAATAGTGTGTTTTGTTTTGAATTATTAAAGGATTAAGGTCCAAAACAAAAATAAACAAAAACTTGCGTGGACAAAGATAATGCCTTATATAGCAAGTCCTTTTCCTTTCATTTCATAAAATAGTGTGTTTTGTTTTGAATTATTAAAGGATTAAGGTCCAAAACAAAAATAAACAAAAACTTGCGTGGACAAAGATAATGCCTTATGTTGGTGTAAAGTCATGATCAAAAGGGAGGGGATGACACATGATGACACATGATGACACACAAATCAATAAGTATTAAAATAATACACTCTTGATAAAGTCAATTAGGAGAACTTTTTCGGACGCGTCTATTCTGGTTTCAAAACGGCAGTACGGATTGAGTAACACGCGTCACGTGTTTTACACTGTCGATTTTGCAATAAATGGTTGTGGTTGCCTAACACGTCGTTATCACGTTGTACGAAAGGTCCGTTTTGAACCCAGAATAGCCACGACCAACTTTTTCATTGGTGGTTTAGAATGCCAAGGATAAATTATATTTCATTTATATTTTTTAATTATATCATTTATTTTTAAAAGTCTAAAAATATCTAAATAAAACTTTTTGAAAATAAAAGTTTTTAGAATAATTTTTTTTATCAAAGTTAAATTAGGTTAAACTTTCTCTCATACCTTCCAAATGTCTTAGGAATTCTATTATTACGAGGAATAAGATCTTATATGTTATCAACAGTAATTTTGTATATGTTGCAACTTTGTCAAGGTAGGAATATTTATGCATTCATTACATTTAGTTTATTTCATCAGTTTAACCAATCATCACATAGAATTAATTTTTTTGAACAAAACTCTCATAGTTTGTATCTAATTTTCTATTTAAAATGATTGATGTAAATGTCATTTATTTGTCTTTCTATTGATTTATATTGGAAACATTTAGTACAAAAATCATTTTTTTCTCTTATTTAAATATGAGATGTCTTAGAATATTTAATTCATTGCATCAAATGTCAAGTGTACTAATGGTTTGAATGACATGATCATTATTGTATATATATCATATATTTTGACCTTATTGTGTAATTTTTATTGGTTATTTTTAGAAATGGTCCTTGCAAAAATAACTCTTCTTTCAACTTTTATAAAAAGATTGTAATGTTTTTAATTTTGTGGTTAAATTGTCAACACTATTAATTATTTCAATGACAATAAATAGTGCTATAGATATGATGTGGTGGTAAAATAATTTAATTTGAAAGTTATTTCCACCTACAATTTACAATTTGCAATTAATTTGTTGACTACAATTCATCCCCCATGTGCATATGGATTTTTCCATTAGATTTTTTTATATATTAAATTATGTTGGTTAAATTTGAATTCTAACAATGACTAATCTAACTACAATCATTAACAACTCTACCCTATATGTACCTACTATAGACAAAAGCTCGATGCAATGCATCTCTTGTTTAATTTGTATTTGGAATCAAGTTATTTAGTATCAATAAAAAAAAATATAGGACCATAATGTGCAATGATTATTCTAGAAAGCGGTTAAACACTTTTTTATAATAACTGTAACTATAAAACTATTTTGTTTCACAATTTGGTGGTCTAAGCATATAAATAGTAGTCTCATCAAGGGGGGTTAGCCTTACAATTTATTAGGCAATGGTTTGAGACACGATTTAAGACAAGAAAACATAAGACATGACTCAAGAATACATAACAATAAAAGACAATAGAGTACCTTAAAATAGTGTTAAGACTCATTTCCCAACACAAGAATGGTGGCAAACTATATGTCATGAGAACATGCTACCATTCTAAGTAGCCATCAAACCGCATTACTAGGAGTGGTCTTAAAATTTGATTTCATAGATCTACTACCGATAATGGTATAAACATATGTGAGGATGCATTTATTTTCTAATATATTATTTGTAACCCTTTCAACAACTAAAGGATTATGAATGTGTGTTCCAAGTAACAAGAATTTAGCGAGAAGAGTGATCTCCATTCTTTGGTCATACCTAATCCTTGGCAAATAATTACCTCCTAGGACTATCAAGGTGCACAAAAAAATGACCCATTTGATTTTCCACACTTAAATGCCATCAATCAATAGTGCACAACTTAACATAAAGGATTATGTGGTACAACAAATGGTGAAAGTGTCAGGAATTTTTTAATCTCTATCCAATGAATAAACATTAACGATTTATTCTCAAGTTATGACATCAATAGATGTGATACAAGGATTAGACTACTAAATGTGATTTTTTAAATAATTTTTCATGCAAATATAAACTTAAGTAACCTTAATGTGGAATTACCATGATTAGATCCATCTTCTTTATGATGTTAAAATTTTACCAACCTAACATCAAGATCACTTATGTGAACTTATAACAACAATAAATAAACGATAACATCACCATATGATAGCAGCAAAGAGACACAAATCAACAACATATGAGCATCACACAACACATGATTTACATGGAGAGGCCCTAACAGGAAAAAAATACACTAAGGAGAGAGGACGAGTATGCATTATCTTTGAAACACGATTATAATTTATCACACATTTCCATTCTCCTCTTTCCCTCCAACATGGTGTATCAATGTACCTATGAACAACCTCTTCATATGCTCCAATTTGTTTGTTTTCCTACAAAATAGATCTGCATTCTATCATTTTCCACATCCAAGGAGTTGTTGGTTTTATAGAGTTGTAAAGAGGTCTTATGCAATAAACTTGAAACCCAGAGATAATTATTCATTCCAAACATCTAAACCTTTTATTTGCCTCCTTGGAATGTGGAAAGAAAATAGTTTTGGCTCCAAAAATTTCTGTACAAATTAGGCACCCAAACTTGAAAATGAAACATCACATTAAATGCCACAAATGCCAAAATATTAAGAGACACTTGTTGCTTCTTTCAAAGCACCCACTTGGAGAAGCCCAACATTCACTCATTTGTCCTCTTCATTTATGTTTTAAATCCCATTCTAGGTGTCTACAACAGAGACAAATTTTAATTAAATGTTTATGTCCACAAGTCATCTTTACCACTAGTGGAACTCATTATCCCTTATGAATGGATTACAAGCAATGGTGAGAATAAAAATCACAAATTATTTTCCCAATACACCCTAAGTGCCTAAGGACACTTTCCAAGGATGTTGGAACTATAGACACCTAAAATTGACCTAACGCTTATGAATGTCACATTTACTAACTTTCCTCCTAATTAATTAAATAATTTTATTATTTAATTAATCCTCTCTAATGCACTTTAATTAAATAATATTTGTTGTTTAATTAAATATCAATTTCTATCCCCTTCTCACAATTAAATAATTTTTCCAAATTATTTAACTCAATATTTAGTATCTTGATATTGCTATCAGGATTCATTGTGTAGTTTTCGAGTCAAACTCATTGACCCATGTTTCATGAGTAGTGGTTCATATGAACCCATGTCTCATGAGAATGAACAGAACACTTATCACTCATTGCATCTAGGTGATGCTCATAGAGGTGAAGCATTGGGCCTTCATAGGAGGTCACCCATCCTAATATTACTCCAGCTCAAGCACGAACCATGGAATTTCCTCCAAGGGTATCACCTAGATGAAATGGGTGCTAAGTGTTTCATTCATTCTCATGGGAGATGGGTTCTTGTGAACCACCACTCATGAAACATGGGTCAATGAGTTTGACTCGAAAACTACGCAGTTGAATCCTCATAGTAATATCACACTTTGACTTTCTATGGAAAATATCTCCTACTTATCAATTGTGTCTTTGATTGATAATTGTAAACAATGCACAATGTTTTTTTCACTTATTTATATGCCTTTACCAAGATGGAAACAATTAATCTTTTATTTTGAGAGAGAGATTGTGATTGTTTTGTATAGAACTCTTCTTTCAAATGGTCCTCATAAAACTTTTTTTTGCATCCATTCATGTTGTATGCTACCATGGGAAACATCATTCTCATTGTTGTAAACTTTAGAGAGAGCAAAGGTTTCATCACAATTTATACTTTCCTATTGTGCATAATCTTCTTCAAGATTTTTTTACGTAGTGATTGACTCATTTGCCTTAAATTTCATATGATACACACACTGCGTATTGACATTCAAATTTTTACTTACTGTGTGTTCTACTAATTTTACTGTATTTTATTTTATCAAAGCATCATAACCCATTTTCATCACCTTTTTGAATTTTTTCATAGTAGCTTCTTCAAAATAGGATCATTTGTTAGATTTTTAAAAATTATTTAATGCTTATAATTGTATAATTAATACAATTATAAATAGATTTAACGCTTGTAATTTCTTTTTTAGACATATGTCAAGTATAATATTGCCATTGTAATAGGAATTGGTCCCAATGGTGTTACTGCTCTTGAAGGGATTAAGCTTGGCTTCAACTCCATCATCTCCCATGGAGGCTTTTAAACAAATTCAATCATAGACAATCTGTTAAAAAATGGGAAGGAAGATCCACCCACAATGACAAACATGTTGCACAAGAAATATATTAATGTTAAGCTGAAATCTATGCAGGAAATCTTGGTAAGTTTGCTTGATAACAATAGAATTGTGTTCTCCCATATGCTCATACTATACCAGCCTTCTAAGGTTTTGTCTTTGGCTTTGTTATTATTATAATTTTGCAAACAAAATATTTGATTACTTATTGTTTGTAATTGGAGAGCATTGTTGAGGCATATTTTAGATGTGGAAATGCCTTGGATAACATTGATGTTTTTTGGGCTATGCTTTTAATTTGAGCATGTGGAATATGTTTTGCAGTAAGAAAATAGTTCTACAATTGTGAAATTACAATCTCCCAAACAATTCTCTCAAACAACAATTAGCATAAGTGCAAGCTCTTCTTGCAAAACTTCAACACAATTGTTGACAATGCATTTGATATCAGAGAATTAAAATCATTGTTGTAAAATGGGAAATTTGATTGTGTATATTGTTTGTGTTGTAAAAAAATTCTTTTCATGCGAATTTGTGATGAGGACTAAATTTAGGGAATGAATGTGTAATTTTCTACTGTACAAAACGAGATCAACATAGAAAGATGACCACCTTTATTAAAGAGATTTTTTTTTCTTTTAATTGATGTGTAGTTTTTATTAGTAATTTTCAACTAAAGGAATTAGCGTTGAAAGAGATACTCGTACTTTTAGTTTGGCCTTAAATAGAAAAACATTTGCCAACTTTGTTAAAATTTTAGTTTGCCTTTGAATAGAAAAAACATTTGTCAATTTTATTAAAAATAAAATTAGAGGACTACGCATCTGAATCGGTTTTGGATTACTTATAATAACTCAACTATGGTTAGTGTTGGACATTAGTGGTTGAGGAATAAATGCATATTTTTATGTTTCCGTGACAGATGAATCTACCAAACTCCACTTTTAGTTTGTTATTATTCAATATTATATTCTATTTAATCTAATGTTCTAAAATAACATAATAATTGAATATTTTTTATGATTAAAAAATCTACTTTTTAAATATAATTTAATAGAAAAATGGTGAGTAAATAATTCATCTTATTATTAATTATCTACCATTTAATGGTGAGTAAACAATTCATCTTATCATCTATTATCATCAATTTAATATGATCCTCCAAGGTAAGTAAACATGGTGGACTTGAATGCATTATAGAATCCAAATCTCAAGTAAGTTTTGTAGCTGTAAAAAAAAACGCAAAAAGATTGTTGTGAATAATTTTAATTCACAAATCTAATATTTTTGTTCAAAATTATTTCTTCTATACACAAATCGAATTTACTTTCTAATATATTAACTTACAAAGATTTTTATGTGACCTAATCCTTACACCTCTTTTGATACTAACGCGTCTATTCTGGCTCCAAAACGACAGTACGGATTGACTAACACGCATGTTAGTCGCGCATTATACACCATCGATTTTACAATAAACGACTGCGATTGACTAACACGTTGCTATCACGCTCTACGAAATATCTATTTTGGAACCAGAAAACAGCCAGAATAGCTTCGGCCTTATGATACAAGCACTAGTTAACCTAAATATATAATTTAATTATAAATACTATTCCATGAAAGCGACACCTCCGATAAGAGCATACACAACCGGCACCAAAATCCCGTATTTGTGGGCCCACGTGGAATGGTAGATGTTTTTGTCTTAAGATTCCTCGTACGATACCTTGCTTTTCCTAACAAATTTATATTGCTATTATACATTTAGTACACAAGTTGTATAATAATTAAAAAAATAAATAGGACTAAGGCATGTTAGGTCTAGTGTTTAGGTTCATTGAACATCTCAAGGATAAGATTTTATTCCTCTACCTCTTAAGATATATGTTTGAAAATTGCAAAATTATTAATGCCAATTATTTATTTTTTTGGCTTTCATTTCAATAAGCTACCTACCTACACAACCCAAAAATAAATTGAATGGACAAAGATGAGAGAAGCATAAAGTCATCAATGTATAATACAAGTCAATAAGGTTTAAAATAATATTAATGGATAAAGTCAAAGAGGAGAACTTATTATTGGGGGGCAACATATTAGATCCTAAACATATTTTAGAATAGTTTGGAAAATTATTTTAGTATTGGTAAATTTAATTGTATTAGTTTTTGTTGGATGTAGAGTTATTAATTTATTTGTTCACGGTAATAATTATTCTTCGTACAAAATAGCACATGGATAAAAATATAAATTTGTATACTCTAATTGTAAATTAAGAGGATCAGACTAGTAAAAAATTGCGAAAAAATCTATTGTGATTTACAGATTTTGTTTTTGACCGGGTGTTGTTTTGTATGGAGAATAGATAGCTCCTTTGTTCAGTGCATTATTTATGTAGCTAGTCATCATATAGAACTGAAAATATTGAGCAACAATGTTATAATTTTTATTTATTATCTTTATCTAATAATTCGAAAATATCATTTATCTATTTTTCTATTGGTTAATGATTGTGAAGAGTTAGTGCATAAATAAGATTATTGTTATGTTTTTTATTTTAAATTGAATGGATATAAAAGTTTGTTGTATTCTTGACGTTTCAATTAGGTGTGTTGAAATTTCAACTTTATTGATATTTCTTGTTTGCTTGAATGACATTAAAAAATATTAAAACGCCTCTTGAATCTATATGTTCACATGTGGCAAGAGTGAAATTTGATCTCCATTTCAAAATGAAAAGACATTAAAAGACAAATCAATGCATCATTGGTTTTTCATACTCATTGCTATATTCAAAGCCAAATAAAATCTTTACTAGCTAGCTTTGAGCACCAAAATAATAAAGTGTTTATATGACTATGTGCCTACATAATTAAACACCCCCAGGCAGGAGTAGCTCCAACTATAGGTAGGATGGCTCCATCGGTTGGGAGTTTAGGGCCCGGTAGCTCCAAGGTCATTGTAATGCTATTTATACACTATTGAAACACTAGGATTGAGGTTACACCCTTGGTGATGAAATGTAAGGGAAGCACACAAAAATTGAATTTATTAAGCAAACACTTGTTTCTAATCTTCAAGATTGCCTTAAAGTAGAAGAGTAGAACATACGCAAGTGTAATTTTGGGATTAAAATATGCTTATAAGGTTTAAGATCTATGTCAAAATATGTGATAAATTTTAATCCCAATTGCAATAAAGCTAAAAAGAAGACAAGCCACACACAAAAAAAAATGGTATATAATTTATCTTCAATAAAGCATCTTGCAAAACCACAAGATTAGTAGTTTCTTTGCAAATATCTCAGACAAGCATTTTTTCTTACAACACTTAATTAACATGATCTTTTGCACATAAATATTATAGTTTTTTTTTAATATATGAGAATAAAAATGTAAAAAATATAATTAAAAAAAAATGATTTTTTAATTATTTTAGTTTTTTTTAATTTTTTAATATTTTTAATTTTTGTGATTTTTCATGTTTTTAATTTTTGTTTTTTTGTGTTGATATTTATGATTTTTTATTATTCTTTGAAGTTTTGATATTTTTATTCTTATAAATTTTTAATTTTTAAATTTATTTTAACATATAAAAAGTAGGTCTATTAAATATTAAAGGTTACATGTCATATGCACATCTCCTCCCAATAGAAAATATCACTTATATGTATGCAAATTAAAGATGTTCAACAACCAAATAGATTGTATTGGGGGTGGGTCCCAATTCAGTTGTGTTATCATTATAAAATGGTTGGTATACTTATCCATGCATTTTATATATGATCTTGCATTTTGAGTGTACGCCCACAAGGAAAGTAGGGTTTTTGTGGTCAACAATGTGGTCAAGTAGGGGAAGACATGGAAATGGCAGGGAATCAACATATGCCTATGAAAATATATAAGGTGTGCACCACAAATGAAAAGATGAACTACACTCATTACAAGGAATATATATGTGCAAATTGGAGGGAGGTTATTTTATTTGAAGCTCAAAAGTATGCAAAGAGATGTTTGTGTGTTCATGGGTATTTGTGTGCAATGATCCTCTTTGGAAATATAATGCTCCTTTGTGGTGAATAACAAATTGGATGGATATGGATGATTGCCAAGTGACTTGTGATTTACACTTATTTTCAAAGATGTCAGAATGAAAATCAGAATAAAATAATTATTTTTAATGCATATTTATTCTAATTTAAACAGACCTTTGGTTGAGTATCATATAGATGTATTCATGATATAGTTGATATGTGGGTGCTCCCAAATTTCATCTACATAACATAAACATTTTTTTATCATTGATTTGACATATAAATTTGTATTGAAGATTGATGATCAAAAGAATGGATGTGATGATAAATTTATAGATTTTTTTTGAAAGAAAAATGAATGGTTTCAAGATTTTATCATGAATCAAGTATTTAATCTATTATTAATGGAGCTTATAAAGAGAGGTGGTAAGCTTAGATGAAATGAAAATTATTTTAATTTTTAGTTGATTTTATGATTTTTAAGTTGTTAAGATTGATTGATTTGTTAATTCATTTCATTTATGAGTTAACTAGCATGATCGGGACAAGTTTAATTAATTACATAGAGAATGGATGAGTGAGTTGAAGCTGGTTTAATTGAGGAGTTAAGTAAATAGATTGAATAGATTGGTGAGTTAAGTGAAAAGATTGGGTAGTTAATTAGATGAAGAGGAATTTGAAGATTTAATCATTTATTTAGTGGATAATTGAAGAATGTTAGGTGGATTCTAATATATTATTGGATGCATATTATGAAAAAATAGTTCATTTTAATTAAATAATAAAGAATTATTTAATTAAATGATTATGAACTAAGGATAATGAATTATAATGGATATTAGTTGTGATAAAATAATAATAGTGGAGGTAGAATTATTTTAGTGTCTACATTATTAAATTATTATCAACATATTTGGTGCAAACAAAATGATTTGATTAGCTCTACACAAATTTAAATTCTAGTGTTATATGAAATGATCCTTAAGAAAGAAATAATATACCATAGATGGAAATCCTACAACTCATACCATGTCCTTCCAACACAATCATCAAGTGTTCTAACAATGACGAGTAGATTTCCTTCTAAATCCCCATAGAAAAATCCACCACACCATTTGACTCCAAGATCAAATACAATGAGTGATCGAAGAATATCAAACTAACAACCACTCCCACAACTAGGGAATAAACCTAAAGTCACTACCCATCAACAAGTACCCAACTAATCAATTCATGCCAAAATAACTTCAACTTCAACATTGCAATATCTATAAGTAATGTAAAATTATCATATGTAATAATTAATACTATAAGAATACCTCAAATTAATTCCAATTGTCCCTCTACATGATCAATTAAAAATATGGGGAGCTCATTATATTATGTAATTTACATCTTCTCAATAAAAAATCATATGTTTGCAACTAAAAGATTAACATCACCTAAAGCTCCCATTGAAAGTGATTTAGATCTACCCATGTCATTGTGATGAAGATACATATCCAAAAATATGAATATCATAGATAGCCTCAAAAAAATCGAAGAAATCAATTGTCATAGTAGGAACTCTCAAAAGGAAAAGTAGAATTGTCATCTCCAAATTAATAAGATAGCAACATTGACTATGTTCTTGGGTAGATCTCCCACTAAGTTATGATTTGGAATATCTCATGATGGCATGGTCCATTTCTTTAGGTTCTTGTAGCATCCTAAAATTGCGACACTTGCAATTTCGACTGCATTTGGGTCTTCACGATGGCGGCGCAACGTTGAACCTGAATGGAGACCCCGAAACCTGCTTGTGACATCAAAAACTGCATATTTCTGCACCTTGGCCTGATCCTTCCTTGCACCCTGCTGTCCCGGGAGGTGGGACCATGGCGCCCAGCGCCCTAGTCCTTCAGGACCATGGCGCCTAGCACCCTGGTCCCCCAGGACCATGGCGCCTAGCGTCCTGGTCCTTGGCCCTATTTTGGGCCCAGTCTCTTGTTGGGCATCGGGTCTTTAAGTTTGCAATTCGGAAAACAATGCTTCTAGGTCGGCCTAAGGTCGAAAAAATCAGTCTCTCAACCCTAATTGACAAGTATATAAACTATTTTTCCTCTCCTAGAAAGGGAGGAAAAAGGATATGTGTGCAAGACGTGGAAGCGATATTCAAACATTCAAACATTCAAGCATTCAAGCATTCCTTCAAGCAATTGAGTATTCTAAGTCTCCATTCAAGGCTAGGTGTTGCATTCAAAGACAAGGATTCAACCATTGAAGAGGAGATCACTTGCAACATATAACATACAACATCATTACACCTTCGCATGTAAGAATACAAACATTCTTACAACAAGGTATCATTACTTGTTTACATTACAAACATTTACATTTACAACATTCTCATTTCTTGGTTAATTCCAAAACCGGGGTTTGACCTAAAGGAAAACCCCTAATCCCTAACCCCCCAATCATCCTCTCTTTTCTGTGTGTAGGTTGCAGGTACGCGGCTGTAATTGAAGATGTGGAATCCTTGTGCAGAGACGAATAGATCCCCCTTCGTTTCGCGGATTTTTCGGAGGACTCTGTGCACTCCGGGCGCCATCGTCCCGTCAACTTTCTTTCAATTTTGTAGAACAACATCGTCTTGACATTTTACTGCTAATTTCAGGTCCATAGCTTCATCCTGTGTCCCTATCTCCGTCTACAAGCGAATCTTTCTTACTTTACATGCATTCCTAGTTCAATCATTCTCTCTACATTTTTTACAAAAGAGGGTATCCTTGATGTCTTAACCCTTGAAACTCATTTAGAATCCACTCTTGCATTGTGTGGGATTGGATCTTGTGGGTTTCAACCCCTCTTTTGAATGTAAAGTCTCTCCTAAGTGAAAACCGTCAACCCTAGTGACCTCCCTTCTCTCTCCTTGGGGGGGGGGGGGGGGGGAACACCTAGGGTTCGATTTTTCCACTTTACATTTTGGTGAACCCGACGTGAACATCCTAATTCTGATTATTCATGGTTAGATCTGAAAAATTTGCTTCCTTAATTACATTTCCATGTTTGATCTTT
The DNA here is from genome assembly GCF_030272615.1 of Cryptomeria japonica. NCBI lineage: Eukaryota > Viridiplantae > Streptophyta > Pinopsida > Cupressales > Cupressaceae > Cryptomeria > Cryptomeria japonica. The sequence goes on from NC_081408.1 coordinate 763,035,385, forward strand.
TGCAAATTTTAGAGGTTAATTGCATAAAAACCCTAAAATTTTCTTTTTAGTAATTGAGCTTGTGAAATGTTTAGTTGTTAATGCTTGTTTCAGATCTACCCTTCTATTGCAAATTGTCAAATCATATTTGTGCTCTAATTCTGAAAATTAAGTGGTTAAGTATCAAAACCCTAATTTTTAAAACCTTCTTGATTCAACCTTTAACTAATGATTTCACTGATCAAAACACCTCCAAATCAGCTGTAACTTTGGATTCCGCAACAAAATCATAATATCTCTCATCCCTGAAAATTTGGAAAAAAGTTGCGAGGACCGTGTGCACCCTGAGCGCCATCATCCCCGACATTTTTTTTGAAATTTCGGGAGCTAGATCTTACTGTATTTTTCTGCTAAAATCCAGAATTTTGGCTGATTTTATCAATTCTAACACTTTCAAAATTAAAGTCAAAGTTGGTCTAGTGATTGCTTGGATTAGGGCTTATAATCATTCAAAAATTGCTGAAATTGAAATTTGTGTTAAAATTGTGTTTCTTACATTCCTAAATCTGAAAAGTGTGTTGGCATTCATTCGAAATTTCAGTGCTTTATTCAAATTTCTGCAGTTTGTGACTTTTGAAATTAAGTGTTTAATTGCAGCAACTTTGATTTCCGCTTTCAAAATTGAATTTTGCATGAAATTGAGTCAACTTTTAAATTTCAAAGCTTGCATTGCTTTCAGAATTCCCTCTAAAATCATAAAATTCAAAATTTCAGTTTCCCTCTCTTTTTCAAAATTCAAATTTTGCATTTTTCAACAATCTTGGTAGGGTTCAATTTTGAGATTGCAACTTTAATTTGGCCTATCTATAGATCGTAAAATCACTCGATTTTTTCAGATTGGCTTTAAAATATCATAACTTTCATCTCTGAAATTTTCAAAAAAAGTTGCGAGGACCGTGTGCACTCCATTCGCCACGGTCCCCGACATTTTTTCCGAAATTTCGGGAGATTGTCCTGATTGTATTTAACAGCTTAAATCTAGGAGATTGGCTGGTTTTATTGAAATTTTCTACCTCTAAAATTCAAAATCTTCTCTCTCTCTTTAGTGCATGAGTTTTACAACAATAAGCCCTACTTACACTATTCTCGTTAGACGAAGCCTTAGAATTAAGTCCTTCTAAGGTGTAATTACCGAGGAGATGGAACCTAATTTGAATGGCCTTTTTAACAAGGACATGGGTAATTCTACTAATGCTCTTAATGATGAAGAGGTTCTCCATGAGGTTTCTGTAGAACAACTTTCGAAATTGGATAACCAATTTGATGATTTTCGACAATGGATGTCTCAAGAATACCTTGATAGTCAAGCTCTTCCATTAATTGAGGGTCTAAAACGTATGGTTCAAAGTGATAAGAATGGAATTGATATTTTGCGTATTATTGTACACATTGTGGATTCGAATGTGATGCCTATGAAGAGTTGTGCCGAAACTTTAGGTTATACACAACCTCCTACTCAAGTTAATCATTCTATTCCTTTGACAACTTCTATTGCTAGTATACCTACCTTTACATCAAACATAATGACTAATTCAATACAAGACATTCCACCTATGATCACCAGTCATGGGGGCAATCCTTCTTCTTCAATCAACCCTCTTCCTTCTTTCAATCCAACTTCTTCACTCATTCCTTCAATGAGTGTTCCTGTTACATCTCCACAAATGAACATGACGCAAGGGGGCAATTCATTTAACCATTCCATTCCTCCTTGTAGTGTTCCTCCTTTCCAATCATCTCCTATGACTAACTATCATAGTGTCCCACCACCTTACTCTCAATCAATACCTTCTTTCAATAACATAATACCTCCATCACAATCTAACACATCTAATATGAACTCTTCGACTGAAGCGACCATTAACAATCTTGCACAAACCGTCTCTTCTTTACAATAGCAAATTGCCTCTATGAATCAATCTAAGTTTAGTGTGCCCACATTTGATGTTGCGAGCCCACTTTCTCTTGACATTGTTCGAGCTATTCCCCCTAAACATGTTGAAATCCCACAATTGGAGCTTTATAATGGTAAGGGTGATCCTCTAACACATGTTAAGACCTTCCAAACAATATGTACCGATTTTGCTCATGACCAAAGGTTGCTTGCAAAACTGTTTACTAGAACATTAAGAGATAAAGCCCTACAATGGTATTGCTCGTTGCCTTCTTATTCTATTACTTCTTTCGAACAACTTGCAAATACTTTTATTCAACAATTTCAAAACAATATAAGTCCTAAAGTTACTTTGATTGATTTAGTGCATTGTAAACAAGGTGTTAAAGAAAAAGTGACTGATTTCATTGGTAGATATAAGCATTTGTATGCTCAAATTTCTTTTCCAGTACCTGAAAATGATATTCAAAGAATCTTTATTTCTAATTTACAAAAAGATATTAGAGAAAAACTTCTGTTTTCTGAGTTTACTTCTTTCCAACAGTTGTGCGCAACTCTTCACAATTATCAACTGACTGTGAGTCAAATGGAACAAGCAAATCCTATGGCTCCGAGTGATAAGGGTGATAGTAGTCAACAACCATTTGGGAAGTTTAAACCGAATAGAGAGTCTATTAAGTTCAATGAAAACATCATCAACAACAATGTGAATGCAGCATCAGGTGTGCCTCCTATTTCTAAGTTTTTCAAGAAAGAAAGAAAGTTTACTCCTTTGAATGAATCATTGCATAGTATTATGAATAAGTTATTGGAACAAAATGTGCTTACTCTCCCTCCTATAAAACAAATAGATCCTACAAAGATTAATTCTCCCTATTTTGATAACAAATCTTTTTGTCAATTTCATCGTCAACCTGGGCATGATACTGAAAAATGTTTTGCTTTAAAGGGTAAAATTCAAGATTTGATTGATAATAATACTATCTCTATTTTTGGTGTGAATGATAAAGGCAACACATCTGTAGCTCCTCCTAACCAAAATCTTAAGATTTTTACTGATCCATTACCTTCTCATACCTCTAATGTGATTGAGACTAATGATTCCTCTTTCTCACCTGATAGTCTTGTGTCTATGACTCCGAATGTGATTAGCTTTGTAGAGCAGCAGAAAATCCCTAAAGAACCTTCCATCACATTTGATTCCAGCGAAACTAGCAGGGCACCTGATGGTCCTTTATATATAGTTGCAAAAGTCAAGAATACACCTTGCCGTGGAGTGCTTATTGATCCTTCTTGTATGGTTAATGTCATTACTGAAGAATTTCTTTTTACTTTGCAATTGAATCAAGTGATCTATGACGAAACGAATGTGGTTGTGAAATTGTTTGATGCATTTTCTTCTCCTGCAATTGGTTCTATTACATTACCTATTGAGGTCCATAACAAATCCCTTGATGTGGACTTTGCTATTATTCCATCGTCCGAACAATTTCGTGTGAAGCTAGGCTATCCTTGGCTATCTTCCATGAAAGCTATTGCTTCTCCTATTCACAAGTGTTTGAAATTTCCCCATAATGGTGAAGTTGTTACTATCAATCATAGTCTCTTTAAACCAGCTGAAAGAACTTCTAGCGTTCCTATTGATTATTTTTGGCCTAAACAATTCCAATCTCTTCCACCGCGGAGTGATCATCTTTTCAAATCTTATCAAAAGTGGAAAAAAGATATGATCCTGTCTCTAAGTGAACCTAGAACACCCAAACTTGATATTCCTATCATTCTTGAGAAGGAAGTTCTTCCTTTGAAAGATAAAACTAATGTCTTTCCTCAAGAAGATTCCCAACCCATCTCTATGAATGTGACTATGCCTATATCTAATAAACTTCCTAAAAGTAGACCTATACCTCCTCGTCATGATGGACTTGGTCTCCTTCCTAAACCAAATATTCCTCCTTTATATGGAGCAGTTCCTCCTCCTTCCTCTTATGGAGAGAAGAGACCTTCCTCTTCTCCTATTATTCAACCTAAGAGACCACAACCTAAACACCCAAGTGATAAGGATGAGAACATTCCTCCTCCTCAATCTTCTCAACTTCCTACTAAGACTAGACGAAATCGTTCTGCACGTCAACGCTGACGAAAGCGTCGTCTTAGAGCTCAGGCAGCTGCTTCTCAAACTTTGCAATCCCCAAAAACGCCTTCAGCTAGTATTATTCCATTTTCTCCTCAGCCGAAAATTGACCCAAAATCTCCTAAACATAAGATGCATGATGGTCTTGATCCTGTGCGAGTTAAAGATCCTATTTTTATAAATCTTGATGATGATATAAATGAAAATGTTATTCATGATGAAAATGCTACTCCTCCTTCTTCTAATAGTGAATATGAATATGTTGATGTTGATAACCATTTATCTAACGAATTTTCTAAAGCACTTATCCTAGCTCCTAGACAAGAACAACGTGGCTTGGAACATGAACATAGCCCTTGTTTGGATCTTGTGATAGGTCCATCTGCTGTGTTAGATGTTCCTCCTCTAGCGTGTTTCCTGCCTTCCCGAAATATTGATCAGCAAGATCGGGGGGTAGATGACGTGCTAGACTAGTTTCATTAGCATAGCAGACTCTCTCCTCCTCTCTTTATCTCTTTTGTTACTTCTTCTATGTGTTATTCTCATTCTTCTATTTGTTGTCCTTAGTGTTGTCTACTTGAGGATGATGCAAAGCATTGAGATCTCTTTTGGTCTCTCTCATGTTGACTCAAAAGACACATGTGTTCTCTTCTTCTAGGTGACTTTCCTTGATTGGGGAATGAAGAACAATTATGCATACATACATATGATATACATGAATTATCATACAGCATACTGACCCTGAGGAAAGCGAAGTCACCTCGTGCTTTGTGTTTTGTGTCTATTATCCTTTGGTTTATCTCACACTTGGGGGCTAAATCCTTGTGATAACGTGCTCCTTTCCCTTCTCATTTCTTATGTGTATCACTACCTTAAAGAAATCACCCCCGATGAGGCGTGTGCGATCGCTTTAACATAGGGGGGCATACACCCCGTTCATATCTCTTCAAGATACTTGAAAATTTCTTGGCGAATTTAGCTTTGCCTTGAAAATTGTTGGTATTTTTCTTGCATGACTCATAGTGAGGGAACCTTACTACTGACAGTCATGGTTCTCCCTCGTGATCTTCCCTTTTACTTTGTCAATCAAAGTCGTAAGATCCTTAGTCCACTGGGGGCTTGGTGTATCTTGCCTCCTTGACGTGGTGATAGTTTTTCAAATGTTGTTTCCTTGTACTTTACCGAAAGTATGGGCGTACGCTTATACTCCCGCTAAAGTGGGGGCTAAATGTAGCGTCCTAAAATTGTGACACTTGCAATTTCGACTGCATTTGGGTCTTCACGATGGCGGCGCAACGTTGAACCTGAATGGAGACCCCGAAACCTGCTTGTGACATCAAAAACTGCATATTTCTGCACCTTGGCCTGATCCTTCCTTGCACCCTGCTGTCCTGGGAGGTGGGACCATGGCGCCCAGCGCCCTGGTCCTTCAGGACCATGGCGCCTAGCACCCTGGTCCCCCAAGACCATGGCGCCCAACGCCCTGGTCCCTGGCCCTATTTTGGGCCCGGTCTCTTGTTGGGCATCGGGTCTTTAAGTTTGCAATTTGAAAAACAATGCTTCTAGGTCGGCCTAAGGTCAAAAAAATCAGTCTCTCAACCCTAATTGACAAGTATATAAACTACTTTTCCTCTCCTAGAAAGGGAGGAAAAAGGATATGTGTGCAAGACGCGGAAGCAATATTCAAACATTCAAGCATTCAAGCATTCCTTCAAGCAATTGAGTATTCTAAGTCTCCATTCAAGGCTAGGTGTTGCATTCAAAGACAAGGATTCAACCATTGAAGAGGAGATCACTTACAACATATAACATACAACATCATTACACCTTCGCATGTAAGAATACAAACATTCTTACAACAAGGTATCAGTACTTGTTTACATTACAAACATTTACATTTACAGCATTCTCATTTCTTGGTTAATTCCAAAACCGGGGTTTGACCTAAAGGCAAACCCCTAATCCCTAACCCCCCAATCGTCCTCTCTTTTTTGTGTGTAGGTTGCAGGTATGCGGCTGTAATTGAAGATCTGGAATCCTTGTGCAGAGACGAACAGAGCCCCCTTCGTTTCGCGGATTTTTTGGAGGACCGTGTGCACTCCGGGCGCCATCGTCCCGTCAACTTTCGCTCAAATTTGCAGAACAACATCGTCTCGACATTTTACTGCTAATTTCAGGTCCGTAGCTTCATCCTGTGTCCCTATCTCCATCTACAAGTGAATCTTTCTTACTTTACATGCATTCCTAGTTCAATCATTATATCTACATTCTTTACAAAAGAGGGTATCCTTGATGTCTTAACCCTTGAAACTCATTTAGAATCCACTCTTGCATTGTGTGGGATTGGATCTTGTGGGTTTCAACCCCTCTTTTGAATGTAAAGTCTCTCCTAAGTGAAAACCGTCAACCCTAGTGACCTCCCTTCTCTCTCCTTGGGGGGGGGAACACCTAGGGTTCGATTTTTCCGCTTTACAGTTCTCAAATAGTATTCTTAGGAAACCAAACTACACATTCAAATCTTGCATATCGCTTCACTACAGTTGACCCAAAGTGCTACAAAAAGTATCACTAAGTATTGCTACAAGTGACCCAAAGTACTATTGCATGTGTCACTATGAACTACTACAAGTGAGCCAAAGGGCTACATAGGAGCCATAGGTATTTTATAACAAACATCCATCTTGTTGTCTCTCTACTAATAAACACACCAATGCACCATAATGCCTAAAAGGAAAAAATATTAGAATCTATAATTTCATTCATCCAAATACTTTATAGAAAAACCTATTGCACATTAGAAACTGTTAGCATTCTAAATATAATGGTGTCTAAATATTTACACATGAGTTTTTTATGCAACATGTAGGTATAGATATCCCATAAAAATAACATATATGTGTTATTTAAAAGTGATAAAAACCATGGCCAATGCTCTTATTAATACCAAGAAAATCATAAAATTTATAGATCTCAAAATAATATAACAAGCAAAGTCATCTCTTTATTAGTAACAAGGAAAATAGAGATAACATGTAGATTCTTCATCACACACACATGAAGTATGAAACCTGGATCCTAAATACCACAAATCCACAACATGGAATAATTAGAACATGAGAACATAACTAGAAATACCATAACATATTTGAGTGATTATTCACATACCGACAATCTTCGGCTAGCCCTTGGACAACTCAATCAAGTTTAGCTAGCCTTTGAGCAACTCTTTGTGAAGGTTGATGAAATAAGGAGTCATGAGATAAAAAATTAACTCTAAAGTTTTAATTCCAAGACATTTTGACACCTTAGACAATTATTTCACATATTTAAATCACAAAGGTTGCAAATCAAATAATGTGGCACCGACAAGAAAGAGGATAAACTCATCCTTTTCCATTATTTCAAGACTAAATCCTGAATATTTTATTTTTGTATCTACATTTTATTCCACTAAGAGAGCTCTTGGATCCATATGGAAAATTCCATGTTTGGATAATTTTATTACAGACTTAAAAAGGGAGCAGGATAAGTTAATCTATATTGGTAGCTTGAAGACCAATAAACCTCAAGCCCTCATCGCAAGAAAAGGGGAACATAAGGCTTCAAACAAAGGGGAGAAATAGAAATATTAATAAGATAAAGAAACTAAGGATTAGAATAATTCTACCAATCAAATTGACACTTTTCCAAATCAAAGGAAACCCACGATAAAAAAAAGGTGAAATGTTCCTTTAGCCATAAATCGAGACATGATGAGAATATATGTATGCATAATTTAAGGATTCACCACTAAACACATCTTCTTGAGGAGCATGAGATTATAAAATGTAGCATAGATTCATCATCAAGTTAAAAATAATCTAAGGTGATAGATAAATCTAAGGTTCATGCACTCACAACATTCGATATGGATTGTTCATCTCCACCATCAACTGTTGCATCGCAACTTAGAGATGTTTCTCAAAGAGCGTCCAAAGGTTATTTCTAGTGGAACATCACATGGAGATTTTGAGCATCATATCATGGGAAGGTTACATAGTCTCTCTTTTCTCTTTCCTATGGGAGGAACATTTCTTGCATATTTTGTATTATCTCCCTTTTGGACTTAAATATTTTCCCACTTCAGTTTTTTTCTTTCTCCACTTTATGAGAGAATTCATCATACATGAGTACCTAACATGTATAGTACTCAAGACCCATCATCATTGTATACATTACTCCCTCAATTTCACTTAAGGGGGTGTAGTGCAAATAGTGTCATTACATAAGTAATTAGTGGTGATCACATTCTAGATTGACCTATTCACACATAAGCTTAAGTTTACTTGGCTATTTTAGTGTTTTGTCTCACCTCATTTGGTTGAGAAATATGTACTAACTCAGTGAGACACCTATTGCATGTACATTTTCTACTTACTCACATTCTTGTTAAGTGTGCTCACAAGTGTCCCACTATTAGATGGGTAGTCAAATATTGTGACCTACTGCCCTAACTTCAATACCTTGCCTATGTTGAACAAACCATAATACTGAGAGAGGGGGTGAATTAGTATCCCAAGAACAAACTGCTCTGATAATTTGAAACTTATCTTGACCTTAGATATCCGTAGCATGAAATGAAATAAGTGATAGAAGCAAAAAAGCACAACATACACATCCATAAGAGATACACTAGATTTTTATATGTGGAAAGCCCAAATGGGAAAAACCACGAAGAGGGTTAACTATCAAGATAATATAACTAGCTATATGGGATTACAAAAGAGGCTCACCGCTAGAGGGCTCACCACCAGAAAATAAAGAAGTGAACTGAGAAAATTGCATCTACATATGCATGGGATCAGTTCGTGTTAAGCTCAGACAACACACCAATTCTTTGCAGTAGATCTGATTAAGAAACTCTGCAAATCTCTTTTCTATCTGCTTTCTCCAAAATACTATCATTGTAGATCTATCCTTCTCTTTTACTCATTCAACATCAACTTCCTCGCTTTATCGCTTATCACTTTACTCTTCGCTTACTTCATCACAATTCATATATCTCATACATCTCTCTCTTTTTAATCATGAAACATAATATGACTATGTATATATATGAGTGTATGAATAAGAATATACAAAGACTATGCCTCAAAAACATTTTCCCAAAAGATATTTCAACGGTCAAATCACATGCTACAATCACCAGAGCAAAATGTCAACATAATCTTTCAAGGTTGGCCTAGCCCGAAAAGAGAATATCCTCAAATTTCCACAATAACATGATACTAGAGCATAAATACCATGATCCAAATCAATATTACAAGGTTAACGATATGAACAATGAATTATCAAAAGATCATCATCGGGAATCAAGAAACCAGAGGACAAAAAACTGCTCAACATTGCATAACCAAATGCATTTTTGGAGCACAAGTTTTGGAGCACCAACACCACAAATACAACAATCTCATATGATGACAATAAGGATAACAAAATTGTACTACCACATCTACATCAAGACACAAATTTAGAGGACCGCACCTTTGAAATAAGTCATTTGCATACTATCTAACTACATGAACGACTGGAGCGTGAAACCAACTATCGTGCAACCAACACCAAATCTCTCATATCAAGATAAATGTATCATCATATTGAAAATACATATATTTAGAGCAATAAAAATGTCTACAATACATCAACAACAACTAGGATTTGTAATGTGTATCATGCATACATACCTATCTGCAACATACATACCTATCTTCCACTATTTTGTATCATATCTGGACCAAACCAGAACACCAAGTTTGACATCAATGACAATATTAAGACAAGTATTTTTAACAGCCTATATATACACATTAACTATTTACATATAATTAAACTCTTGATAATATCATTTTCCTTATGTTGTGTGTTCATATCTTGTCAAATTTTATCTTGATTTTTTCTTTCTATTCTTGGAAAATTATAATAGACCACACTACTAAAACTTATTCATTGGAACATGTTGATTGCCCTAGAACACAAATCCAAACATCACACCATCATGATCCTAACAAGTTCAAACTTGTGTACCTCTATGCTCTTGTGGAAGCAATCAAGAATGAGAATGTAGAACTAAGCTGGAATAATATTTTGTATGTACTTCCTTAATATTTGGTCCCACTTTTAAATATATAGATAGCATGAATACACAATATCACAACACTAACAAGATTTTTATCTTTGTAATATACAATCATGTAAAAAAATTTCCACGTGGACAAGTGGATCACCACCACTAGCTAAAGAAATAAAGAACATTGGGACTTGCCTCAAGCAAAAGGACATATGGCACAACAATGTTGCTTCACAACTATGACAAGACATAGTGAATTGTAGTATATGATAGTACAAAATCATCACACCTTTCAACACAACACACCATTGTAGCTTCAAGACGGGCTAACAATTCACTACCTACGATTGCACAATGTTATGAACAAGTGACAGCGAGTGGTGACTCTAACAATAGACAATGATCATAACATAGCTAACCTTTAAAGACGGGAAACAATAAAAATAAATTTGAGGTGATCGAGATAGAAGGTAAGGCTAGGATAGTGGTGTCGATAAGCACACCAATTTAAAAGGCTTATGATATAACTTAAACAACCAAACATGGGCTAAAGACAATCAACATGGAAATTTTTTTTAAAAAGTAACTAAGACACATAATTCTTTAGCATTTTTACGCCATGGAATAAAGATAACCTTAACATCCAAGCTCAAAGTGTAACAATTGTAATAGAGAAACCATGGGCAAGGATCAATAAATTTCTACCTTGTGCAATATACTCCTTTGACATCAATGACAATAACTTTCCAATTGATAGAGATAGAACCAATCTTTGACATCAATGAAATATTTTCTATAGGTTTTCCTTGCAATCCATTTAAACTCCTTTCTACCCCCTCTCATTTTTTCAGTTAGGCGTGAACAAATACTAGAGAAATTCTTGATCAAATTCATATAAGAACTCATCAAACCATGAAATATTAACTTTTTAGCACTCTTTGGTGTAGACCATTCAATTATATCCATCACTTTCTTTAGGACCATTCTAAGACAATTAGACGACACAAAAAAATCCCAGGCGTAGATGCAAAATCAAGCCTGAGATCTATGAGAGAATCTATCCAGTTGATTCAACATCAAACAATGAAGCACCTACAAGAGAAAAAAACATGCAAAGCCAAAATAACAAAACACGCACACATATTAATCAGAACAAAACACACACACATGCATTAAGGAATTTGCCTCCATTGTTCTCCTACCACTCAAGATCTAGTGTTCAAAATACGTGTGCTCTCAGAAAGCACATGCATAAGAAGCTATGATGGACGGATTTCAAGATGAATGCAAAGTAAATAACAATGTGAGATTGATCAAGAAAACAAAAAGTACAAAAGTGAATGAAAGATATCAAAGATGAAAAACAATGGGTTTTGAATGCAAAGTTCTAGATGGCCAAAAGGGAGTCTAGGGGCTCTTCTTTTGTAAGCGTTCTTCGAGTGAATCTAGATTATGGTACTAATGTGGGATAAAATATTGGTGTAGAAATGAAGATTGTTTATCCCACATTCAATAGGTAGATGAAATGGGTAAGAGTGGGAAATGATAAATAGAGAGCGGAGCTGATATACTAAAAGGATTTAGAAATTTATGAGTTTAATGAATAATGGAATATGTAATCGATTATATTATTAAATGTAACTAACAAAATAATGAAAATGAGTATATTATGGATGAATATAATAATATGGAAAAATATATTTAGATCCACTTAATGATTGGAAAAAAATTGAAGTTGATTGAAGAGGACAATATTAATGGAAATTTTTATGTGTCTACACCAGGTATACCTTACTCCTTCATAAAAATGTATTTATTGAAGTTAATCAATAGCTTCTCCTCCCCCAACTTCTCAAAAATTCTACAATTATTCATTAGGTGCTCCTCCAAAGTGTTACTAAAAATGAAAAATGTCATCCAAATAAACAATGAAAAATTTACAGAAAAAATATTTCAATGCCTCTTTCATTAGCCATATAAATACGCATGGTGCATTAGTTATCTCAAATGGCATGACTAACCACTTGTATAGGCCCTTCTCAATTTTGAAGGTTGTCTTCCACCCATATCCTTCTCTAATATAGACTTTATGATATTTTTTCTTTAAATATATCTTTGTGAAATACTTGGCTCCACTCAAGCAATCCATTATGTATCCACCCTCACCAATGGGAATCTATACTTGATCGTAATCTTGTTAACGGATTGAGAATCTATACACATTATCCACTCTCCATCTTTATTTGGTGATAGTTTTGCAAGAATTGCACAAGGACTTAGAATATCTAATCATTCCTTTCTTCAATAGCTCCTAAACTTGTATGTTCAAATTTTCATTCTTTGTAAAAGTCATCTTATGGGTTATTGTATTTGATAAACTAGTTCCTAGTATCAAACCCATTTGTTGACTCATCTTTCTCAGTAATGAAAAACCCTCAAGTACATTATCTAAAGAAAATTCATTAAACTCCTCCAATATATCTGAGACTTCTATCAGTACATCATCTATATCCTCCTTGTTGATTTTAGGAATCAATGCAAAACACACATGCTCATGATTCGTCCCATCCAAAATATTTCTACCATCTACCAAACAAATTCTTGAATTATTGCACACCTTCTCTTTTACCTCATTTAGGGGCTTTAACTTGTGACAAACTCCATCCTTTATTAAGGAATAGGTGTTAGCATGTCCATCATGAACAACATGAAGATCAAACTACCATGATCAATATTTAATATGAAAGATGGCTATTTGCTCTACCTGCACTTTTTAAGTTCTGTAGTTTTGAATCATGTTCCTAAACCGACATATGATGTTGAGACACTAAAATAGCTTCATGAATATGGATAGAAATGATCGTGTTTATATTCCAAACAACATACAAAGTTATTTTAGTCCATTATAAACTCTATTATGTTATGAATGAATAATTATTATGCTAGTAATTACTAATTAATAATCACGATGCTAAATTGCAAGGTATGCAAGGAGCTTAATGTTGTTGATGTTTACATCGGTTGGTTAAACATGAATCATAATAAATAAATACTAGATTGACCATAATTGGGTTTAGTGCTTCTATATAAATCCCTTTGATAAAGGTTTTTGGTTTTATATCTTTACCTTTTCATCTCTCCATCTCCCTCTCTCATTATCTCCCCCTTTCTATCTCCATTTCTCCATCTCTCTCTCTCTCTCTCTCTCTCTCTCTCTCTCTCTCTCTCTCTCTCTCTCTCTCTCTCTCTCTCTCTCTCTCTCTCTCTCTCTCTCTCTCTCTCTCTCTCTCTCTCTCTCTCTCTCTCTCTCTCTCTCTCTCTCTCTCTCTCTCTCTCCACTTCTGTTAACATTATCTCCCCCTTTCTATCTCTATTTGGATAGCAATGATAGCAATGAGAGATCAAAATATGAAACATCTATTGGCATGATATCACACAATGCCTCATCATAATATTTCTTAATCTTGAACTTTACCAAACATTTCTCTTTGACCAAATCTCTACAGTCCTTATAAAACCATGTAATCCTATATGGATGTATATGCTTCATCCTTTCCAATTACAACTTCCTAACCATATGTTCTAAAATTAGGTTATCGGTACTTCCACTCTCAATACTCGCATATCACAACACTTATCTCTTGATTTACATCTCGTTCACAAAAAACTCTTCCTCTAAGCTGGTTCTTTTTCTTCATTTAGCAAGGCTCTCCTAATAATAAGAGTCTCTCATATCTCTACATCTTCATAATTATTAGATTGGGATTCTTCATCTATATGTGCAACTTGTGTGTTATCTTCAGGTCTTCTATTTGTCCTTCCTTAATGGTGCGAACACTTTTATGCTTGATATACTTCTCCACACTCAAAATAGGCTCCTCAAAAGCCTCCTCTTCTAGGTCCTCATCCAAGTCTTACTCTTCCTCTTTTTTCACTATTATTTTGATCACAAGATCGATATGTATTATCTCCCTTCTGGTTTCTGACTAGTGCTAACTTTTTCATTATTCTTTCTAACTTCATTTTTGGCTTCCATAAGGTCATCCACCAATCTTTCCACCAAAACCTCTTCATATTTGATTGCTTTCAAATCTTTTATTCAACTTTTCTTCAACCTTTAAAGAAAATTGATAGGTATATTCAGTGGTAGTCATTCTAATTGAACTCATGTCCTCTTGGAAACTTGGATCCAACAAATTAATGAAATAGGCTACCTAAAATTTATTGTCCTATGAATGACATGTTTTAATTAATATTCTATGGAACTCCTCCACGTATTTTTGACTATTCTATTTGACTACTTCAAGCCTAACAAATTTTTTATCTACTCTAAGTTATCATCGACAAGAATGAAATATTTCTTCAACTTATCCATCATTCAATCCAATCTCATGATCTTTCCTCTATTGTTTTATTTATTTTTAACTATACTTTCTTCCACCAAATACTAGCATGACCTTTTAGTTTGTTCTTAGCAAATTTAATCCTCTTAGGATCTTCCACCTCGGTGTACCCAAAGTACTCCTCCATATAATTTATCCAATTGATAAACACTTCCAGATTAATATTTCTAAAAAAATTAGACACTGCAATCTTTGGCCTTTTCCAATCTTGGAGAGGGCCTTGAAAAATATAGTTTGCTCAAGATATTTTGTTGCATCATGTTTTTCTTGAACTTCATCTTCACTTCCATCCCTTATTGGCCCAAATCATCTATGCAACTCCTCTTGAAGTGCTTAAACTTATCTTTGTACCTGGATTGAAAAAAGTCTTCTAGTAATATATTATTTCTGCCACCATCATACCTTCATGGAGACATTTTGATCACTTTTCTTACAAACCCATAACCACATGTCTTGGTGAAAACTATCTCACATTGAATAATCTATTTTTACACTCAAGAACTCCTACTTTGATACCACTTGATGAAGGGTACTCCCCCTTAGACCAACCTCATAAAATCAATATTAATTTCAAGGCATAAGATAGAGAAATCAACAAATGATTCTTATTACATTCAACTAAACAATTACAAATCTAAAAACTAAATTCAACAAAGGGCTAATTCCTCTTGATATACCACATGGTCTACATTACTTTCAATAAATCAAACATGCTAGTCTATCAATGGTGACAATACGTGCAAATAACATTGAAAAAAATCCACCTTCAACCTACAACTTCACCCCAATTTCATCGTCTTGAACAAGATTTTAATTTTAACTTTAATAGATTAATCAATCCTTCCATGCCCAAGAATTGTAACTCTCGAGATAATCCTAATCCTAGAATATGCTAAAAAGAGGCCTTCAATAAATTTTGTTATCTTCCTACATAATTTGAATTTGTAATTCCCTCTTCACAAACATAGGTTAGCTTTTGGGAGCCATAACTTTTGATATAAGCAACATTTTTGACCCCATAAAAGATCATTTAAAGGTCTAGAATCCAAGTTTGAACATTTTTAATAGGAGGTTTGAACTTTGAAACTTTAATATCTTACTATCTATAAATGATATTTGGTTAATATTTTAACCATAACCTAATTTTACAATTTCAAAGTTCTAGATAAATTTCTAGGTCTATATGTGTTCAAATGCCAACTTTCTAAAAATAAAAAATCTACTATTTTTAGCCCCTATTAAAAATTTATTCACAAAACCAAACAAAAATCAATATAAATATTTTTATTTTGGCGATGCAAGATTGCTCCTACATCTTGGAAGCTCATGCATCACACTCTTTCTATCTCTTCTGAGTTGACTTGGTACATGTGTTTGTGAATTGTTACTTTGTCTCAATATTTAAAGATGTTCAATATGCTGACCCGTCCATGGGTTCCTTAGGGTTAATCCTCCCTGCAAAGATCTCGGTATTAAGGAGAAGATTTGGTTAAAACTTGAGTGGGGTTGGGTTAAGATCGGGATGTGTGGCCTGTGATGATGAAGGGAAGGTTCTCTTCAAGGGTGCAAAAAGACTACAAGATGGTACTAACAATGATGCAGAGGTGCGAGCGACTTTATTAGCAACTGATTTGGCAGTGAATATGAAGGCTTCAAAAATCCACTTGGAGGGATATTCCCAAGTTGTGGTTAATGCTATTATGAAAGGTGTAACCCCGAGTTGGAGATTGAATAAGTTCATCACCTTAATCTGTGCAAAATTAAAATATTTTCAAGATTTTTGCATTTCTCATGTAAGGAGAAGTGGAAATGTCGTTGTTGACGGCTTGTCTAATGCGGCATGTGAGCAATCCAAGGGTGAGGTGAGGTGGTGGGATAGTAATGACAACAACGTTCAATGGAGTTAAGATGACCTGCTAAGTACACTACTATCGCACACTTGAAATGTGTGAAATGTGGTTTTCACCTATGTTAATGTGTTGAGGCTAGATTGAGCATTACGGGCAATTAATACCGAATGTTTTTGCAATGGCGGCAGATGTTGAGCAAGCCTCATTAATAGTTATAAAATGACTTTGCACTCATTCAATGTGGCAGAGGAGTGAGTTTGGTGGTGGTGATAACAATTTTTGTGCAGAGTTTGATGGTTTTGTGTGGCTTTCAATATGGATTCTAACTTCACCCTCAAATCTTCTAAGTTAATGTCTGCCTTTTGGGGTTTGGTTCCTATTAAACAACTAGAGAACATGTTTTTGGTGAGGGATCCCCTATTTTTGAGGACTATTCAACTGGTTCCTAGCGAGGAGATGGTTGTCATTGGCCACAAATATCAATCGAGGGTGGACATTTACTCTTTAATTATGGCGTGGGGGCTCGATTTGTGTTAATCCTGTGAGGAGGTTAAAAAGGTGATGATGATGATAGTGCCGAGAGACTATCTTCTTAATATGGAATCTCTATTGGAGTGGGTGGTCCCAAGTTGGGGTTTTATTGTTTATGAAGGCATACTAGAGGAGCATGCAAAGCTTCGGGGTAGACACATGAGGATTCCATTCCTACAACATCGAGAAGAGGTTAAAGCCAGAATTTGTGATGATGCGAGGAGAGGGAGGGAAGGATTGAAAATTTATGTTCAAATAATGGAGTTGGAGGAAATTATCAGCCAAGCGAAGGAGGAAGCTAGGGTGGTAGATGAGATGCAAAGGAAGCAACCGATTACCAAGCGCTTCTCTTTGAAATTGGCAAGGCAAAATGTGTTGGACATCAGAGCGGTTGGTGGAGGAAACAAGGAAGGGGAAACATCAAGTACATAGACTACTGTAGAGGTGAAGAAAGAATGACGAAGATTTGGTGGACCAGCATACCTCTTGGTACCATTCTCTTTTTTATTATCTTTTTTTGAAAATTGTAGCTTTCAGTTAATTTTTGTTTGAACAATATATGCCAAATTTAGTTTGGCTTGATGTATATGGACATTTTTTCATTTTCGTAGCTGTGGGGTAGGGTTGAGCAAGGTACTGGTTTGAATTTTTTTTTTGTAGGGTGGTTTGGAGGACTTGTGGGTGGTTGATGGTTTTTTCCTGTTGATGTACTATTTTAATTATATTTAATAAAATAACAAATATTACCGATAAAAAAAAGAAGATGTTCAATATGCCATTAATATGCATCTAAATGTAAGATAACTAAAAGGAATATCCAAAGCACACTTAAATTTTTAAAGGACAAAATATTTGAAATTATAATTTGAATCATATAGATCATATGTGTGTTTGTGAATGTTTGTAATTATTTGTTTAGACCCATAAAGTTATTCTATCTAAGAGGTTAACCTAGGAGAACTTACTATAGTGGTTTGGTAATCTCCCCAAAGGTGTTTGTAAACACCACCTTGATCGGCTTAAACATAAGGCCAAGGAAAATAAATTACTACATATGCATTCTATTAATTCATTCCCATATGACCAAGTTTATTCACATGCATGTATAGTTTGAGTTGGCCTAGTGGTGGAGAAATTGTGCTCTTGAAAGAGAGGTCACAAGTTCAAATCCCACAGAGGGAGTAAGGTATGTACACCTCATTGGCTTCAACCCATTATCAATAAAATAAAAAAAGTTTATTCACATGCACCAAATGATGTCTATAGTGCTCAAGTTTGAACTTGAGACAATTGAATTTAAACCATAATAATTTTTAGCACACACAAAGTCCAAAACATGTTTCAATCTAGAAACATTAATTCTTGTGCACATGACAAATAATTCAATTTGACATTAAAAAAATAAAATTCATCGTTATTTCCAAAGCAAAATGTATCTACCCTCTATTTTTTAATATTCATTACATATTTATATTCAACTCTAACATTAATTTAAATTAATCATACTTAATTATTTAACCTAAACAATTTATCCCTTTAGAATATTATAAACAATAAAAAATATTTTTCTACTAGCACACAATTTGTAGTGAGTAGACTTTTTTTAAATATCTCCTTCGAATACCATTTTTTTAATTAATTTTAATGCTTCTCATAAACTACATTTTCAAGCACATAAAAATATTTGTTTAATTAATAGAAGATATTAGTGTAGACACCTCTAGATCTCGTATCTTATGTTCTGCCTTTAGGATTTGCAAGAGGGTATTTGAATAGATTTAACATACGACAATTAGGATAAAATAATTAACTAAATAATAAATATTTATTTAATTAAAGGACAAAATTAGGTGTCTACAATAACTTTGATCACCCATGACCTCAAAATTCCACTCACCCACATCAAGACCCAACTAGTTTCTATTTAAATCAAGCTCACAAAAAAAGTGATCCATGACCTCCTTCCACCCAAACTAATTATAGTGATTTGGTAATCTACCCAAAGATGTTTGTAAACACCACCTTGATAGAATTAGACATAAGGAAGGCGAAGGAAAATAAGTCACTAGATAAACATTCTATTAATTTATTGTCATACGACCAAATTGATTCACATGCATCGAATGAAGTCTATAGTGTTCAAGTTTGAACTTGAGAAAATTGAATCTAAGCTACAATAATTCTTAAGGCTTCACATAATCCAAAATATACATTAATTCTTGTGCACATGACAAATAATTTAATTTGACATTAAAAAAATATTTCTTCATCGTTATTTCCAAAGCAAAATATATCTACTCTAATTTTTTAATATTTATTATATATTAATCAATTCAACTCTAAAACCGATCTAAATTAATTATACTTAATTATTTAACCTAAACAAATTATCCCTTTAGAATATTATAAACAATAAAAAATGTTTTTCTAATAGCACAAACCTGTACGAAGTAGACTTTTTTAAAATATCTCCTTGAATACCATTTTTTAAATTAATTTAAATGCTTCTCATAAACTACATTTTCAAAGTTAGCACATATTTATAGAAAATATCAGATTTACAAAATAAAATAATTATAGAACTCAATTTTCTCTATAGTCCAAAAGGAAGTAGTCAACACGGAATTTGGAATGAAGCCCTTTGTTTTGACCTCTATACCTTTTATTGGGTCCACTTTAATTAATTTACTTCCTTGCTTTATGCAAAATGTCTCGTAAACTCAAATCCACGTTTTGACAAACAAGAGGAATTGTAAAAGTCCGTCTCTAGACGTTTCCGTCAAATGTCAAGAGCGGTGGCATGCTCCCCGCCAAACAAATAAATGCCTTTACCTAGTTACCATCATAATGTTTTGATGTATACAACTTGTAGCCACGTCCATACGTTCGAAAGGAAGCAAATTTTATAAGATTGTGAAGGACACGTTGCATGGGACATTGTGTGTAGTTATACTGCCTATTGAAAATGTTCGTTAATAAAAAATTATAAACATTTAAATTGATGTGTTTGTGACACTTGAATGCATGAAAAAACAAATGAAAAAAAAAAAAAATAAAATAAAATTTTGGTCAATGAGTCCTTGGTCTACTGGTAATTTTAAATGATTCCAATGAACCCACCACAGATCAAGTCTTGCTAAGTGCAAAGGCTTCGACATCATAAGGGATGAAGTCGGGATTGTGCCTCGGGTGAATTTGGCAAAATGGATACCCCTACTCTGTGAAGGCCCTTGTTGGATGTGACTCGCAAACTTCATGCCCTTGCTGGACTACCATGCTCAAGGTTTGGACCCCGCACACACCCACCCCCCCCTTCTCTCTTTTATGTAAGTTAATATTCTAAACATATCTTTTTAAACAAATAAATTAAATTTTTATTTTATTTATTTTTTGTATTCAATTAAATAATTAAAAAATTATTTAATGCTAATTATATCTCCACTTCCACCTCTCAACTACCACTCACTCATGGTCAATCAGTTGTGTCTATCTCCATCATCCAATTAGATTACTTTGTAATTGTCTCAATCTAATATTATTAATTATGGGAGATTGAAAGTGTCCCTATATAAAACAATATAATAATAATTTAATATTAATTACAATATAATAAATAATTGATTTTTAAGTGGAATAATGAACAAATATGATATCTTTCGATGTACTTTACTTAATAATATAATATTAATTACAATAAATAATAATAATTTTTAAAGTAGAATAATGAACAAATATGATATATTTCGACATAATTTACCTATATTCCTCTAAACATAGGTATGCTAGTTTAATATGATATATATAATAAAGTTTGTTGTGATAATTTGGCGTGTGATTGGTACCGAGCAAAACATTTGACGTGTGATTGGTATATCATTTGAGGTGCTTTGATTTCTTTTATATTTCTTGACATCTATTGAAGTTAGTAGTATCAATAAATAGTGTTGTTAGGTTATTGTATAATCGAGTTGAAAGGGGTTTGTGTTTTAATAAATTCTTTGAAATAGAATAATATCTAAAAAATGTTCAATCATGCAAGTGCTTCATGAATGATTGTGTAGAGCTAGATTCCATTTAGAGCACTAGATGAAGTGTGTAGATGTGCATTGGTTTCTATTTTCTTGTGATGGTTTTTAGACGATTAGAATGAATGTGTAGCAAATTCTGTAAATTGAAGGACATTGTAACATATTGTGCAAAGTTGTGTTTAGTCAACCTTAGATGGGAAGGGTAGAGGTGGAAAGTTACTCAAAATTTAAATTAGGATTGGACTAATTTGCAACTACAAGCTAGTCCTACACTACAAAAGGGGCTAGATCATAGTCAATAGTGTGTGCATTAGGATAAATGTGAGCATGGGAATGATAATTAAATAGATAAGGTGAATTGTATGGGTTTGTGAACATGAGAAAGGGGATAAGTGATAAGTGTGTAGAAAGATGTGTAAATATTAAATAAATAATGTATGGTAGGGGACTTGAGTTCACATAAGATTACACTATTTGTTAATATGTTTATGCATCAAAGCACAACCCTCAAAATAGACACAAAACTAAATGAAAAATAGCATGGGTATAAAAGCTCCTCCATTACACAACTTAACTAAAAATCTATTTTTTAATTGATCGAATTTCGTAAGATTACAATTAGTTACTTCATCTTCGTATCAAAAGATTTGAACATAACACTTAAAGTACTAGACTACAATAATTTATCATTGTACAACACTCATATATACATTTACAAAACTAAATTTGTGCATGAGGAAATAAATTTTTGAATTGAGATTGTGCATGGTAAAATATAAAATAATATAAATTTTAATAGAAAAAGTTAAGTGTGGAGAGGATGTAACATGCCAAGGCCCAAGTGAGCAAGTGAAGTCGAATTTTAATGGGGCATCAAAAGGGAATATTACAAGGGTTAAGGTTGTAATTATGTAGGTAAGGTTTGATTTTCATGGATAATGTTTCAAGGTCATAATTTGGTCTTGCATGTATTAATTTGACTTGTGTGATTACATCAAATGCATATTAAACTCATGTATGGGTGCAAAAACTTTAGTCAATAAAAACTAGAAGCATTTAATTTGATGTATTCATGACACTTAAATGCATGAAAAACACAAAAATATTATATTATTATTTTTTAATTTTAAATTATTTTTATTACAAGATTAGTACATTAACATTCCTCGTAAATATATAAAAAACAAAAACACAAAAATCTACATTGTTTTAAAGATATAATACAATAAAATAGTAGCATAATAATATACTATAAATAATATTTTTAATAATGGGGGATTGAAAGTGTCCCTACATAAAATCCACTTTTTTCTCAAGGATATGGATAAGATCAAAATAAATTAAAAATGATGCAAGAGCATCCCCAGTTCATGGCAATCTTGCATCAACCAAAAATATTTCCTTTCTGTTTTTCTTTCTATTTGCAGCTTCAACATTTCTTTATGTATTTCCCGAATTTGGCTCATCGGAACCTGTGGAGTTGGATTTTGCTTGAAGACTTGATCATCTTCCTTATTCCCAAACCATGGAGCATTTGGATAATTTTCCGACAAGTTATCGCTATCGGTTTCTGAGACAGTTTTCTGTTATCGGTTGCCTAGACCTATTTGCATTGGTGAACTACTAGATCCTTTCCATATCTTGCGGAGCCCTGAGCGTTGATTTCATTTTTCCTTGGTGTGTGGCCGACCTTCCCTTTGATTCTCACTTCGTCCTTTGGATTTCTGAAGGTTTTTCTTTATCGGAGGCTGACCTTGTTGGTTTTACACGTTAGGTCTCATTCTTCGGGTTTTGATCCCTTTTGGGCCGACCGGGTCCCCCTTGGATCAGATAAATCATTGTAATAGTGCATTAGAATGCATCTAAGGAGTTAGACAAAAAATAGAAGCGAAATCTTAAGTTTAAGGTCCCGGTTGTGACCTGTTCTATATTTTGAGCATGTTTTAGCATGCCTGTGAGATGGTTACTGTAACCTAGTTGTTACTGATTGGTTGTAATAAGTTTTCATGATATAATTCAATCAGTTTTGCATTTCCTCCATCATGTCCTTGTGTTTTCGTTGTATTTACTCTTGCTGATCGATTTGGACTGATCTCTTTGAGGCCCCTCCCAACTGGTGACTACACCAAGTGGTATTAGAGCAAGCTTTCGTTCTGGAGATTGTGTTATCCTAAGAAATTTTGTTGTGGGGTGGAGGATTGCGGATCCGACCTGCAACTGCATAGGATTGGTGTGAAGATGGCGCGAAGAGGAAATATTAATGGTGGAGTGAGTGGGAATGCAGACCCTATTGTGATGGAAATGTTGAGAGGAATTGCATCCCGGTTGGATGTCGTTGACACAACCCAGAGAAGACGCCAACACATTGAAGATGTGAGTGAAGATGGAGGAGAAGAAGCCCTGACAAAACAAGTAAATCCACCGACGATTGATCTGGATGAAGAATTTTTTTTGAGAGTTTTGAGTAGGGTGAATACTAAACCTCATTTTACCCCACCAAAATATGATGGAAAGTTGGATTCAGATGAATTGATGGATTGGATCTCAGAGATGGAGAAATATTTTGATTTTGAAAACACTGCAAAACAAAGGAAGGTGAAATATGTCTGTACCCGGTTGAAAGGTCATGCATCTCTTTGGTGGGAGCATTTGTAGGTTGATAGACAGAGAGGAGGTAAAGAGAAGATAAAGACATGGGATCGGATGGTTGCTAAGTTGAAATAAAAATTTATGCTAGCTGATTATCAAGTGAATCTATTCCGAAAATTGCAGAATTTGAGATAGAAGGTATCTAGTGTGAAGGAGTACACCAAGGCATTTTACAAGTTGAATATCAGATCCATAAATGTTGATGATGAAATTGAACAAGTTGCAAGATATTTGAATAGTTTGCAGGTGTCTATACAAGATGAACTCAGTTTGCTCAAATTGCAGAGTGTCGAAGAAACTTACCAGTATGCTCTGAAAGCAAAAGAGAAGCTAAACAAAAGACATGAGTAGAGACAAAGAGGAAGAGGTGGAAGGTTTATCGGAGGAAGATTTCAAGGAGGAACGTGATATACCAGAGGTAGAGGAACCTGTACAGATCAGATCAAGGACAAGGAAGTGAGAGAAGAAGGTAATTCATACCGGAAAGATGATAGAAATTTCTACCGGATGAGAGAACTGAATGGCTATCGGAATGAGAATTTTGGAAAAGATGACAGAAGACAAGACAAGAGAGTGTTTAGAGGAACTTTCTATAAGTGTAGAGGAGAAGGAAATCATGCTTTCGAGTGTAAGAAGACAGAGAATATCGAAAGAACAAAAGTTGTGGAAAAAACCCCACCAAATCAACTAATAAACTAGAAGATGGAGAACTGTTGATGATGAGGAGAGCTTTGTGTCATACCGGGAGAGATGAAGAGTCATTGCAGAGGAAGAATTTGTTCAAGACCAGATGTAAGATATTTGGTAAGTGTTGTAAAGTTGTCATTGATAGTGGTAGTTCAGATAATCTTATTTTAGAAGAGATGGTGAATAAGTTGAATTTGGAAAGATTGAAACACCCTAAGCCTTATTAGATAGCATGGATTCAGGATGATCACAATTTGTTAGTAAGTGAGAAAAGTTTGGTGAAATTAAAAAATTGGGAATTATCATGATGAAGTCTTGTGTGATATTATGCCTATTGATATTTGTCACCTTTTGTTGGGTAGGCCTTACATGATGGAAGGAAGAATACATGCACTATTGTGGCCAATGGGATGAAGCAAACCTTGTTCCCTTGGAGGAGCCTTTGAATAGTGAAGCCTATACAAATGCTAGAATCTGTTTGGTGGATGGAATGAGACATGAGAATGTATGTTTTGCCTTAATTCCTAAGAAGACTGAGAACTCGGAACATGAAGAAGAACAATTGGAAGAGATAAAAGAGTTGCTGATAGAGTATGAAGACATCATTTCAAATAATGTGCCTGATGGATTACCACCGGTAAGAAGTATCAGTCATTGTATGGACTTGATTCTCAGAGCTAGTTTGCCTAACAAAGTTGCACACCGACAAAGAATGAAGAGTTGAATAGACAAGTGCAAGAGTTTCTAAAGAAAGGTTTGATCAGAGAAATTTTGAGCCCTTGTGCAGTACCAATAGGATTAGCACCTAAGAAGAATGGAGAATGGAGAATGTGTACTGATTCCAAAGCAATAAACAAGATCATAGTGAAATACCAGTTTCCTTTGCCTAGGATGGATTCCATAATGGACTGTTTAAGTGGAGCCAAATAATTTACAAAGATAGATTTGAAGAGTGGATATCATCAGATCAGGATCAGAGAAGGAGATGAGTGGAAGAAAACATTCAAGACAAATGAAGGATTGTATGAGTGGTTGGTGATGCCTTTTGGGTTAAATAATGCACCGAGTACTTTCATGAGGCTGATGAACGAGGTATTGAAGAAATTATTGGGTAAGTTTGTTATTGTATATTTGGATGACATTCTAATTTTCAGTAAGACAAAAGAGGAGCATTTGTTGCATTTGAGACAAGTTTTGTGAGGTTGAGAGAAGAAAAGTTGTTGATAAATCTTAAGAAGTGTACTTTCATGAAGGAAGAGTTAGTCTATTTGGGATTTGTAATATCTGAGGATGGTTTGAAGATGGACCCTGAGAAAGTAAAATCAATTATTGAATGGCCTACACCGGAAATCATTGGAGAGGTAAAGATCATTTCATGGATTGGCTAGTTTCTACCAGAAGTTTATCAGAAATTTCAGTTCAGTTTGTAACCCTATGATTGATACAATGAGAGGAGATATGAAGGAGTTCACGTAGCCTTCTAGAGAAAACAAAAGTTTTGAACTGTTGAAGCGGAAAGTGACTGAGTAGCCTGTGTTAGCTTTACCAGATTTCAACAAAGTATTTCAAGTGGATTGTGATGCAAGTGGAATAGCAATAGGAGCACTCTTGAGTTAGGAAGGGAGAGTAGTAGTTTATTTTAGTGATAAATTGAATGATGTTTGGAGGAGATATTCAGTGTATGATCAGGAATTTTATGCCATAGTTCAATCCTTGAAGAAGTGGAGACATTACCTGTTGCCTAAGGAGTTTGTGTTGTATACGAATCATCAATCTTTGCAGTATTTGAACAGTCAGAGTAAGTTGAATCAGAGACATATGAGATGGGTAGAATTTTTGCAGAGTTACACCTTTATGTTGAAACATGAAAGTGGGAAATCTAACAAATTTTTTGATGCATTGAGTAGAAGAAGGAATTTGTTGATAGAGATGAGAGTGACAATATTAGGATTTGAGGAGTTGAAGACCTTGTATGATGATGACCTGGATTTTGTAGAACCTTGGAGAGCATGTAGATAACCGGTTATGATAGACATAAGCAAGTGGTTGGATTACTTCATTCATGATTGGATATTATTCAGAGGAGTTCAGTTGTGCATACGTAAGAGTTCTACAAGGGAGAATCTGATAAAGGAGAAACATAGTGGAGGATTAGCCGGACACTTTGGTGTTGATAAAATAGTAGCAGTGGTGAGTGAGCATTACTTTTGGCCCTAGATTCATAAGGATGTTAGGAAATTTGTGCAAAGTTATAGAGTTTGTCAAGTTGCAAAAGGGAGTAGTTAGAATGTGGGATTGTATAAACCTTTGACAATACTGGTAAGACCTTGGGAGGATATTGTAGACACCTAAAATTGTCATGTCTAATTAAATAAATATCTTTATTTATTTAATTATTTTAAGCCTAATTCTTCTATTAATTAAATAAATCTTTATTTATTTAATTAATTCATTTATCCTCTTCTAGCCTTATTTCTCATTTAGATAAATATATTTATTTATTTAAATTATCCTTTTCCTAAATTAAATAAATATCTTATTTATTTAATTATCCCACTTCTTCTATTAATTATATAAATCTTTATTTATTTAATTAATTCATTAACCTTTTCTACCCATGACACATGTCATTCATCTCTTAATTCATACACTACCTACCCCTTTCATTATTTTATTATTTCTTTTACCTACCCTCTAATCATAGCCGACCTCCTTTTACACCTCTCAATCTTATCCCTCCATTTCTTATAGTGTCTTCTATATAAGGAGATGTTTCCTTCATTATCAACCCTAATCAATCATTCTAATCAATCTATGCATCTTAATCAATTGATTACACTCACTATGCATTCAACCCCCTTGTTGACTACTTGACTACACTACGCTTTTGAACATAGGTGATCCTACTTGCAACCACATTCCATTCTTTGTTGAGCTCTTGTGCACATAAAATCTGAGAGCAAATATATCAAGCAAGATCAATGGAGATAGGAAGAATGGAGATCCAAACCCTATTGGACATGTGATGGTATAATCTTTGTGATTTCATTTGATTTGCATTGTCTTAGGTAATCTTCATATGTTATGGTGGATCTTTGTTGTTGTTAGGCTAGGGTTTTGTGGTTGAATTCATTTAGCCTTTCAATATCATTATTATTGTTATCCATTTTCACCATAAAAATTTTGGCACACCCCATGGGACATGGATTTTTGTTAGATCTGTGTTTTTTGCAGATTTTTCTAACCCTATATTGTTGTTTTGTAAAACAATTTGGAGAATAACCTTGTGCAGCTAGGGTTTTGGACACAAAATCAAGATCTTGGAGAGATTCGATCATATCTCACAAACACCTAAGAAATTTTGCACCAATTTTTTTTTTGCAGGTTGAAGAAAGTATCAGGAGCTCTCAATCCAAAATTCAGAATTTTTGGAGCATATTTTCATTTTCTATGAATTTTTTATGATTTTTCATAAAAAAATAATTTTGAGAGCAAATGAGAGATTTTTTTGGATTTTCTTATATTTTTGGAAATATCTCATAATTATACATAGGATCTATTCTAAGTTATTTTAATTTTGATGCAAAATATTTCCCTAAAAATCGGATCTTTAAAAATTAGGGTTTTTACTTATTTTGATCAAATTTCACAAACGGCTTTGAATTTTGACATAAATTTTTTATGCAAGTCAAGAAAAGTATTAGAAGGATTCAATAAAAATTTTAGATTTTTTGGATCATTTTGTCAATTTATATGAATTTTTTATGATTTTTCATAAAAAAATTAATTTTGAGAGAAAATTAGCGAATTTTTTAGATTTTCTTACATTTTTGGAAATATCTCAGAATTATACACAGGATATATTCTTTGTGATTTTAAATTTGATGAAAAATCATTCCTCAAAAATCAGATCTTTGAAAATTAGGATTTTGCATTATTTTACTCATATTTCACAAACTGCTTGGATTTGTTGCAGAAATGTATTTATGCAAGTTTGGAAGACCATCAGGACTCTCCAATAAAAATTTCAAATTTTTTGGATTGATTTTGCATTTTATATGAATTTTTTATGATTTTTCATAAAAAATTAATTTTTGGAGAAAATTAGCAATTTTTTTGGATTTTCTTACATTTCTGGAAATCTCTTGAAATTTTACAGGTGGTCTTTTTTTATGATGAATCAGATCTTTGAATTGGTCAACAAAACGCATTGTTGAAGGCCCCTATTTCACAAAGGGGTGATCATTTGAAACAATCCAAACTACTAATAAATCTTTGTTGCAGGTCCTTGGCAAGGGTTTTTGGATTTTTATTGTGTGCCTTATTTTCATAGACTAGCAAACATTTCAATTGGTGCACTAAAATTGAATCATTGTCTTTTGTGTCTTGAGCAATAGGCTCTTTTTGTTTAATCTTTAGAGGGCCTGTCTTCCCGTGTGGTCATTAGGACTACTAGTGAGAAGAGAACGACCCAAGTGGTAGTAAAAGAAAAGCCATCTTCTTCCAAACCACTATAAATAACTGCATTCATGGTGAAAACTATGAATAACGTGTGCTGATTAGTTCATACCGACACTATGTCTCCCCATAAACCCATTTGATCAAATTTATTTGATCAGTTGTAGGGCGTAACCCCTACTGGCTGGGACCCTTCTGTATTTACAGAGCTGAAAGTGCCGCATGTATGGCCACATGAGCAGATGCCCTTACTAGCACCTTTTTGTTTTAGAAGCCCAAATCCTTCTAGTTGTTGGGGCAGGAGGTCGGACCTCTGGTAGCGGCCCACACACATACGGTTCTTAGTAGAGATACAAAGTTTGCCACGGGGAGTTTTCGTGGGGACTGATGCTTGGCTGACCCGAGAAGTGAGTGCCGAGGGTGGAGTCAGTGAGGTTAAGCATCTAAGTATCCGCTCTGAATAGCGTAGCCTCGGGGGTAAAACCCCATGTGGGATCAACAACTATTGTCTTGGCCAGCCATAAGAATTGTGCTTGACTTATTTTAAACATTCAAACATTCAAGACCAAACAACAAAACATTGTGTCTTTTGTATCTTCAAGTGTATGCAAAACATTTTTTACATCAAACAACACACTTTTCTTGGAGTCATTTTGAGTCTAAACACTTGCAAACATTGAGTCCTCATCAACATTGTGTCCTCTTGTCACGAAAAACAGTTAAACATTCAGATTTGGTCACAACCAACAACTTCACAAATTGGAAAAATTTTATAGTCCAGCAAACAAGAGCAATCAGTTTTGGAATTCTTGAGCTTCCTAGGTTGTTTCTCTAGGTTTTCATCTAGCATTCAACTTGTCTTTGTGTCTCACAAAGTCCATCATTGCTTTACATCTTGCATTAAATTTACATTTGTCTAAACTTGAGTCAAAAGGTCACTTGCTTGTCCTCATCATACTTTGTCAACACACTACATACAACAACATTTTGCTAAGTGGTCCCTCATCAAGGTCTATCACCTTTGGGTCTCATTTGGTCTTACTTAGAGTCAAGGTCAACTTACCTCATCAAGAGAAACTATCCTCTCTTTGGAAGTCACACCTACTCTACTACATACATACTTGGTCTTACACTTTGGACATTGCAAGTACAGTTCAGATTCATTTACATTCCATCCAACTCTTGGTCTTCCATACTTTTTCCATTTTCATCTAGTCTCACACATCTCGATCAATACCTAGTTCATGGTTGAAACTCGTTCCCAAAAATTCAGGAGAGAAACTAAAGAGGCTCAAGAGTCCGCAAACATGAGTTCTTATGAGTATGACAATGATATCTTTTTCAATTCTGATCATACTACATTACTTGGCATGGATTCCTATAGAAACATTCCAAATGTTGAAAACATGGACACTACAAACAACAATGATACACAATGATGATATGGACAACTTTTCAGTACATTCAGCAGATGTGGAAGAATCCATTATGGATCCTCGTTTCAATCAATTGGTTGAGGAAATAATGAGGAGGGATAGACAATACTTCTTACAAATGATGGCACAAAGTGGAGCCAAGATACCTCATGATTTTGACATGTCTCAAATAATGGAAAATTGACCTTTGCAACAAACTCACTCCAACATGGATCAAAGGAGGCCTAATAGTGGAGGCAATAGAGGACCACATCTTGTGCCTGAATCACCATCATCTTTGTTTCAAAAACCAGAGGTCCCACATACACATGGTCAAGCATATGATACTCACCTTTGCAGACCATTATGGAAGTCTTATGTAGAGAAATATGCTCAATCACATATCAATGCTAAGGATCAACCACCAAAGCAATTGGATATTCAAAGGCATGCTCAAAATTTGGACACAAGGAAACCCCGTGTCAAATTTGGGGGTAACACATTAGAACATGACATGCCTGTAGAGTATGGTATACATGGACAAAATAGATATTTCGTTCCTCAACATGAATCTATACCAAGTGGTCCATATATGCAGCATCACTATAGACCTCCTCCATATGAACATGTGTATGATCAATATCATCCATATATGCAACATGCTCCTCCTCCAATTGGTGCCTCAAGCATGGGGTATGGTCCAAGGAGTCGATCTCCACCTAAGAACAATTTGGAGCAACAAATCAGGGATTTACAAAAGAAAATGGAGGACATAAATACACCGAAGCCAACATACACAATGAGAGACATATGTCCTTATCCATTTGACAGGAGCATTCCAATGCCTTCATTTTCTACACACTTTGTGACACCTAAGTTTGATAAGTACAAAGGCAAAGGGGATCCTAAGGCACACATAAGACAATTTTTCACAGCTTACATTGAGGTAGCAGTAGAAGAGACATATTTGATGAGATTATTCCCACAAAGCTTAGGTGATCAAGCTATGGAATGGTTCTCCCAACTTCCACTTGGAATTAAGTCATGGGGTGACTTAGCAGAGGCATTTATTCAACATTTCTCCTACAACATAGAGACAGACATATCAGTCACTACTTTGTGCAACACCAAGCAAAAAGATGGAGAGTCTTTTTCATCATTTTTACAAAGATGGAGAAATCTAGCTAGCAAATGCTCTTGTGAAATTCCACAAAAACAAATGGTAGAAATGTTCACCCAAAATGTTAACAAAGAGATTGGTTATGACTTAAGGAAAGCTTGTTTGTCCACCTTCAAGGACGTCATTGAAAAAGGCTTAGCAACAGAGAAGGTCCTAATTGAACAAGGAGTCATTAAGATATTCAAGGAAAACAAAGATGACTTTAAAGGAAAAGACAAGCCAAGATTTTGGAATAAAAACAAGAACACAGTCAATGATGGTGTTGTTGATGCCAATACAGTGCGACCCAAATTCATTTTTTCTGGATCAAATCAGGTGAATACTCAAACAACTTCTAAATCACAAAGGAAGTACACTCCATTGGGAGAACCACTTGAGTCAGTTTTCAAAAAGCTAGTGGCAAACAAGGTAATCACTATTCTAGATTTTCCTCCATATGAACCAAAGGTTAAACCAAATTGGTGGAATGATGATGAATATTGTGAATTTCATAAGAGCAAGGGTCATAAGATAGGAAATTGCCATCGACTGAAAAACATCATACAAGATCTCATTGATAGGGGTGACATTGAGATTGAAGGGCACTCATCCAATCAAGAACACGAGATGTTTAAGGAACCATTCCCAAAACATGACAAAGGAAAAGCTAAAGTCATAGATGATCAAACCAACTATACCAGAGCATCCTACAACTATGATTCAACTATCAATCATATCTCGATGGACAATTACGTCTCTACCATTATCATCAAGGACAAAAACCCTGAGAATTATACCTAGAGACCCAAGATTGTCTTAAAAGGCGTTGGATCTTCTTCCGAACCTACCTCTGAATGTCATGTTACAACCCATCGAGGTAAATTCACTTTGCAAGGTGCTCCAGCTAAAAACACCGCTTCCTCATCAACCAAACCTGAGTATGACCTTGTAGAACAGTTAGGGAAGACACCCGCACTTATTTCAATTCTTGATCTCTTACGCATATCCCCCGCACATAAAGCTATTCTTGACAAAATCTTGAGAGACACTGTCATTCCTACTGATCTGAACGTGGACCAGTTTCAAGCCATGGTGGGATACCTTTCCATTCCACACTCCCTTACATTCACAGAAGCCGATGATGCCTCTGTGAGCCAGCCACATAATGCACCTTTACACATCGAAGCCTTCATACACAAACATCGAATAAAACGAGTCCTGATAGATGGAGGAGCAGGTCTAAACATTTGTACATTGAGCACTATTAAACAATTGGGATATTCTGATAAAGCTGTGAATTCTACAAACAAAATTACTATCAAAGCATATGATGATGAAGAGCGTTCATCCAAGGGTACAATCACCTTACCTCTCAGAGTTGGGCCAGTTACAAAGGATGTGGTTTGTCAAGTACTTGATCTTGATCTCACATACAATATATTACTAGGACGTCCTTGGATTCATGAAATGAGGGCAATACCATCAACATATCATCAATGTATCAAGTTCCCACACAGTGGAGTTGAAGTGACCATCAAAGGCGATCCAAATCCATTCATATATTGCAACAATCTGTGACCTAGATCAGAAATAACAATTCCAGTTAATAGAGAAGCTATTCCTTCATCAGCATATGTGGATCTAGAACCATTGAAAGCTTCTACATCAAAACAAGCAGAGATCAAAGAAAAGTTCAATATTAAAGACATGGGATGTGGTGAGTATATCTTTCATGTTGATCAACTCCCACTATCTCCTAAGGTATTCAATAGACATGAACAATCTATAAACAATTTGAAAGGAATTGGGTGTGAACCACCTAGTGTTGTGGCTACTAAGTCTGAATGCAAATCTCCTCTAGTGGTGCAAGCATATCTTGATATCAATAGTCCTAAGAGTGGTTCCAGCGAAGAATCTATTGAGCGTATTGCCAACCCTCTTTAGAACTCACATAGCTTTACCATATCATCCACTCATTCCATTTCCACTCCACTTCCAGACTTGGATCAACAAGAATCACAAAAGCCCTTAGTCATTGGGGATCAAGAATCAAGCTTTGAAAAGAAAAATATAAAAGTCAAAAATAAAGAAAAGTCCTTTAGTCCAAATCAAAATCAAAAGCTATTGGACTCTACAAAAATCAAAGTCAAGGATAAAAATTCTATGAAAGAAAAAGAGCAAGAGTTGATCACCCCTAATATCAAAATAACTGGGGGCAAAAGTTCTAAATTTTCAAGTCAAAATGCATACTTGTTGATCCTAAGTCTCCATCATGCTATCCTACTTTCACTTCTTTTCACAATCATAAGCCTTCATAACTCATCCACTGGTTCCGCACATCCTTTCCCTTCCGGCGATACATCATGGACCTTTAATGGAGCTTCCTCAAGGGACTTTGTTATCAGGGATGCCCAAACTTCTTTAGGTGACACGCATATGGGAAAATGTAGTCCACACACTAGTAATTCTATCTCAATTCCTTTATCAAGGAAGATAGTCACTTGAGCTACATATCATTCAATCAAGGAACGATGCAGCTACAATCATAAAGTGAAGCCTCGCACATTTGAGGTAGGTGATTTAGTTCTCAAAGAAAATCCTAAAAATCGGCAAGACAGAGAAAAGAAGGGCAAGTTTGAACCAAACTGGCTTGGTCCTTACATCATTACAACAACCTATGGATCTGGGGCATATCAGCTCTCAACTACAGAAGGTGAACCTTTGGAGGATCCTATCAACAACATGCACCTTCGCAGGTTTTACACATAGCTCTTCAGAGTGTCCTAATTCAAAAATACAAAAAAATAAAAAATTTCAAAAATACAAAAAAATAAAAAAATTCAAAAATACAAAAAAAATTATAAAACAAAAAAAAAAAATCGTTACTTGGTGAAAACCTGGCAAACAGGCGCCTTGTGACACACACACAAAAAAAAAAACATTGAAAAATCGAAAAAAAGTAAAGAGAAATAATTTTGTCCAACGGTGAAAACCACTTCGGCGGTGCCCTGGGCAAGTACCATGGTGAAAACTAGGTCACCAGCGCCATGCGTAGAGACATTGCTCCTCCCTCCTTCAGGATTCACTTTCATCCTTCACTTTGCACACACTCACGACCAATTCATCCATAATAAACTTACACATTCCCATCATGGCTTGTTATTGATCTACCCAAGATTGGTTCACCATTCATAATAAACCTCCCTTTTCACCTCCCTTTCCATCCATAATAAATCCGATCCTATCTATGGCTAAGGCAAATCCTACGTCTAGTGATGGGTGTGGAACTAAGAACATCACATGTTTCGAGGAGTACAGTTTCTTCCAGCTTCCTTCAGTCTATCTGCACACAATCAGCAATAAAGCAACATTTGCATCACAGATCCGCAATAAAGTTTCATGTTCTCCGCAATAATGTATCAATTTCATGGATTCAGTCAGTTTCAGATGAGACACAGCAGCAACAATGGGCTTCAACAAATCAAATCTTTCAACAGACTCAGACAACATTATGGTTCAGTGCTATCTATCCATTTTGTGAAAGTAAAGATTGTGACCACAATCAAATAAGACTTATACAAGTGACAAGAGACACTAAACTTGAGGACTACAGTGGATGTTGGTGTCGAGTCTTGGTTTTCTTTTGATTTTATCTTTTGGTGACATGTCTTTTAGCTTTTCCAGGATGTCTTTGACTAGAGATTCTATCTCCAGGATGTCTTTGACTAGAAAGGTGAGGATGGGGTATCGTCACCTTTTTTTTTTTCTTTGTTGTCTGTGGATTGTCTCTTAGTAATGCTATGACTTGTCCAAGGATATGAGGACACTGTGAGTCTAGTATGAACTGGGGCATTCCTTGTTTGTGACTGCCTTATCTCCATGCAAACAAGTACAATGACTTTCTGGGTCGAACATATGCCTCGATTGTCATAACCTACTTGCCATAATAAAGCTCAATGATGATAACGCACAAGAAGCTCTTTCACTTTCATATCTTCTATCTTTCATCCGTTTTCTTGATTGACTTCCATCATCCTTCTCGAGTCCGCGTAGCCTGCTATCACATGACTGAGTATAATGACACACCAAAAACATTTACATTTCATGTAGTTGCACCTGCATTACCACATATCTCATTTCATACATACATATAGATATCACAATTGCATCACATCCTGCACAC
Source organism: Cryptomeria japonica (assembly GCF_030272615.1). NCBI lineage: Eukaryota > Viridiplantae > Streptophyta > Pinopsida > Cupressales > Cupressaceae > Cryptomeria > Cryptomeria japonica. The sequence continues at coordinate 763,070,918 of NC_081408.1, forward strand.
AATACATGTTAGAACATTTTATATTCTCATCATGTAAATAGTTATTTGCATTGTCATATCCATCCGCATTTCATACATTCACATTTGCAGTAGCATAACATATAAAAACATAAAAGAAAAAAATATTGTATTTCATCATATACATATTTGCATCCATATCATAAGCATCACATTAGAACATCTCATCACATAGGTACACATGCATATAGCTGCCGCAAAGATGAATCATCTCATATATATATATATATATATATATATATATATATATATATATATATATATATATATATATATATATATATAAAGTGTCATGATACAATGATGTCAAAATCATATGGCTACAATCACCAGAAGGTGTCTACATCATCATACAAAAATGGTACAATACTGATACATAGGGAGCCCTCTACAGCTATGATGAATTCCCTACCTCAGAGTTGGCTGGCCTCGACGGAGTTTGAGCCCTAGAAGGACCCGCCCCAAGATCATCTCTCCTGGCCCCTGTGTCCTCTGCAGCCACCCCTCGTGTCGCCCTATCCGGACAGAGGAACCCACTGATAACTCCTGCCAACACTGTTGGTAGTGCTAATCCTATCCATGTCATGGTATCCCATGCCACATGTCCCACCCTCATCTCCAGTCTCGGATCCTAGAAAACTCGTCTAAGGGCATCCCTGTCTCTGTCTCGATCGTACGGAATCAGCTCCCCATCGATCGGTATCTGCAGAATCCTATATACATCCTTCAGGGTGACTGTCATCTCCCCCATCGGCAAATGAAAAGTGCAAGTCTCAAAGTGCCACCTCTCCGCCAGTGCAATCAACAATCCCATGTTCACCCGAAACTCAGGCACATACAGAATATTTCTCAATCCCATAGCCTCAATCACAGCTCGGTCCTCGGTTGTCAACTTAGGTCACAACCTCTAAGTCGGTGGGAATCTCTCCCGTGACTCCAGCATAGGCAAATACTCCCGCAGTCACACAAATCAATCATCTCAATCCTAGTGACACTCACTGTTCATCACAAAGTGTTGTTTCTATCCTAGTGGTACTCCCTGTTCATCACAAAGTACTACGCGTTTGGCACTCCCTGTTCATCACAAAGTGCTGCTCACATTTGCACTCACTGTTCATCACAAAGTGCTGCTCATATTTTAGTACTCACTGTTCATCACAAAGTACTATATCTTGGTACTCACTGTTCATCACAAAGTGCCTTGATCTATCTTATCCTAGGGCCTATGATTGAGTGAATCCTCTTGAGTAGTTTCCTAATTGGCAACGTATGTTCTATCACAGAATTGTCAATCCTAGCCCTATTTGTTATCCTAGTCTTCTCTAGAGGACCTGCTTGAGTGTATCCTCTCAGCAGCTTATCCAATCGACAACGTATGTTCATCACAGAACTGCCGATTTGACCTAGAAGACACAAATTCACATTTTTGGACACAAACGTGCTTTCATGACATAAACGCTCTTTTAGACTGCATAAACGTGCCTGGCACCAACGCAGACGCGCCTACATGTTTTTGACATTTTTTGGACCCTATTCTAAGCGTATTTATTACTCTACCTAGCATGCATTAATGACAACAATAAATGCATCAAAGTACAAGGAGGTTTTGTGGTACTTACTGGCTCTCCTGCCTCTGTTGGCCTCTGATATCAGCGAACGCGATCGAATCTGTGAACCAATGCCATCGCTGCTGACTGCTACTGCTCTATTCTCTCTCTGCACTCTGATCTCTTGGATGTGTGGATGACAATGAGGATGTTTTACCATCGTGGTCTATCTTATAGACTACCCTAGCCCTCGTTTCCCAAGTCAGTCTTCATTATCCCGTGACTCTGTCACTTTATTCGGTCAATCCATTCTAGCCTCTCTTTCTTATCGAGAGATTGTCTGCAATCTTTTCAGACATTTTCATCCAATCTCTTGAGGGTGCATATCATTCCCATCTTGGGGCAACTTTGTATCAGTTCATATTATCTTCTTTGAAACAACGCGACAAGCCGCATTGTCTCAAAGAGGGGCAAAATGTAGACACCTAAAATTGTCATGTCTAATTAAATAAATATCTTTATTTATTTAATTATTTTAAGCCTAATTCTTCTATTAATTAAATAAATCTTTATTTATTTAATTAATTCATTTATCCTCTTCTAGCCTTATTTCTCATTTAGATAAATACATTTATTTATTTAAATTATCCTTTTCCTAAATTAAATAAATATCTTATTTATTTAATTATCCCACTTCTTCTATTAATTATATAAATCTTTATTTATTTAATTAATTCATTAACCTTTTCTACCCATGACACATGTCATTCATCTCTTAATTCATACACTACCTACCCCTTTCATTATTTTATTATTTCTTTTACCTACCCTCTAATCATAGCAGACCTCCTTTTACACCTCTCAATCTTATCCCTCCATTTCTTATAGTGTCTTCTATATAAGGAGATGCTTCCTTCATTATCAACCCTAATCAATCATTCTAATCAATCTATGCATCTTAATCAATTGATTACACTCACTATGCATTCAACCCCCCCTGTTGACTACTTGACTACACTACGCTTTTGAACATAGGCGATCCTACTTGCAACCACATTCCGTTCTTTGTTGAGCTCTTGTGCACATAAAATTTGAGAGCAAATATATCAAGCAAGATCAATGGAGATAGGAAGAATGGAGATCCAAACCCTATTGGACATGTGATGGTATAATCTTTGTGATTTCATTTGATTTGCATTGTCTTAGGTAATCTTCATATGTTATGGTGGATCTTTGTTGTTGTTAGGCTAGGGTTTTGTGGTTGAATTCATTTAGCCTTTCAATATCGTTATTATTGTTATCCATTTTCACCATAAACAGATATAAGCATGGATTTCATACTTGGATTGCCTAAAACACAGAGAGGGAATGATTCTATATTTGTGGTGGTGGATAGATTCTCGAAGATGGCTCATTTCATACCTTGTAAGAAGACATTAGATGCATTACATGTAGCAGACCTATTTTTCAAGGAAGTAGTGAGATTGCATGGATTACCTAAGAGCATAGTTTCAGATAGAGATACTAAGTTTGTTGGTTATTTTTGGAGGACACTTTGAAAGAATATGAAGACAGATTTGAAGTTTAGTTCTAATTTTTCACCCACAGACTGATGGATAGACAAAAGTAGTTAACCGGAGCTTGGGAAATTTCTTAAGATGTTTAATTGGAGACAAAACCGAAAGTTGGGATTTGATTGTTGCACAAGTCGATTTTGCCTACAATAATTCAGTAAAAAGGAGTACCAGAAGGACACCTTTGAGATTGTTACCGGAGCACATCCCAGAGGTATATCAGAGTTAAGATATATTAGCAGTGAAGACCGAAGAAGCTCAGAAGCAGAAGAATTTGTAGATCACATGAAGGAGTTACATATTCAAGTTAAGCAACATTTGGAGGACATGAACAACAAATATAAGGAGAAAGCATATGAGAAGAGGAGACATAAGTAATTTGAAGTTGGTGATGAAGTGATGGTGTATCTGAGAAAATAAATATTCCCAGTTGGAACTTATAACAAGTTGCAAATGAGAAATTTTGGACCTTGCAAGATTTTTAAAAAGTCCAGTTCTGGAAATGCATATGAAGTGGAGTTACCAAATAGTCTGAGTATTTCACCTGTATTTAACATTGCAGATCTTCATCAGTATCATGAAGTAGAATTCAGTAAGGACAATATTGTAGACTTGGAGAAATAGTTTCCCTAGAAGGAACTGGATCAGATTGAAGACATTTTGGACAGTAGGATTGGTTGTAGTACCTCGAGCAGTCAGTACAAGGAGTATCTTGTGAAGTGGAAGGACATACCAGTTGAAGATTCATCTTGGATTTCTTAGGTAGAGGTAGACTACCTTGGTTTTCCTCTGACTCCAACAAAGTGAGAGACTCACTTTTTTTTCAACAACCCTGGATGTCTGATGCAGGAGCATCCCCGGTTCATGGCAATTTTGCATCAACCAAAACTATTTCCTTTATGTTTTGCTTTTTGTTTGCAGCTTCAACATTTCTTTCTATATTTCCTAGATTTGGCTCACTGGAACCTGTGGAGTTGGATTTTGATTAAAGACTTGATCATCTTCCTTATCCCCAAATCGCGGAGCATTTGGATAATTTTTTGGCAAGTGATCACTATCGGTTTTTGAGATAGTTTTCTGTTACCGGTTGCCTGGACATTATTTGCATTGGCGATCTACCGGATATTTTTTGTAGCTTGCAGAGCCCTGAGTGTTGATTCCATTGTTCCTTAGCGTGTGGTTGACCTTCCCTTTGATTCTCACTTCATCCTTTGGATTTATGAAGGTTTTTCTTTGTCGGAGGTCGACCTTGTTGGTTTTACATGTTAGGTCTCGTTCTTCGGGTTTTGATCCCTTTTGGGCCAGCCAGATCCCCTTGGATCATATAAATAATTATAATAGTGCATTAGAATGTATCTAAGGAGTTAGATAGAACATAGAAGTGAAATCTTAAGTTTAAGGTCTCAATTGTGACTTGTTTTGTATTTTTAGCACGTTTTAGCAAGCCTGTGAGCTAGTTATTGTAACCCGGTTGTTACCGATTGGTTGTAATCAGTTTTCATGATATAATTCAATCCATTCTGCATTGCCTCCATCATGTCCTTGTGTTTCCATTGTGTTTACTCTTGCTGATCGGTCTGGACTGATCTCTTTGAGGTCCCTCCCAATCAGTGACTACACCAAAAAATAAAAATGATATTATAATATAAAATAATATAGATTTTTTCTTTGATCAAGAATTTAATAGAAATAGAAATATAATAATAATAATTTGGTACTAAAATCTTTTTTGCTTTTGTAAAGAGTTTAATGAAGATATAAAAATATAATAATAAAAATATATTAAATCATAATAATTATAATCATATCTTAATAATACTTTAATATTAATTATAATATAATAATTTATTATGAGGAATAATGAACAATATGATATCTTTTGACGTACTTTACCTATATTCCTCTAAAGATAGGTATGTCGATTGGTAGATTACTTATTGTTAGATAGTTCAGATAACTGGAAGACAACTAAGAGGGGGAGGGGGGGTGAATCAGTTGTCACAGATTACCGAAAGCATTAGCAATTTAAAATTCAATACAAACTTTAATATTGGAACCCAAAAAAATAATACCGGAATAGCAATTAATCCAATTAAGCATAAAAAATAATCACAGAATAAAAGCCATTCACACAACACTAAGATTTGTACGTGGAAAACCCGGTAAAGGAAAAAACCACGGTGGGAAGTCTACCCACAGTCGAATAATACTTCTATAGTAAGTATGCGAATTACAATAAAGGGGCCTGCACTTGTAGGAAGGCCAACAACCTAGAGAAAACTACTCATCACAAAAGGAGTCTCACTAACTACATACAAATCCAGACTATAATTCAGAGAATTTTTGAACTGTGAAAGATAGCATCTCCTATGCCAGAGTATAGTTTCGGTTAAGCTCAATACTAGAGAACTAAATTCTCATACATAAAACCAATTTGATCTCCAATGATCAATCAACTCCTTTGCTTGAATGATATTATGTTATTTGCATATTACAATACTTGACCATGATCTCTTACATTAACCATGATGATCTACAATGAGATCTTACATCTATACATACAAACCCTCGACCATAAACAATCAGGTTGGCTACTAGACAATAAACCAATTACATAATTACAAACCATGTCAGCCTTAGGCCAAACAAATAATATTCAACACATAAGACATCCCAAAAATACATCAATAGGTCCTATCCACATGTTACATCAATGTCAGTCCATAACCTAGATCAACCAGGACCAAGTATATGTCCACACACTTCAATAATGATCTCCAAATGCCAAGTCATGAACATGATCACCAAAAAAATCCTGAAACTCTATCAAAAGCTGCACCAACGCCACTTAAGCAATTAATCAAAGATCTCCACCAAAAGCTTTGCCGGTGAAACCCTCACCAGAACCAGAAACCAAGCTTCTAAGTAAGCAGGATAACATCCAATCACTAGACCCAAACCAAATGACTAGATATGAATATAAGCATCATGAACAAACCAATTCTATCACTAGATTATACCTGATCCTGCTGGATAATGTCAGATCCAAGTTAACTAGAAACCACTTAACCTATCGGGACCAGAAGGGTGCCGGTAAAGAATCCAAACAAATAATGTTGACATCAATGACAAAACATCAATGCAACGCATAATCAATTCCACCAAGTGGCCAACAATCTCTCCCTTTGGCATTGATGGCAACACTAGATGTGAAAAACATCTAAGTACCAAGAAATGCCAAACAAGTCTCCCCTTGTGGAAGACAACCAACAATCTCCCATAGATAGTTCTGAATATCAAATTCTCTCCCCCTTTGACTTCCTTTCTTTAACTTTTTCAAAGCAATATCTCTCCCCCTTTGACATCAATGCCAAAAAATTGACAAAAATATCAAAGCAGAAACATAAACCTCTGAATCTCAAAGTTGACCACTCCCCCTAAGCAGTAGCATCCCACATCAGTGCCAAAATGAATAGTATCTTAGATAATGCATGTCGGACTGATGCCAAACCGCATCAATCAAGTCTCTACCGAAGGGGCAGAAACCCCTAATTTGTCTCTCAAGTACTCAAATGATTCCTTGGATAAAGGTTTACTGAAAATATCAACAATCTGCTCTTTAGTGTTCACATAAACCAGTCTAACTTCATTTGCTTCCACCTTCTCCTTCAAAAAGTTATACTTGATAGATATGTGCTTTATCTTAGAATGAAATGTCAGATTCTTTGATAATATATTGATAGCAGCAGAGTTATCACAGTGAATAACTACTGGTGCATCACAATCCAAGTATTCAAAAACTATGAATGCAAGGGATCTTTATTTCTCCAAAATGAGGGGTATTTATAGAAATTCCAAGGCCAAAGTTGAGGTGGCAGGAATCAACAGTCTGAATTCGATATGAAGATATCAAGGGATAGGATTGAGGAAGTTGGAGAAGAGGTTGGAGGGAAGGACACATGCCATCTCTGTGGTGACAAGTGCCAAGGAACCTTGCTCATGAGAGGGCAAGTGTCCAAAAGGGAAGACATGTGGCCAAAGTGCCATGTGTCTCAAGGAGGGGATATCCAACCCAGATGAGGTTAGAATAAAAGAGTTTAGGATATGCAAGATAGGATAGGGTTAGTTAAACCCAGGATTAAATAGAATGGGTTAGGTTAGGGGGTGGTTAGGCTAGGTGGTTAGAAGTTAGGAGCCATGTGTTCATATTTGAATTTAGAAATTCAAATATTAGGAAAAAGATAATCAATCTCAACAAACTTGGATTTGTTAATCTTAATTACGGGATTAGAAAAATTGATTTAAATGGGGGAGGAGGATAAATTAATTTAGATTAATTAATCAAAGGGGATATGAAATGAACTATATAAATAAATCTTTTAGATTTATTTACAAGTAGATGAATAGGGAAATTAATCAAATTAATTGTGAATTTGATTAATTGGGAAGGGGGATTAATTAAATAACTGTGTATTTAATTAATTATCTTCGGACCATTTTTAGGTGTATACACTAACAACTAGTAGTGTTTTGTTGATAGAAAATTCCTTTTAAAGTGTAGAAAGCTAGAAAATGAATTGCCTATTCATTTTTTCGTAGATATTCAATTTTCCATTTCCTTGTAGAGGAGATGATTGAGTAGCTCACACCTCATATTGGGGTGCTTGTTGTGCTTATGTAGAGCCATGTTAACAAACTAAATTTACATAGTAGGAGTAATAATATGTCCCAAAGCCCACTAGGGATCAAGTCTCGTTGAATGCAAAGGTATGCCACTCTAAAGGAACGAGGTTGAGATTGTGTCATGAGTGGATTTGGTGGGCTAGATATCCCTTAGTCCTTATCACTAAGCCAAACCAGAGCACTTATTTGTGCACGTGAAACACTTGATACTGATAGTTTGCAAAATGATTAGAAATGTTTATCCTTTCAACAAAAACCACATGCTAAAGCTAAATTTTCATCTCAAACATTTATATTATGTGGACGACCTTTTATTAAAAGAATTTGCTAAAGGATATTTTAATACAAAGGGAAAAGAGGGGTCCATAACTTATACATTAAATCATGCCTTTCTAAAGAGCCTAAATATTATCACATAATTTGTTATTTTATATATGACTTTATCTTAGAATACTTTTTATTTAAATATTGATTTTAAAAGCTACGCCTTTGAAAAAAGAAAATGGTTCTTTAATTTCTAAATGCACTAACAAATATAAAACCTTCTTGAATGTTGGATCCTTTGCAATACCTAATAAATCTATTCTAGAAGAACAATTTAACACCATACGTAGTAATGATAATCTTTTCCATAATAATAAACTCTTTTTTGTCCATGAATATACAATACAATATTAAATTATCAAATTTAAATAAATAACGTGTTCAATTCTTTTGGAAGGTGAGAATAAGATCCCAAATTCTAACCTAACTCATTTTAATTTAGGAAAAAAAAGAACTCCACTCCACAATATATGACACCCAATTTTTAACCATATATGAAAGAAGCAATAACAAAGAGAAAAGAGGGGTCCATAACTTACACATTAAATCATGTCTTTCTACAGAGCCTAAATATTATCACATAATTTGTTATTTTATATATGGCTTTATCTTAGAATACTTTTTATTTAAATACTAATTCTAAAACCTGTAACATCTAATATTTTTTGCAACAAAAAAAAAAGCTCTTTAATGTCTAATTACTCTTACAAATATAAAACCTTATTGAATGTTGGGTCCTCTACAATACCAAGTAAATCTATTCTAGAATAACATCTTTAAGGTCAAACTAATAGTCATGTTGTTCTCCATTTTGAAAACTTCTATTTCTTCTCCTTAAAAGTGAAAACTACTGTCTCTGTGCTGCAATGGAAGAGAACGACAAAAAGTTTGAAATAAAGACAACAATATGAGGTTCCAAATGAGGAAACCTCCTACACTTTAAGCCTTTAAAAGCTTGGGTAGATGAACCCTTTTGAGACTATTTTCTTGCAAAAATAGCAAAATATTTACAAAAAACCAGTGTAAATTCCTGTAAACATTTCCTTTATGACTGGTACAACTAAAACATAAATGGAAAGTTGAATTTGTCTTTTGAAAAGGATCACAAAATGCACCCAAAAACCAACAGGTAAACCAGTGCCTTATCTGGGCAACAGAGTCATCTGTACAACAGACTGCAACCTGACAAGAGAAAAGTAGTACACAAATCACAAATTCCTGATCTATTAACTCTGAATATGCTTGACATATACAAAGTCCCAATCTGCACCAGACTTCATCATCAAATCCACACCAAGAGTACTGATATCAATGACTTTGTTCAAAGTATTTTATATTTTCCTCCTTAAGAAAAAGACTCAGAACAACTTCATTAGATGCCTAATAAATCATTCAAATAAGCAATCCTTGATTACTTAAATGAAATGAACACCAGTACAATGACATAGTGACAATAAAAATTTGGATTTAAATTCTCTGGACTGAATATTTCATTCCCCTATCAAAAGGTTACAAGTACTTCATATATGACTCAGAAATTGCCAAGAAACATGTCTGCATTAAAATTTTGCCAGAGTTTAGTTACAAAATTTGTGTCCCCCTTTTCTAGGTAGTCTTGGTATCCTTTTATAGAAATCAGGATGCAACAAGCTTCAAACTACCTAGAAGAAAAATCTTACCCTAACAGTCATTTACTGCAAAAGTTACATTTTTGTGCCATTGCAGTCGAGGGAGAAACCTAACATTCTTTCTGGGATGCGTTCTTCATTAATTCACTGGGCATTCATTTGGAAAATGGACGAAAGAGTAAGTTCCTATTACCTAAAATCGGTTACAACCATCATCAGCTTCATAATGCCGGTGGATCATCTCGTGCCAGAGCATTGATGAGCTCTACCTAAGAAAACACACAGCTGCGCACCATTATGTTCTCTGTAGATCTCCCTGCAGATCTCCCTAGATACCTCTCACCAACCCTTCACTTCGAACAATATCTGATGGGATTTGCACATCTCTGCCACTATTTCTTTTATTTTTTAAATTTTTGGTGCCAACGGATCACGAAAGCCTTCCTTCTGAGCACCTTTCCTTTAGTCTCCATGTTGCGACGTTTAAAGTTAAGATGTATTTCCGTTGCGGTATAGCGACAACCATCCAATCATGGGAAACTAGTACGCCCTTTAAATTTTCTGAGTAATCCACTTAGAAATGGGCCCCACCACTTGGTCTCTAGCTGTTAAAAATTTAACCGCTACCACTAGTTGTCCATCGTAACCCTTACCTTAACTACTGGCATTAACTGCTGTCGCACTTGGCCTACAGAAAATCATCACCTTCTGACTGAGAAATAACTTCTGAGATCCCGAGGTCATTGCCCCAAAAATATTTTTTGTGGGTTACACTTGACTGCAAAATCAGATTCCTCGAATCGAGAGCTTTCCAACGACATATGACAAATCCATATTTGAGCAAAAATTAACCCTCAGGCGAATAAATCCCTCTGTAGGCCAGTCATTAATTTCTCCCTTTTCACTATAGTCTGAAACTATATTTTAACCTGACTTTCCTGTGCAGATCTCGGCCACATGTCACCTCCCGGCTCGCTCGCGAGTCCCTCTGAACTCCACCTGTTTGCCACTTGGACCACCACCGGACTTGGGCCTGCCTTGGTTCTTCTTCTACTCCTTGCCACCTGGTACATCCTGATATGTTCCGAGCCCATCTGGATGACCACCTCAACTGCCACCTCACTAGTCGCCATGTCGCAGGGGATAACTATCAGGCATCTTCATCTCGTGGTATAGCGACAATCGTAGATCTTCCCTCAACCTGCTCGATCCTTAATGCCTGGGCCGCTTCACCTTTTTCGCACGTGCTTTGTCGCCAAGTCGTAGGGGATATTTGGCGATCATCTTCCCATCGTGACATGGCGACAACTGTCAGATCATTTCGCTCGACTGTCAGATCATTTAACCTGCTCGGTCCTTACCTCGACTGATCTGCTACCCTCTGCCGCGTGTCACCACTTGTTAGCCACTGATTTGTTTTGAGATCTACCTGGGCACCACCTGTCTGTCAGGTCTGCCACACGTCAACCTCTAGTTCGCCACTGGATCCACCTGGACCGCCATGTCACCTTTGGTTCTGTCGGATATCATTCTTTTGGCCAAACTTCCTCTTCGGCAAGCCATTCATATGTCTCATCGAACTCGTAGTTTCATCGATGCCCTTATTTTATCGGCTGGACCAGTTGATATTTCTTCGACGTGCCTTTGTCGATGGAAACGAACTTTCGATGAAACCATTTAGAGGTTTATCGCGACCAAGGTTTGCTCGACATTCATTTTGATGACATGCCACTTGTTCTGCTTCATGTCACCATTAGACCTTCCACCTCATCAGCTGCGTGTCACCACGTGGCACCTCATGATTTGCTCAGAGTTTACCTCGGTGCCACCTGGCCTGCCACCTCAGTAGTCGCCAAGTCACGATAATTAACAGTCGAGCACTTTCACATGGTGGTATAGCGATGGTCGTTCGATCGACTCAAACCTGCTTGATCCTTAACCTGAACCGCTCACCCTTTTCGACACGTGCTTTGTCCCCAAGTTGCGATGATATCTGGCGAGCATCATTATGTCGCGACATAGCGACAACTGTTGGATCTTTTGCGATCACCGTTGATTTGCCTGACTTGCTCGCTGGTTATTTTGCCTTTTCGCTGTAAAATTTGGGCACTTTGAGATGTGCGCCCACCGGATCGCTGAGCGGTTCCTTATCAAAAGCCCGTAAGCTTTGAAATTAAGGATATATGCGACCTTGCATATAAATACTGAAATGATCCTCCCTGAGGCCAATGTAGGATAAATGGTCCTTCATGCCAAGGCCTTTCCATTGGATCATCAGGACCTTTCCAAACATGCTAGCCCGATGGCCGACGCCATCTTCCTACACTTTCCATCGGGTCATCGAGAAGACATCAAAACCTGACTTCCGATGGCTGATGACGACTTTATGCGCTCTGCACTTCCATCGGGTCATCGACATCACATTAAACCGCTCCACCCGATACCCGATGGCTCTACTTCGGTCCGTCCACATTTCTATTGGGTCATCGGGGTAGGTTAAAACTACTCGCCCCAATACCCGATAACTTACTTCGGTCTGTTCCACACTCCAACGACCTCATCGAGGTAAGTCCTGCCGATCGGGGTAGGTTTTGCCGATAAGACAAAAATTCAAAAAAAATGCCATAAACATGCCAGGAGGAAGTGCAGATGCAATAATATTGGAATGGGCCTCCCAAATTCATCAAAATTTCATGAGTCCCAACAAGTCCCATGACCATATCTACTTATTCCGAACACCATACACTATAATGATAATCCTTTCCACATTAATAAACTCCTTTTTGTCCATGAATATACAATACAACAATAATAATAAATCACCAAATTTAAATAAATAAACATCTTTTGAAGTCAATCTAATAGTCCCATGACCATATCTGCTTATTCTAAACACCATACATAATAATGATAATATTTTTCACAATAATAAATGAACAAATTTAAATAAACAATGTGCTCAATTGTTTTGGAAGGTGATAATAAGATCCTCAATTGTAATCTCTTATTTTAATCTAGAAAACAAAAACAAAACTGCATTCTAAAATTTTAACCATACATGAAAAAAGCAATAACAAAGGGAAAAGAGGGGTCCATATTTATACATTAAATCACGTCTTTTTAGAGAGCCTAAATATTATCACATAATTTGTTATTTTATATATGACTTTTACTAAGAATACTTTTTATTTAAATACTATTTTTAAAAGCTACACCTAATAAATTTTTTAATAAAAAAATGGTTCGTCAATATAGCAATAAACTACCAAATTTAAATGAATAATAAACATCTTTTGAGGTCAATCTAATAGTCCGGTGACCATATCTGCTTATCTCAAACACCATACATAATAATGATAATCTTTTTCACAATAATAAACCATTTTTTGTCCATAAATATACAATAATTAATTACCAAATCGAAATAAATAACGTGCTCAATTCTTTTGGGAGGTGATAATAAGATCCCCAATTGTAACCTCACTCATTTTTATTTAGAGAAAAAATAAAAATAAAATTCTCCATTCCACAATATATGGCACCCAAAATTGAACAATATATCAAAGAAAGATAATAATAATGAGGAGGCACTTGTATGGAAAGCAAAGCAACAAAATTGTCGGTCAGCAATTTGTGGGTTTCCTTTCAATCCCATTCTTTGCCGCTCAAAATACCTTTCTCTATCCCTAGTGCGCTCCAAGGCATCTTACCAACAAATTCTTTTAACAAACAAACAAAAAATTAAAAAAGAAAAAAAAAATACCAATTTCTTTCGCTTTACACCACATGAATAAATAAATTAAAAAGAAAAAAAAATATAGCAGCCGTGGAGGAGACGTTGCAATACACGACGTGGTTTCGAAGGACGGGGGCGGCCGTTACGCAGAGTCACCGCCGACTTGGCGGGGTCCTTTATCTGCCACGTAGGCAGAAACTGACATGGACGGGGACGTGACGTACGCTCACACACTTGGGGTCAGAGAAGGCGGCCATAAGGAAAGTTACAAGCACACGGTCACATGGTGCTAAGCAATTCAGGGGGCCGAGTAGGTAATCTGTACGCGGTTGGATTGCGGGATTTTCCCAAGATCTGCCGACCATGGTTGATTTTTCTCGCGGCTAAGAGCCCCATAAAGCCCATAGCCCGAGGCATCCTCAGTTCAGAGTTTTACAACACTTTGGATCCTCTGTACCCGGGTTCGATCCCCTGTCGTAGCGAAGCAGCTTCTGTGATCAAAAGATTTGAGGTTTGATCTGGGCGTACCAGAAGCTTGTTTATCTGGGTATTTGGTATTTTTGAAAGAAATTCTTCTGGGTATTGTGTTTGTGGAAGAGATCATTTGGGTGCTGCTTTCTTTTTAAGGGTTTTGTTGTTTCATCTGTTATTTTTTGGGGGATTTTAAGGCCAAGATGGCACAAAACAGAGACAAGGAGGAGACCGGGTGCCAGGTGCCGGAGGGCTTGAAGCCCTGCGTTAATAACTGTGGTTTCTTTGGCAGCCCGGCCACCATGAACCTCTGCTCTAAGTGCTACAACGAATATGTGCAGCTAAATGTTAATACAACGCCCAAGTCGCCGTTTTCTGGGGTTTCGATCCTCAGAACTGAGGTTGACGTTGTAGGGTCTCGATCCGATGATATGGTGGTTGATATTTCTGGCCCTTCTTCAAGCGTTGCTTTGGTGGCGGCGCTTCATTCTGAGGCGACACAGACGAAAAAGAACAGATGTTTTTCGTGCGGGAAGAGGGTTGGACTGACGGGGTTCAAGTGCCGTTGCGGCGATTTGTTCTGCGGGATTCACAGGTACTCTGAAAAGCATAACTGTACCTTCGATTACAAGGCCGCCGGCCGCGAGGCCATTGCTAAGGCAAACCCCATCGTTAAGGCCGACAAAGTTCAAAGGTTTTGAAAAATTGCCTTTGCTTTGTATTTGTCATTGAAACCCCATAAAACTCTCTTCGGGAATATATTAAGGGTTGTTGTTCGTCGAAGGGGTTTGCAGTGAAGCAGTAATAATTTTTTTTTTACAGATGGTATGGGGTATCTGCAAAACCTTATGTGTATTCTCTGTTTGGGATGGGGTGGGATGGAATAGTGTGGCCTTTTATCTAGGGTTTGGACGAAATGCTTATGCAGATGTAGTTTCTTGGCTCATATGAAAGATATGCTTTATGTAACGGGAGCCAATTTATGCTGGTTATGCCTATGCTTATAGTGAACAAATTTTCACTTGCTTTTCATTGGTTGGGTTTTGATGTGTTTGTGGAAACACTTTGGAACAAATCTATAGTCAATTGATTGCTTATTTCAGTATGTGTGAAGGATTGAATTTACTGGTCAACCCTTCAAAATGGCGTTGCTTATGAATGTTTTGTGGTATTGACAGAATCTTTGGTTTTTATCTGATAAAGTTTATTTGTCATCAGCCAAACAAGTAAATTCAGATTCTTATTTTAAAGCAGGGTAATTGAGATTGCAAATTTCTGTTGTTGTTGTTGAGATTTTTTATTTACATCATAATTGAATGCAATCGGATCACTGTTTATTTATTGTTTCGATGATCAATTGTTTGGTCAGATTCTAATTATATTGGTGGTGATGAATTAATATGACAAGATTTCGTCAGACCTGGGTTTTGAAATTTATATTGAATTGTAAAAATTTTTGTTGATGAGTTTATCTGACAAGATTTCATTCCAACTTGGTTTTGGAATCTATATGGAATTGTGAAAATGTATTGTTGCTTAGATTAGCACTAATTTCTTATAATATTCTGTTAATAAATTGTGTGGGCAAGATGTAATCAGAGCTGGGTTTTGAAATCTATATTTACACCTTAATTTGCCTGTTACGGATGAGCTTGGGTGCTATTTGGCTGTCCAGACTAAATCTTCTGTGCTGTAGGGAACAATAGATTGATATTATTTTCTGGACTGATGAAGAAGAATCTGAAATATGGGATTGATGGTGTTTGCTTTCAAGCTATATGATGGTGTGACATTTTCTTTAAAAGTTAAAAAATCAGAAACTGGATTTCCCCTTTAACTTTTTGCCGTTCAAGATGTCATGCTTTTTATGTTGATGTATATATTTGTTCTATTAATCAGAGCTGTTGACTTATGATTGGATGTAGATTCTGGTCATTAATAGATTTTCTTGCTGGGGGCCAATATAGGTAGTTATGAACAGAGTGTAACGCAACAAAAACTAGAATCCAAAGAGAAACAGATAATTTTTGAACATGAATTATGATTATAGATTTATTTTCTGGGGGCCAATTCAGGCGTGTTATTAACAAATAGTAAATCGCACAAAGGACTCAAATCATAAGAGTGACAAATTTTGGCTCTGAATTATTGCTTCTGATCCTCACTGAAAAATGAATTATGGCTGTAGGATTATGTTTTCGGGGCCAATATCTGCTGTTTTACAAAGAGGAAAGCTCACAAAATTAAAATCTAAAGAGAGTATTAGGCTCTGGTTATTTACCACGTGAAAATTCCTCAAATACTAAAATCTGAGTGAAGCTTGTTATTAACAGTGTAAATCCCACGAAAACTAAAATTTAGAGTAATATATTTAATATATAATTTGGGTTTGGAGATATTGGGTGTGTTTAGGAGCAATCATGAACTCTGGATCCACTGCGTATTATTGTATTAATGATTCCTTGGATTTTACATGATGATCCTTCTTTTGTATAGGTGAGTTAAACTCTGTTCGGGAAGTCAAATTATTTTGGCTTTGGCTATGGGTTTTATTCTGTGCGTGGTTATTCTTCAGATAGTGTTAAAACTCTTGGATTTAAGCATTGAAGAATTCCCAAATTAACAAAGAATTTAAGATGATGAATTCGAACAATGGAATTGCGCTAATGAACTATCGTATCAAAACGATTTCCAAAGATTTAATTTGGAAGCCATTAAAATAGTCATTGATGAAATGGACAAAGTGGACTCCCGAAGGTTCAGAAGAACACAACTTTGGTGTTTGATTTTAATGCTCATGTTAAAAAAGCAGTGTCCTGGAACCTGTGAATCCTACGCAACCATAGTCACCTACCAATTGTAACTGTTTAACTTACAGCTGGCTGACAAAGGGTTTGATCACCGCTTATTTTACCAGTTTCAAGTTCTGTTTCCATAATTATATGACTCAAAAGAAAGAAATTAATCATTGTGGATCATAAAATGCAAGATGAAAAATGAAGGATTTTTTTTCTTTCATTAATAATAGTTTTAATTAATCATAAAAGCAACATGAGAAATGAAGGATTTTTTCTCTTTCATCAATAATAGTTTTAATTAATCATACAGAAACATTCTTTGTATCCATTGTGTCTATTTGTTGTATATTTTTGAATTTGATTATGTAAATTTTTTTATTAATATTGTAGATCTATTTCATTTCCAAAATGAAATAGCAAGATGAGAAATGAATAGTTTTGAAGTGTTAATTGGTCATGAATTAGTGAAAACACCCTCACAACCTTTAGTCCTGTCTAAATCATTTTCCATGGGACTTATGGCCAGTTTGCTACACTTGTCGAGAGAATTTGTAGGGTTCTGATTTTAGATGCTTCTGAACTTCTTTATCAGCTTTTGTTTTAAGTGCTTCTTGGATGATAGCAGGGCATGTTGCAATGCTTGCTGTTCCTGTCGAAAGCATCAAAATTTTGGATGGTAGATGCTCTGTAATGTGTGTGGGGACGAATTTTGGATGGTAGATGCTCTGTAATCCATTAGATCAAATTATTACTCTACTCTATTTAAAGTCACTAGATCTTAACCTATTCACCTTGTTAACCTTTTATTTCAACAAGATTTTCCTACTTTAGCTTGTTTGCTTTAGTATAGAGTTTTGACCCTAGCGTGGAAGTTAGAATTCATTGGTGTATCCCAAATATAAGCACGACTTGTTTGTTCTCTTACTGCTATTTAGTTTTATTGAGCTTTCATTCTTAGTTGTGTTTAATCTGTATTTGGATACAAGAGTATGACAAAATCACAGCTAACCTATAGCCTAAAAATATAGTAAAGCAAATCTATCTAAGGGAAGGGTATCGGTAGGCGTTATAGTTAACTCTGTTCATCTATAGGTTTTTGGGTTGTCTCTGTATGCAACTTAACTGCTTATAGTTATTGTTTTGGCTTCAGGGTACTAATGATGCATGTTGTGGGATCTGTTATGCATATTAGAGACAAAAAATACACATTTCAAAGTGTCGACCTATATCTGCTTAAAGATGCCCGACTAACCAGTTCCAATAACAGTGTACAAATAGATCAATTTACGAAAATGTACAAAAAATGAATGACTGATAAAACATGAAAGATAACTGATGCTCTTCCTCTAATACTGCAGCAAGTTAATAGTTTATTTAAGGTTGGAGAGATGGCATGTGCAATGAAAATGACAGAAGAGCTGCCTTTCTGCTTTCCCTTCATTCTACCTTGCCCCCTAATAAACGTGGGACCTTAAAGATCAGTAAATTATTTTGCCTAAATCTGGTTAACAGGGAGGTCTTTATTAGGATGTAAATGTCGAGTGATCGCAGACGATTTAGGGTGGGGTAGTCCATGTGATGTGCTCTTATCTTGTTCAACTGAACTTATGGATGATCTGTCCTGTGTAACAAGCATTGCATATTTCTCGTGATCGGTCCCGCAACATGTATGTATAGAGAATCATTCTATAATTAAACGTAGTAAAGCCTACCCCATCCAACCTGGCGGAACAAAAGTAGCTCTGTTCAGGTCCTCACACGTCATAATCTATCTCATGTTTCAAGTTCATGTGGAGGACCTGAAGAGAATGAATCCTAGTAGGTTTGAGCCAAAAGCTTAATTAAAAAATGCCCATACATACTTTTAAGGAAAACAAAGCACCGTTAATCTAGAGAAATCAATGAATTTTTAATGAGGAATTGATAATCGGATTTTTTTTCCAGTTAATGCAGGAAACCAAATAGAAATACCTATATTTAGTTTTATGATTAAAGATACACACAATCTTACGTAGCATTGAATTTGATGTCTTGGGATTTGGAACCAAGTATTTTATATATGTGTCAAAGTTGAGTTTGTAGACTAGGTCAAATCAATGATCATGGATAAGTCTTTCACTTGCGAACTTGATTTGGCAAATGATGCAATTTTGCTCTTTTCTTCTTTTTTTTGGGATATTTGAAAACATGGATATTTAGAAATACCTTGGTAGGACCATCAATATGCCACGAAGATACATGTTCTCCTAGGTCAACTTGCAGAAATGTGTATAAATGAGAGAAACTGATCTTTAGTTACAGATATGCTATTAAGAGTGATTTGCCGATCTAGTTTCTTTTTGTTGAACAGGTAAGTGTGAAATATAAGTGGTATATGACTATAGCTCTCAAATATTTGGATGATTAAAATGAATAAATTTCACAAGTTTGTGTTTAGTTGGAACTTGGAGGGAAAAGTTTCTCTGGGAGAAACCAAATTTTGAAATTGAAAAGATCAAGTTTGCCACCATAAGATCATCCTCGTGACTACATAGCTCATCCCAAGCATAGAATTGGGCTAAATAAATGTGACAATCAAGTAAATGGAGGTGAGTGTAATAAGAATGCGAATAGGGTGATTGGGGTAGGACATAAATATATGTGGATGTGTGTAATGGGGCAATGAGCTCGACTTTGCACAAACTTACATTAGTTCATATGTTACTTTTCACAAAATTACATTATTTGTTAATATGTTTATGTATTAGAACACTTTCATCAAAACAGGTTCAAAACCAAATCGAAATGATGTGGGCATGCAAATTTCAATATTACATTTTGTCTTCACTTTGAAAGGTAATGAATCCTAACAATGATCATGCATAAGTATGTAGTATCCACATTTATCCACGGAAAGTAAAATTAAAACATCAAATAATATCACTAGGGTCCATATAAAGTAGTAGACCCTACAAGGTGTTATCATGTAAACTTGTCCTTTAGCATGTGCTCTCCATGGGATGTAAAGATGAATCTCTATAACATATTCAGTCTCTTATGACAACATGTACCAATAAAGGCGTCTTTGTGTCATTTACATGCAAAACGAGGAACATGCAAATATAAAGCCAAAAAAGGAAAGTGCAAAAGTCCAAAATATGACAAATATAAAGATATAAATAGGAATATCTATAAAAGTCCAATATGACAAATAAAAAAATATAAATAAGAATATCTAATCAATCAATCTTCTTTTAGATCAAGGGTTTCTCTTTTATGTCATATGCAACTTCAATATAAGACATGTTATGGTGAACAAGACTAACCTTTGGAGATATATGATTTTTCTTAATGATTTAACTTATCAAGTTTGTTTTATGTCTATAAGTGTTTAGTTTACCTTTTTGTAAAAATTGTTGAACTTTATGCTTATATATGATACATTTATATTTAAAATATTTATGTATGATGAGAAGTAGGTTTAGTATATGTATAAGCCTCATGATCGAAAGATAAATCATGAGTGAACATTGTAAAGACCATACTATCCTCATGTTTACTCATGCTAGAGAAATAGTCAATGAAAATATGAACCAAATTCACATAGCGTAAAACAAACCAGATGCACCAAACCATTGTAAAGATTTATAACTCAAGTATAATTTAAACTCACTAATAAGTAAGATCTCATCATCTAAATGTTCATAATTAGGAAGTAAAAATAATTTTACATGCAAAGAGACATCCATAGAACCATCATTAAGTAATAACTCCTCAATAAGGCTCATAATATCATGATCTAATCTAGGAGAAGAGACTAAAGCATGAATGTTGTCATTACAGGATAATGAAATGTCATCACTATGTGTGCTATAATAATGGGAGATATAACTATGTGAAAGACTACCATGGATATCCACAGGGTCTACATGAGGTGAAGAATAATCACTGGGAAACACACCACCATGTACTATAGAAGGTATGATGTATTCGTGATAGGAGGGTCTTAAGAAAGTTCTATCCAACTGTGTAGCCTTAACAATCCAAAACCATAGCTACAACATAAATTGATAGAAACAAATAAATAATAGAACATCTAACTATAATAGTGGAAAAAGGAACCCTACAAAATGAGTGTTTCCATTGAGAGTTTGATTTCCCAATTACATCCAAGAAAATCAAAAGTGTAACACCACCTTGATTTAACCTTTTAAGTAAATTAACTGTAATTGAGATAACAAAATTTATACAATGTCCTTTTACATAAATTCTAATTACAAAATGGAAAGTTCAATTTAATCTATTTTGGTTTAATAAAATAACATCTAATTTCTATAGAAAAAAAATTAAAAAAAGATACATGTATCCTATAGATTGAGCAAGTTCACTACCGTGAATGCTAATGTCATGTGGGGACTAAAATGTGATGTACAATTGTCTCATACAATTAGGTAATACGAATCTATAAAACAATATTAATTGTGTACCTACACAAATTTTAGAATAACAACAATTTAGAAAGTGATAGAGTGCAACACAAAAAAAATAGGGAGAAAGGTGAGTGGATGATAACTTATTGAAGTAATTAAAATAATCAAGTAAACGTTAGTGGTCACCAATATGTTGAATCCATGGGAAACTCCAAAAGAACTTGCACACAAAAAAATAGGGAGAAAGATGAGTGGTTGTGTTAAGAGGTTTGCCTCAGTCAAAACTGCTTTGGTATACCTACATCCATAGATAGCCAAGACAAATCATGTAGATTCTGAAAATTTAGGGAAGAGACAACAATTGTGATTGATTCAAATGGAAAGACATTTAACTATGCTATGAAAATGAAAATAATAGGCACTAAACCTCCATAATGAAGGAGAGATATTCAAATCATCCAAGAGAACCCTTTTAAAAACTACCATGATCTTCCAGAGATGATCTGTCCAATGCCAAAGAACTGTGCTACACAAAAACACTATGAAAAATATGCACACAAGAGCTCAGGATAGCTTCAAGTTGTAGGAACGTGGCATGTGTGTGAGAACTTGAGAGAAAAAGCTATTGCTATGTGTGTTGAATGAGTGTTCACCATTTTCCTTCTTTTCAAAATAAAAATATTTTGTTTAGGACCAAAGGGAGGTTTTGTGTAGTGTGAAAATGCAAGTGTATGCAATTTATGACACTACAAAATTTGCCCCCACTTAAACGAGCATATATGTATTATATGGATATGTAAACTAAAGTAGATTTATATAAGGTTAAGAAAGATTTGTACCTAGGATATTTAGAGGCCATAGAGTCTTCGATTCACATGGACTTGCCCCTAGTGAAAGGACTCATACAAAAGCTAAAACATCCTACATAAAATTGATTTGTTAAGGTATAATTTACTACAAACATGTTACCTAGAGCCATATTAGGCAAAATAGCACAAAGTAGACCAAAAATTAGACACATTGAAGATCCTGACAAGTATGGCTAGCAATCTGCATTATGTTAGAGACCATATGATGATTTGATCAAATCATTATTGTTGCAAGTTGCATCATAGGACAATCACAAAGAAGAAAGAACATACAAGAGTCATGGTCTAGTAGGTTACCCCATACTAGGTGGTTCATATGTTATTAGATCGATACAAGGATTAGATACATTTTAGAATATAAAAGTGAATATGCAATGTGAAGGATATAAGTCGATCTTTATCCTTTTGGGAACATCTTTCCAACCTTTAATTTCCTACCATTTTTGACCTTAAGGTTTGTATAATCTCTTTTATTAGCAACAAACTTCCATTTTTCATTTCTTGCATCATCAATCAAAGAGATTTTTCATTTCTTGCATCGTCAATTGGGAAGCTTGTTGCTCTTGACCTGGATGATTTGATCTTCATATGTTTCTTCAATCTTGGGTTGCAATTATTTTGCAAACTCTCCAATTTGTTAAATAAACATGGCAATCTAAGCATCACTCTCAAAGACTTGTCAATTTTGATCGTTATCCAGAATTGATGGTCTAACAATCACTTGCATTGAGTGTTTTTTTAAGAGCAAATCCAATACCGGATCAAACTGAGACCTAATTGTGGCTAATCGATCTACTTGAGCATTTTGCTTATGCAGAACCAATTGAATATCAAAAGCTTCAAAAGAGTCTATTAGGCCCCAAAATCAGTTTTAGTATGATCTCAAGCAAACATTTTTGGCAGTTGTAACATTTCACACTTGTTTAACAAATAGCTTGAAATCTCCAAAAACTTAGCTGCTTGATTCCCAATCTTTTTGTGAGACTGAGTCCTTTGACCAAACCTTCATATTCAACTTCATTATTTGTATGAGCAAATTGGAAGTGAAATGCCCTTAGGGTTTTCTCTCTAGATGGGGAAATTATACAAATACCAACTCCAAAACCAGTTTTGCATCTTGCACCATCAAAATGCATAGTCCATATTTTAGTTTTATGATCATTATTGCTTTCAGAAGCATTTTCTTCTTCTTTAGTGACCTAAGGAATGAGCTAATCCTCATATAAAAAAACAAATGTCCCCAAGCCAGTAGCATGATAATTTCTAAAAGGATCACTATCAATGAACTCATTCAACAACACTTCCTCCTTTTCAGTTCTATCTCCAATTACATTTTCCTCTTCTAACATCTCAACACAGTACATATCATTCTCGGAAAAGGAGGTATGGGTAGGCTCAAAATTTATCCATAGCATCATTTGCTACATGTTTAGGGTGCAGGAGTTCTGACAATACCTTTAACTTAGACTCGTACTCGGTTCTTAGAATTAAGGTGACTAATCAAGAGACATATAACCCCCAATATTTTCTTTAAAATCACGGGATAAACACAAGCCAAAAATGGGAGGAATATCGACTATCACCACTTCTTGGGGAACTACAATGTTGGGGTAGGAATATGAGATTAAAGGGACATATTTAATTATGCATATGCCTTGAACCTTCTATCCGTATAATTGCATAGCTCCCATATTTAAAGGTTCATAGTATAGATTAAGAGCTTTGACTATTTGTTTCTAAATAACTGTAGTACTAGCCCCAGATTCAACCACAAAATTATGTTACAATTTATCTCCAACAATGAATGTCAAGGAAAAATGCATAGGATTTAACTTACTCGTTTCGTCTTTCTTCTTTTGGTCTTCATTTGAATTAGTAAAATCTCTTGGCTGCTATTCTTGTTCATTGGTGATTGGCGTCTTTCCTTTCAAACGAGATTGCTCTGCGACATCTTTGACTCATGCCTATTTTTTATAGCTTTCTAGAGCTTATTTCAAGAAATATTTTTGCTCTAGAATTGCCAAGATGTCCCATAATGATACGTTAGCAAGGGATTTCTTCAAGTGCTCCACCACATTAAGCAATGCTAGGGGTAGAGTCTTGGATTCTTTTGTCTTCCAGGGAAAATTCTCCTTCAATTTTTGAAAAGGCTGCACCATTGTAGGGGACTGAGAATTCTTCTCAAAAGCGACTTTAGGTTGCTACACTTGAGCTACAGGCTCTCCAACAAGTCTCCTCTTTGAGTGAGTATTATAATCGGATTGCATTAGAGGAGCCTTGATGTGGATGCCTCATTGGCAAATACAACATTCTCCTCTTCCATCCAAGAGAAGAGTGAATGGTTTGGGGTAACTTCGGTCTCCTTCTCTAGTGACATGCCTTGGATTTGGGTGGTCAACATTACATTCTCTATACCAGGGGATTAATAGGATTGGATTACGACATCTCGTAAAACGTCTTGAGGACATTGTTCTGCCATCTTTTGTTGTAGATTGCCTCGTGGACAATTTCGAGGCATATGGGCATCATTGCATGGAAAGAAACATGAATTTAAATCATGTGCTAGATTATTTTGTCTTGCGACCAACTCTTTATTTTGGAGGTATAGTTTGTAAGGAGGCAGGAAAATGAACAATCTAGTTTGAGGGTTGCGGTGGGTTATTCACCTTAATGCCTCCTTGGTACTAGTTTTGCTATAAAGGTGTCCTTACTCCCTGATAGCTTTGAAATGGAGGATTTAGAGGCATTGCTTGTTGGCACTTAATACTAATGATCTCATTAGAAAACATCTATAATAATTTTTTCATATCACTTATTTCCACTACCAATGAGGGCGATAGAGATGCATTATTTTTTTGAGCAGTCATAAACACATACATTGACTGGGACGATGCAAAATTGCTGGGAGTAGCTTCTCCTTGAGGTTGAATGGACATTTTAGGAAATATTGGCACCAATGGTCTTGGCGGGGGCTTCCTAGCATTGATCAAACTATTTTTTGCCCTTATTGTTACCTCATATGCTTTCAACAAGGTAATACTTCCCAGAGACTGGTTCATGATGGATATATTTGGATTAAAAGCTTTGAGAAAGAAAGAAAAGGCCATAGTAGTAGGGAGACATGCCACTAAGGGAATTATTTTCCAGGTTTAATGAAATCGGGTGTTGAAACTATAATCGCTTATTGAGGGGCTCTTTTGATAGTTATCAACAACTCTAATAGGGATGAGCATGTCATGCCCATATTTCCCCAAGTAAAAATTACCCATACAGCATAACATCATTGTCAAAGTAACGTGAACTTATCATCATCATATAACACCAAGTGCTTCCATTTACTTTATTCACGATATAAAAATCACCATACCTTATCCTTTTAAATATTTTCTCATTTTACATTAGTACAGTATATCAACGAAGTCATTTTGCATTTCCGACTTTATCTTTAAGTATAAAAGATTCTATGAGCATAATCAAACCATTTTACACATGCAACATAATCATAATGAAGGTCTTATTATAAACTAACTATCAAAATCATCTGAATCAAGTAACCCAACTCAAAGTGGCATAAAAACATATAGAATCCAATTTAATCTATAGATGGGGCCTGACAAAATGATCGCAATCCCACTTTTCAAAGAATCTATCAAATAAATAGTTGCCAAGTGCATCCTAATCAGCTATAAAATTTGGGGGCAATGATTTGTACTAGTGTTGTGCTTTACCCTTAAAATAAGATGCAAGGAATCTAAGAGTGACATTTTGTTTCATAACATTGTGAATAGAACAATAGTAAGCCACATCTTGCAAATGCTTAGTAGGTGTTTCAAAATCCTCCTTAGTAAATTTAGGTAAAGCCTTCAATGCTAAGGCGAGAATAGGGTCACACTGCATCAGAGGCACAGGGGCAATCAAGGGACTTCCATTGTTCCAAGTAACGAAGTTTCTAGGTGGTGGATGGGCATTTGTGGTTGAGGTTGAGATTGGGCCTAAATTTGTGCGACGACTTTCCTAGAAGATCTAGCCCATGCTATGGTTACTAATGGGGGTAACAACAAGCTAGTTTTTGGGAAGTATGAGATATGGTCACAGGTCTATGGCTCATACACCCGCTTAAGGTTTAAAAATTTGGTCCCATCGAGTGTGCCAACAAAAAGAACTATTGATCCCTAAAGTTCACATTATGAGGACACAACCTTATGGGAAGTCTAATGAATGGGGGACTAATTGCATTTCATCTGAAAAACTTTGGGATTTTAGAAGCTGGCTCTTTAAATATTTTTGAAGATAAAAGGATAAAAAGAAGCATGGAAATTAAAACTATATCTAAGGCGATACGCCAAAATATTTATCACTCTTTAAAATTCACTCTTGAAAAATAAAGAAATATGCAATCTCCTTAAAATTAAGCACCTAATACCACTATCTCTGTTGGCATTAGATTGTCATTGATGTCAACAATTGAGAAGATGTAGTGAAGGGACATGTAGAGATCAAATTGATAGGCTGGCAAAAGTGTTGTTGCAACATCCTATAACATGTCGTGTTATGCACACAAGGAGATATAGGAGGAATGCATGAAGTGTGTCATTGGGGCATGATAATGGACAAGGAGGTGACATGAAATTGTGTTGGAAATGTATTGTGAAATCTGGTTTGACTCAGAAAAAGTTAGCTGCAATTGTGTATAACACGCTATGTTAGTCACATGCAGTTACATGGAATATCAGTCACAGTTGTTAATAACACGCAGGTTATCGCTATGAGTTACAAGTCGAGAAATGTTTAAAATCCTTTATTGGCACTTTTTTGGCATAACCATGTTTCTGTCTCAGTGACATCATCTATTTCAGTGTGAGTTTGCCTTTTGGCAAGACCCTTTCTCCCTTTGGCCAACCCTTTGGATTATACCAAAATCCTTTGTTTCGGTGTGACTATCTTCAAGTCTTGGCGATGGTGGATTTGGTCTTCAGGAAGTCAATAACACGACAATTATGCGGCCTCCGCTATCCCGCAACATGAACGGTTGAAGATAAGTGGCCATGCGGGGTAACACTACATTGTGGCGGATGAAGTCAATAACACGACGGGTTAGTCGCCGACAAAACACTCTGCGGGCTAGTCACTATTGTGATGGAGAAATCAATAACATGACAGGTTATGTGCCCCCACTATCCCGCGAGTAAAGTGCAGCATAGTAAAAGACTTCCCTGCGGGATAACAAGAAGGCATAAGTGTGAGGTTATCCCGCCATCTAGCGACATGTTATACATGTGTAAGATAACCCTACGGGATAACATTTATGCAAGGCAAACGATGTTCCCCGCCATCCCGCAACGTGAAAAAGAGAAAGGTGATGATCATGCGGGGTAAGAATGTTAAGAGGGATAGAGGCACCCCACCATCCCGCATGGTTTAGAAGGCCTTCAACAAAGTGATGCAGGATAATGTAATCAGTAGATAGCACGTTATCTCGCTAGCCCACATGAAGGAAGGTTTGGGCTGTTTTGTGACGCGTATAACATGCATGTTATGCGACCTGCATAACACATCAATGTAGCCCACGAATCCAACGTGGATCTTCTTCACACATGGACCTTTTGTGTGCAAATGATGATGTAAATGGGTCCCACCATTCATCAAGTGGTAGAGTGACATGTGGATGCTTTGTGAGGAAAATATTTGATTGATTTTTGAAGCCAAGAGCACACGCATTGAAAGAAAATCTTTTAGTCAGAACAAAAACAAGATATGAAATAAATATTGAGTAGGTATGGAGTTGGTGGTTTCTTTTTTGAATGGGGGCCTGCATGAAATATGAAATCTGATTGCAAAGATTGCGGTTCTCTCAGACATAGATGAAGAGACACCGACATTTAATGCAGACATATACTGTGGAAGGTGGAGGAGCTCCAAAATGATATGAAAATATTTGAATGTAATGCAAAATCCAGGATTACTAAAAATAGTAATCCATGCTCATAGATACAATTTGATTTGAGAAGGATTCCAAGGGGATCATTTATTATTGATGGCTAGTTGTCTGAATAGAATGTTCAGAGGATCAAATCAATGGACATATTGGATTTCGCAGAGGTTGAGAAGATTAATTTATTCATTTTTCTTGGAGGGATAAATCTGGCTGTATGTAGATTGTCATTAAGTGAAGTTATTTTTAGAAGTTGAAAATATTGATGAGTTAGTGTGTTGGAGGAGTGAATAGATAGAATCTCTGTAAAAATAGAGTATTAGTGAATAGAGAGTAAAAAAAGGGTGGTTGCAGAAAAGCGTTTTCCGCAGGTGTCAATAACATGATTCCTGAGCAATCAATAACATCACAAAAAATATTGTTGGCAAAGTATTCAGAAGATTAAGAGAAAATGAGTGGCTGCCAAAGGTTGATGTAGAGAGAAAAAAATAGAGGATTAAGAAGGCAGAGCAAACAAGGCAAAACAATATAGGAAAGAGGTGAAGAAGTTAGACCCAGAAAAGGGAAGAGGTATACAAGACGAGAAATCAGAACAACAACATAACACAGTGGCAAAACGTGCATTTCATACCATAAGCAAGAAGCTGCGAATCAGTAAGGTGTTAGAAAACTCATTTGTAACAAGGTTTCTATAGTATCAAGTTGGTTATTGAATCATTGTAAATCTCTGAGTGGGTGCTCAGAGCAGGGGTAGGTGCTCATAAAATCAGGGGTTGGTGCTCATAAACTACAGGGGTTGGTGCTCATAAACTACAGGGGTTGGTGCCCTAAAATATATTGTAATTAGTTTTCCATTGTGAGGATGGATTGGAGCAGTAGACTCCAACAACATTTCTCAGCGAGGTTTTTCCCATAGTTGGTTTTCCTTGTATATCTATGTGTTATGCGGTCTGCCTCTTGTTTGCATAATCTGTTTGTTTTTAGAGTTGACACAATTTGATTTATTAAATTTCAAGATTATCACTAATTTACCCCCATCTCATTGATCATTTGTTTTCTTCAATCTTTTCATCATTAAAAAGAGAAAAAAATGTATTTAAGGTCACTAGACACAAAACATAATATTCAAACCTTTTTGCGAGAAGCACCTATTAAAGTTTGATTGAGATACAAATTTCTTATAGATCCTTGTTCATTTATAACTTTTGGTTCATCGAATTGACATGAAATGAAAACAAACTCAAATATCACAGGCCATCAAAATACTATAACGATACATGATTCAATAACCTATCGAGTCAAATTTGAGATTATAAGAGTCAAAATTGAGACAATTGCTCTTCTTACTCATGACATAGAAATTTAAGTCATCCACCAAAGAAATCAAATACACATAATAGGCAATCTAGGAATAGTCTAATATGCTTTCCTTCATTGATTAATTAAATGAAACTAAAAGTCTAAGAAGGAATAAAGTCTTAGTATTTTAAAAGATCATCAAACCCTAATACAAAGTGCTCATGGGCTTAAATAGATTATTCAAAGCACTAATTGTAGTCATTCATTAAAACAAAAAAACTCTTGCATATTCACCACATGTAGCCATCATCATGGCGGGTGTTGTAACCATTTTTGTTAACGATCTAAACACCATTATTAGCTTCTCATGCGCTCAAAGGAAATGTCACTTGGGTCATCCATCACTTTTATTTGTAGCTAGTAACCTTGGACACAGGGAAATTCCTTTCATGGGCAAACGTTTTCTTTTGACACACCTCATTCTCTAGCTTCTTCTGACAACAACCATTAACCAATGGCGTAGATATCCTCCCGCTTGGACTAAAAATGCTTCAAAACTTCTGACTGGCCAAGTGTCAACTTTCGGTAAAACTTCCAGTCTCTCTTAGTCTTCATTTGTCCCGAACTTGTTGCGCATTAGTGGGCTTTTCCTAAAACTTTTCCCTTTTGCCTATTCAAAACTAGAAGGTAGGAAAATTTAGGTTTCACAAGTTAAACTTTGTAAACTAGGAAATGACCCAACTTTCACATACAAAGCACCTTAAAAGGAAAGTGAACCCAATAGATCCAACCAAAATTATATTAGGAAGAGGGTTGAATACTAATTGGATTCATTTCCTTTTATTTTATTTGAAAATTAATTTGAAACGATGTAAATTGAATACCAAATCTAGGGTAAGAATCTATACATACATGAACTAGCAACTTGGTCCGATCATGCTACGTAATATTGAAATAGAAACTTCAGAACATGTATGAGAATAAAAAGGAAATCCAAAAGTGCACCTTTGCCTAATAATTAAGTTTAAATTTTTGTGATGACGGTGGTCGAGGCATATCGTTGTCTAAACAATTGAATTTATGAACATGGATTTGAAATTGGGTCTTTGAGATACTGTAAATGCTCTTGGAGTCAAAATATGGACCTGTTCTGTGAAGACCATGGCACCCCAAGCCCCCTAGTCCAAGCAATTTTTGATGAAATTTTTGGTTGGGTGCTTTGCTTTTAGGTCTTAGTTACTTTTTGATCTTTTTGGGTCCATTGGGTACCTGCAGTTGCACACAAGAGAAAAGGAAAGGTGTTGTGGATAGGGGTTTTCCTAGGTCAAACCCCGAGTTTGGAATTAATCCTAATTGAAATAGAAATATAATTGGAAGGCTTGTCTTTTGAGGGCAAGGGTAGATCTAAACTTGAATGCAAGTGATTAATAACTTCAATAGGAGATGTAATGCTCTTAGAATAAGTCCTCGATGTGTTGATGTAATAACATGATAAATCACATAAAATCCATCATGAAATTATAGATAAAACATAAATGGAAGATGCTTTGATGTAGTTTGCAGCTCCTTGAATCATATTTGCTCTTGAAGAAGAAGAATTGGTCTTGAATTGGAGTGATGAGATGCTATAGTAATAATAGATGTTCTATATTGTTGAAATGAATTGAGAGGGATGCCTTATATAGGGATTTCATAATTAAAATCACCTTTAGGCTGACTTAGATTTAGTGTAATTTTGCATAGAGATGGATTTGAATAGGGTAGGACCATCAAATAATCCTCTCAAAATTCAAGGAAAAAAGTGTGGGACCAAGGAAGTGTGATCGTCCTGGTCCTAACAACTTTATCTCAAATTTTTAAGGATGCAAGATAATGGGGTTCTAATGCTAATTCTAGTTCGGTGGCTCAAAAAATGATGTATAGATATGAAAACATGTTTTGGAAGTTGAATCGGGTTAGGATTAAGGATACATCAGGATAATAAAAGATGAAGGGCACACCTAGATTTAAGGGCCCAAATAATAATTTGATGATGTAATAAAGTGGAATAAGACTCACAATATTGAATTAAATATTAATTAATTACAATAAAGGTACTATAATGCATAGAGGAATGGGAAATACTAAAATGAGTGCCAAGAGAGTGTGAAATTGGAGACACTAATAAAGGTGTGCAATTTACAATGCTACAAAAACCTCGTAGCATCACCATGTGGCATGTTCCAGTTGTTGGTTAACAAATTTGTCACCTAACTCTATATTCTCACGCCCACAGAGATGAAAAATGTAACCACAGTTGAACCGGTCTAGTTCAAACTATTTACTGACTGATTCTCTGCTTATTTTACAAGGTGGCAGCTACCTTCTAATGATTTTCAATGAATAAATAAATAACCCACATGCTTTTAACAAGAAAGCAAATAAAGAAAGAGATTTTAACTAGAAAGCTTTGTAAAGGCATTCATAAAACTAACTACTATTTTTTGGGAATTCTCAAATTATCAAACAAAAGTTACTACAAAACACCATTCACAGATAATATTTCAAAAAACTGAAAAATTCAAACCATTCACCACTTGAATATAAATTCACCAACTGGCATCTATTTCAAAGAATAGAAAAGCATTCACACACCATAATTCAAAGATTACGAATATATGAAAGCCACTAGTAGTTCTTCTATATTAAAATAGCAGATAACAACATGCATACAAGTTTTTCTCTTATGAGAAAACAAAGTTTGCGCAAAAGATCCCTAAAAAATAACTAATCTACTTATTTATAACTACTAACCCCTTGCCTTCTCGGTTTTCAAGAAACGTTTACTAAAGATAACGATCTTGAACATGACCATTTCAAAACAAAAATTCCATAGAGAAACACCAAAATATAAACCACTTCACAACATATAAGGCTATAAGGTCACCACGATCAAGCTCCATCATTAGGTATATGGTTTTTATTTGCAATCCGTCTATCAATCTCATCTGCCTTCTCTTCTTCTTCGATCAACATCAAAAGGATATCTTCGAATTCTTCCCGATCAAAAACTGTAGCTTGGAAAAAGTCATACAGGTTCAAAAGAATATGTCCCTGCACTAGCTCAACATATGGTTGCATCACGAGACCTTTTCCAGCTGGGAGCACCATTTCGCCAAAGTTAATTGTCCGGGTTTCTTCTTGCTGCTAGCTCATCTTGCAAGAGTCGTTCGTGGTTTCTAACTTGTTCTACATTCTTATCTAATATGGTGACGACCCTCCTATATTCAGTGAAACAAGTTCGTGCTTTCCATGCAAAATACCGTAACTGTAGGATTATATCCTCCTGCTCTTTCTCTAGCCAATTCAAATCTAGGTTATGAAATGACAACTCACTGTCACGAGGCAAGACCATTTTGATACGTGCAAAAATGATGAAAATTTTCTCCTTTAGCTATCTTTAATGTTTTCTCCAAAAATGACACCATCAATTGAAGTAATGCATGCCGCCACCATTTTTTGTATCCTGATTGCTTAATGGCCATTAATGACGATACTTCATAAATCTTCCCTTAATTTGTCCCCCGAAAACAATGCATGACTTGGCAAACGACGAGGGAGAAAGAGGAATGAGAAGAAGCCGTTATTCTTATTGACTTGACAGCCTCATTTAATTTCGTTGGTTTCCAAGCAAGACATATCTTTACCATCAATCATGCTGCCACCCCAAGGTACTAAAAACAACTTGTAATTACCTCATCAAAATGTCCTTACTTGGAATCAAAGGCGTCTCTTAAAAATTTGAGGGAGCTGAAAATCAACCACAACACAAGAAGCATCGGAAAGTTGGGAGATCGGGCAAGTTCACAACCATCAAACTCCTTTCAAAAGAAACCACAAGTACGACTTCTTAAGGGCGCCGACTTTATGCAGACTTCCCTAAGTTGGTCGGATGATCGGGTGATTCTAAAAGTTAAGAATCCTGCAACGAAAGTTAGGACATTTAGAAAGGCCGTGACAAGAGCGAATGAGAAAAATAGTGGAGGGATGCGGCTTATCAAAAGTTTAATTTTTTTAGGTAACACTGGTTAAGACTCCAAAAATAAGAGCTCCATGAAATGAAAGTACATGAATGTGACAAATGGAGGCTACACGTGCTTTTAAAGGAAAACTGAGCTACAAGCTCTCTGAACTTTCGCTAGACTACCAAATGGTACCTTCTTGTGTGGGCCTTACTATTTGAAAAAAAGACATCCCCACGTTGAAGATAAGAAATCAAAATGA
The DNA here is from genome assembly GCF_030272615.1 of Cryptomeria japonica. Lineage (NCBI taxonomy): Eukaryota > Viridiplantae > Streptophyta > Pinopsida > Cupressales > Cupressaceae > Cryptomeria > Cryptomeria japonica. The sequence continues at coordinate 763,104,469 of NC_081408.1, forward strand.
AAAGGTGTGGGCCACAAACCTGTAAGAAAACAAATAAAACTTAAAACCCAACCTTGGGAAAACTGTAGATAAGTCTATAGTTAAAGTGTTCAAGGGTTTAAAACTAACTTGCACCTAGGCTTAAGCCGCACTTAGGGGCTAGGTCTAACTTAACCTTGAAATTAAAGGTTAAGTTCACTTTCGAGGTTATATACTTTCTTGTCTCACCACAAGTGAACACATGAGGTTAGAGACTCTTTCATCTTATCTCATTAGAGGTTGGGGATATTCTACAACCTCCCCACCTTTAATAAGGGCAATCAAATGATATGTTAATAAAGTATATTTTGTTATGTATCAACAAATTACTAAAAGGTAGGATATACGATTAAATCATAAAATGCATATAATGGTAAATTAAAGATGGGACGATTAGATTTCAAATTAATATGTAAAATCTGAAAATTAAATTTAAAAAACATTAATATGGGGAAGAAACCCTAGGAAGTATAGTATGTTGTGTAGGAGAAAATGAGTTCACCAAAATGTAGAGCAAAGTAAACTTTTCCTAAGTTTGGTCTGGGTTAATTCAGTAAAATGCATACACATAGGCACAAATAAATTAGACTAATCAATGAATGTAGGCTAAGATTGATAATATGATGATTTTATAATAGTTAAATGTGGGAATGTAAATAAAAACAATGGCAATTTACGACTAAAGATATAGACTAGATTTGATGTAGCTTTAAATTTGACATGCCACATTGTATTTGGAATAGGGTATCTCAAAGAGATATTTATATCAAAATCAAAGTATTTAGTTTTGACTATTTAGAAGTAATTCTAGGTATTAGGTGCAAGTCAATGACTATGGATCTCTCTTTTATTTGCAAAGTTGATTTGGAGAAAAGTAGAGCTCTACTCTTCATTTTGTTTGAATCATCTTTGCTCCTCCTTTGTTTCTTGATATATGAAGATAGTTTATATCAAAAAGTAATGTTTTTGGTCTGCCACAAGGGGACATGTTTAATTAGATCAACCTATAAAAATTTGTATAATTGATTAAAATAAACAATCTCCAGTCATGCATATGCTCTTATGAATTAATGTGCAACTCTATAATCCTTTAATTGTGATAACTTAAGTGTAAGTTGTGAATGATATGTAGATATAGTTCCTAGATATTTAGATGATTTAAAAAATGAATGTATTGAATGCCATCCAATTCAAGGATAACAATAGAATTTTCAAGTTTTTGTTTAGTTAGCCCTTGTAGGGAAAAGTTTTCGTAGGGGTCAACCCAAATTTGAAATTTTAATTTTGAATTTGAAATGGTCAGGTGAAAGACCTCAATATCAGCCTTTCTACTATAAAAATACCCCAAACATTGGAAAGGGGGCCAAATCAATGTCATAATCAAGAACATGGAGGTATCCACATACTAAAATGTGAATTGGACAAATGTGTGAAAATGTCTAAACATATGGATGTAGATGAGATAAATGTATAAAAATGGGTATAATGAATATATGAAATAAAAGGCTCAACTTACACATAATTACATCACTCTCATCAAAATAATCTTAAAATTAAATAAAAAATAACATACTATACACATTAAATTACCATTATAATATCTATATCCATTACCAAGCTAGGGAACAATCTCTGAAATTATCATGGGTATGAAATGATTTATTCAATAAAGTTTTCATTACAATGTCCTAAAGATAAAGTACAAACTTGACCTATAAGAATTGCAAAGGGCAAGAATGAAGATTTTTGGGACCACAGATAAATATAACTTTTAACCAATGTCCACTACTGACATAAAATGATCTGCTCTTTGTGGTACTTCCTGCCCTATATGAGATATGGTGTTTATACCAACCAATCAAGTAAATGTAGAAAAAGAAAATGGGGACAAATCTACGACTCAATTTGATGCAGAGCCTTTAACCTTTTCTGACTTCTTTTAATGCTCTTGAAAAGAAGTTCTATCCTATTAGCCCACAATATACAAGGCCCACATAAATTTTAGTGAAACTCTAATAATATATATATACATGAAAAGGTAGTGCAATCAGAAATTAAAAACCATATTTTGTTGCTTTTCTTTGAAGAAAAAATGACTGGATAACCAAAAGATGCTCAATTATCTTTGGCAGGTAAATCATCATAATTGGATTGCTTAAGATCTTTCATTGAGAATTGTCATAGATAAGGTGGCTTTTTTTAAATGGTAAAACTATTCTTGATTATGTCAAGAATTAATTCTCACAAACCAACCAACCCTGGGTCTGCCATGCAATTAAAAATGTTTCAATGGCAGCCTTTGTCTCACAACAGCTCAGCAACCCTCCAGATGATGTAAAATGTAGGGCCCTTCACATGGCTTATCACCGAAAGTTTCATGTGGCCAACTGACCAGGTACCTTATAGGGAGCTGGCAGGAAAAGCAAATATACAGAACTACTGTTCATTATCAGACACCAGTTATGATGCTAATATTGCATAACCTTAAATGCTCATAGATTTTGGTACACTGCACTAGATCATAAATCCATTTATATGGAGAGAGCAAATTAATAATGTGCATGACTAGACAATCGTTGTGTATCATTATATATAGTTTTATGAGATTTTGGGAGGTTTTTTGGAGCGAACATGGGTAAATCTATTTTGGAGAGAAAATATTAGCATAGTTTAAATAGGATTAGTTCATATTTTGATGCGAAATAGGAAAATAGAAAAGGTCTAGGAAGAATGGGAGGAGAAGAGTTTGTATTTTTGCATGGTAAATGTAGTTGAATTTGAGAAGCATTTTACTTTAGAATGTGAGTATTATTATAATATAAAATGCTTTAGCAGATACTTTACCTCAAGATTTGATTAAAGAAGATTAAAGTTGAGAAAATATAGAACTTATCATCAAACTTCTTAACTGTTTTTGATTAAAAAAGCAGCGTTAACCAGGATGGCTGATCCTTAACATAGTCTGAGACTATCAAAACAACAACAAAAACAAGGGTGCAGACTCTTGGTAAGGAACAGAGGAAGAAAAACAACCCAAACCCACTCAAAGAAGAGGAGAGGTTTGGGGGAGTGGGGAGGACTTCCCCTTCCACCTACGACAAACCACAATCCAGGCAATTCAATTTTTAGGACCAGCAAGAGATAGGTCCAGCAGGGAGGACCCCTAAGATTACAAATAGTAATGCCAACAGAATGCTGCTGCCGCAGAGGGTGAATAACTTCTTAACTGTTATTCAGCATATTTTAGAAATTATAATTGTGAATCTACCATCCTCGAAACTACCTTTTTTCTTATACCTAGACATTCAAATTTTTTTATTCTACTTTATAGATCATATGACTCTACAATGTCTATTAGCTATTGTACGTAGATTCTGAACTACTGTATGCGATAGCTAAGTGTCCATTGGATATAACCTGGATCTAGAGAGTTGTACTGAATGTGACCTTTTACTTTTATCATAAAATCCAATTTACCTTGGGTGGTATCAGCCCCAGCCCCTAGGATAGTAATAAATTGTACCGAACTGGCGATGACTTTTTGAGATTGCTTCCAAATGTATTTCTGTCAACCGTAGAGTACACGGCCTGTTTTGACTCAAGAATCAATCATTATTATTATTATTTTAGGTATTGCTTGAGCCATGTTCTTTAACGATTTAAATACTACACAAATTATAGACAGGAATTGCAAAAATCACAGCTATTCTCAGTTGTAGCTCACAACTTCTGAATGCACTGCCAAAACGTCCAAACACTTGAAACAAACGTACATATAACCTTGTGACTTAGAGAAATAATTGCTACAGTGCATGTCATCCAAAGAAACCAAAATGAAAATGGAAATTATATCAGTTGACACTTGATGGGACTCTTTGGCGAGTTGAGTTGAAACAAATAGAATTACAGATCAATTCATCATGATGTTCAAATGAGGGTATCAAATTATAGGTATCAGATTTAATCCTGAATAAGTATTATATATTATATATCTTTATAACGTTTGAAATGATTTATTGATTATTACTAATTTATTTATATTAAAATATAACATTTCAATCTTCCTTCTTTATTATATTGATTTAAATAAAGGATGGAATATTGTATTAGATTGAATATATTAGTTTATTTGAAAATTTAATAAAGTGATCTCACCAAATCTCTTTGTTCATTTAGAACACATCAATTTGGTTGTATCAATGGATGTCTTGATTCTCCAAGAATATCAATGATTTGAGACATACTCAATTATTCACAAATACACTAGTTTGTATGTGAAGTGATGTATCTGACTATCCACAATGCGACGAAACTAACCAACTATAAAACAAGACATATTGAACTAGAATAGTAACAACACTTGTGCTTCTATAGATAGAGACATACTGGACTATCCACAATGCAAAAACACCAACCAACTCTGAACCAAGATATAATCAACTAGAATAAAAACAACAAATGCCCTTTAAAGAATTGAGACATACTATACTATACATATTATCAACCTAAGAGGAAGTGGGTGGCATTTGAATGACCATTCTATAGAAATTATCAAAAACATAAATTTAAGTATTTTCTATATTTTCGTAATTCACATTTTTAGATGCCTTTAAAGTGGAATTTGGCTTGAGGACTTCCATAAATTTCATGGAATGATTGTCATAGGTTGCATTCTAAGAAATTCAAATTAATTCTCATGAAGATCTTTCCAATATTTCAGAGAAGTTCAACTTCCACCCAATATGCTAGTAGTTATGACCTTGCCAAGTTGGGGTATTAAAATCAATAAGTTTTCTTTTATAATTTTCAATTATGGTAATTAACTTTTTTCCTTCTAAGTATTGGTGTAGGAGCACCCAAGGCACCATCAGGCATCTATGAAGCAAATTATGAAGTTTTTGTGTTTTGAAGGATAAAGGTTGTAAATAAGGTCTTTTAAGACCATATGTGATGTAATAAGGTAATTGAGACCATTGGATGTTAGGTCAAGTCCTATCAGGGTCATATTGTTAATATTGCTAAAAAATTGTCAAATTGTCAAAAGTTGCCATTTTGTGAGAAATAGGTCTCAATGGGTCAAAATTGATGTTTAATGGTATGGAAGGGTTTTTTGGATCTATTTGGACTTATCTAAGTGATTTTGAGTCATGGTTTGGTCTAGGATCAAGTTTTAGGCAAAAGTTGCTCATATTGTCAAAAATTGTCAAAAGCAACTTTTTGTGTTTGAGAAGGTAATTAGGTGTTTGTTAGTCAGGTTGGTTAAAAAGGTGGTTATATCAGTTGGGATGCCTTGGAATAATTAAAATAGGTCATTCCCATGACCAAAAAGGGGTTGGGATGGTGATTTTGTACGGAGAAGTCAGTTTGAAGGCAATTTGATGATCATTTTCTTTGCAAATTTCCTATAAAAACGCTGCACTTTGCTTCATAACTTTCTTATTTGGATGCATTAACATGTAAGAGTAGAATTTTTGGTAATATATCTATGTTACCTTTCATTTGGGACTAGTTTGGTTCAATTTTATTGAGTTTTGATCCTTCTTAAAGCGGATTTACCAAAATTGGTCTGAAAACCTAGGTTTTGGGGCTTTGTCAAAGAAAAATGTAGAAATCTCCATTCCATCAACGACTTGCCTCAATAATTGGTGGAATGGTCGATATGGTAGTGTTTCAGATGGGTTTTAAGTAGTTTTTGCAGGGGAAGAATCTAAGTGGATTTTTGAGCATTTGAGAGCTTAACATCCTCATGTGTTAAGCCAGTTGGATAGGGTTTGAGAAGACATTTGGAGTTTTGGTACCAAAATAGTCAAGAAGAACATAAAAACTATGAAATAATTTCATGTTTGATATTCCCTTACCTTCCAAGTTGAGTGTGCAGGTTGGTGGAGTGTCTAAGGGGTGTCTCTAGTGCATTTGGACGCCTAATAGGGCTCTTGAAGGACTGTAACAATCAATTTTTGAACACTTTTCTTTAAAACACCATAGTCTTATTTTGACATATATTGTGTAAAATTGAAATGGGTATCCAAAAATGGTTTTATTTATGGGTTATGACCTCTGTGTGAAACTTTATGCCCAAAATACTGAGTTTGTTGTTCTAAAAAGCATATGGGTTGTACATTATCAGTCCGTTTTTGGTCAAGCTTCTCCAAAACACTCTATGGTAATTTTGAGATATGTTAAATAGATTCAAAAAGGGTATCTGAGAATGTTATTTTTTTGTGTCTATGGTCAGGGTGTCAAAAGATATGGCCAAAATTCTCTCTGAGTAGGGCTACTAGCACCTAGTCACCTCTAGAGAGCCAATGGTGTGGAATGGCCTAAAAGGGTTTCTTTAAAAGGTGGATTTGGTTGATTTGATTCAATTTGGGTTTAATAACATGATGGAATTTCTGCCCCTATCCTTACGAGTGTCTTTTGTTGTGTTGTCTCAAAATGCCACTTTATGAGACATTGTCAAATAGTGGAGACCTTGGGTTGAGTAACCTATTGTGTAGCCTAGAGTTTGGGGTTTGAAACCATATCCTTGGTGTTTTTTAGACCTTCTAATATCCTCTGCATCAACTATCCATTTCAAATTTCAAGGATGTGGTGAACTTTAATGTTCTTTGCAAATGTATAAATTTATGTTTGAATTTGAAAGCTATCAATTGAAGATTCTTTTAGGAGGCATACTTCTCTTCAATGGGTTTGTTTCCTCACTAGGTACTTTTTTCATATTTCTTAATTGAATTTAGGTAAGTGGTATTAATTCCTATAAGTCACATACATGAGTTCCTATTGTCAAAGGCTCGAATTGGAGACATGAGATCCATCAAATCATCTCCATTTGAGACGTACATAAATAAAGATTACCAAAGAACAAGGTAATTCATAAGATCCATTCAAGGTGATGGTTGAAGATGCTTTGAGAAAATATCGTGAGGAGATGAAGAGTCAATTTTCTAGATTTTATCCAAAAGGAATTGAGGCAATTTTTCAATGAATCACTTCTTTGATGTTGATAAAATAACATTCACCCTCCTCAAATTTGAACACCGCGTGAAATGATTATGAATTCTAATTTTTCATCTAAAGATGTTCTTCATGATTAAGAATTTTATATAAAGATAGATAATAGCCCCACATGGGGATAAATTGTAGAATATATTTTAAGGGATACCATATTTTTGAAGACACATATGAAGTGGTAGTTGCTTTAGTAGAAAAAGGATCAATTTGTTCAAGACTACACCAATACCTTCCATGCATTATGTAACAAAGCTTGGCATCTAGGATATGAACTAAACATTAGGTTTTGAAGTGTCATACTAGGTAGCACCAATATATTCAAACTGGGATTACTTTCTTGAATGTCGAGACTCTAGGAGCTACCTTCAAAAAGGAATAAAAAATTGAAGTCAAAGAAAAGGAAAATAAATTACGTGGCAAACAAAAAGTCAAAAGGAGGAGGTAATAGAAACTTTATAGAGAAAAAACCATTAGGGAATCCTTCTCACGGCCACCAACATGGAATAAGGGTGCCAAAAGACACAAAAATACATAGGTATGCGGCTTGAAATTCATCAGGGTCCTTAGCATAGCACTAAAGTTTGTGGAGGTGGTAAGACCTTGATGGTAGAAACATTTGAAGTGGAGAAAGAAGTTGATTTATTTCCTATAGACCCTTTTGAAAAAAATGATGGTGAATAAATCTTTGAGGAAGACCCTTATGCCATAATTGTGACTACTAAAACCTTTCCACTGTGAAGATGAGGAATGTTTGTTCCATTCACAAGTGTAGGTGAATGAACAGGCCTTACATTTCATTATTGATAGTGGTAATATAAAAATAATTTGATGGATACTAAGATTGTCAAGAGGTTGAACCTACAAAAAATACCCCATCTACAACCATACTCTTTAAGCTAGGTAAGCCAAGGGCAAGATATACAAGTAAGAAAATAATGTTGCTTATCGTATTCCATCAAACCATTCAAAGATGAGTTAATTTGTGATGTGGCACCTTTGGACATGCGTGTGATGTGCTATTGGGAAAACCATGAATGTAAAAGTGGACCATGAATTTTATGAATCTATACCATGTATTGATATTGTCAAGTTGGGCAAGAAAAATATTATTTACCTAAGGCAGATCTTACAAAATATACATCTTTAACTAGTGCAAAAGAGTGTTGGGATGTAAT